>NW_012102343.1:2803231-2863891 GCF_000951045.1 Mandrillus leucophaeus
GCACATTTCTTGACTTTATTCCTTCTTTTGTTTCTCTCTTTCTTGCCTTTAACCCCTGAAAGGCTTCACTGTTCGGCCACAGGTACTTAAGGCTGGGAGGCAGGCACTGGCAGGGGCCTTTGCCGGTCTTTGGCTTTTGTCTCCGAGGTCAATGGCTGAGGCAGGCGGGTGGTGAGCTTGCCCTTCTTGGAGGGCTCCAAGAGGACGCTGGATGACCCATTTTCCAGATGGGTTGGAGGCTCCTGGAATGCCCTGGGCCCGTCCCTAGAGGGAGGTAGAGCGCTGTGCTTGAAAGCACAGGGACTCCAGAGCCACATCACCTGGGTTCAAAGCTACCCCTTTGGTAAGATCTTGGGCAAGACATTTAACTTCGCGGTGCCTCAGTTTCCCATCTGTAAAATGGGGATGATGATAATAATTCTAATACCCACTTCACAGGTGGAGTAGACACTGTGTGAATGTCCCTGATTTTTCATACCTCTCTGTATCTACGCCCCTTGCTACTGCCTTTCCATACTGACTCTGGGCTTGGCCACTTGACTTGCTTTGGCCAATGTCAGTTACAAGGTTGATTCAAGCAGTGACTTGAAGTGCCATGTGTTTCTGCCTCCTCTCTTAGAATCCTACAACGGTTATGAGAATATACTAGGGCTGCCCTCTGGTCATGAGAAAATGACTATGCCATGTATCTCAGGCATGTGGGAGACATGAGGAAGAGAGTTAAGTCATCCCAGACTAGGACATCCTAGAACATCCAGGCCCCAGCTGACTGCAGATGCAGGAGCAAGCCCAGCTAAGATCAGCCAAGCCTAGGCCAGATAAGCAGAACTTCCCAGCCAGTACATGAACTTACGAGAAGTCATAAGTGAGCGCTGTTTTAAGCAACTAAATTTTAGGGTGACTTGTTATGCAACATTAAATTGATGCTAAAAATCAGGCATTGCTATAAACCAAACCAAAACCAAAATCAACTCTAACACATATACTACTAGCTTTGGGATTAGAAAGCAAGTAGAGGCTAGAAAAGATGATAAAGAAACTGGCTAGGCGCAGGGGCCCATGCCTGTAATCCCAATACTTTGAGAGGCCGAGGTGGGGGGATTGCTTGAGGCCAGGAGTTTGAGACCGGCCTGGACAACATAGTGAGACCCCACCTTTAAAATAAATAAAAAATTAGCCAGCCAGGCACAATGGTATACACCTGTAGTCCCAGCTACTCAGGAGGCTGAGGTGAGAGGATCTCTTCAGCCCAGCAGGTCAAGGCTGCAGTGAACTGTGATCATGCCACTCATAGAGTGAAACCCTGTCTAAGAAAGAAAGAAAGAAAGAAAGAAAGAAAGAAAGAAAGAAAGAAAGAAAGAAAGAAAGAAAGAAAGAAAGAAGAAATAAAAGAAGGAAGGAAGAAAGGAAGGAAGGAAGGGAGGAAGGAAGGAAGGAAAACTACTATAGTAGGCTAGAAAAGAAGGTGACCCATATTATGTCTAACAAAATAATAGGCAAAACTGTTGTCTGTGGTAATTCAGAAGATAGAATTACTCAATGAACTTGTGGGTTTGAGCAATGAGATTTCCAGGTAGAAGGCTGAAAGGATCAAATGGCTCTTACTAACTGAATTTGATAAGGTACTAGGAGAAAGATGAGCTGAAGAAGAGAAATGACCAGTTCGTTAACATAATTTAGAGGGAATATAAAAGGCCCAGAACTTGCTGAATTGGGGCAATTTCGCAATCTTTATCCCCAGTTGTTCTAGCCAGTAAAAGACTCTCAGTGTACTACAAGACCTAGTACTTTCACTTTAGGCATTAATAGAATAACAGGGACTGTGTTTACCCTCTCACCTAAACAATTAAAGGAATACAAAAATTTCCAGCATCCTACAAGGAAAATTAATAATATATGGAAAACAATAAAAATTATGAGACACAGAGAAGCAGGAAAATACACTTATACAGAAAAATCAATCAATAAAACAGACCCAGAAATCACACAGATGACAGAACTAGTAGTCAAGATTAGCAGTCTATTAGTAGGAACAGTAGATGATTGACTTGTAGAAAATTAAATTATAGCAATTATAACTGTATTTTATACGTTTAATAAGGTAGAAAAATCCATGAGCATACTAAGGAGAGACAGGGAAGATATAAAAAAGCTCCAAATCCTGGGCACGGTGGCTCCTGCCTATAATCCCAGCACTTTGGGAGGCTGAGGTGGGTGGATCATCTGAGGTCAGGAGTTCAATATCAGCCTGACCAACATGGAGAAACTCTGTCTCTACTAAAAATACAAAATTAGCCTGGCTTGGTGGCACTTGCCTATAATCCCAGCTACTCGGGAGGCTGAGGCAGGAGAATCACTTGAACTGGGGAGGTGGAGGTTGTGGTGAGCCGAGATCATGCCATTGCACTTCAGCCTGGGCAACAAGAGTGAAACTCTGTCTCAATAAAAAAAGCTCCAAATCTACCTTCTATATGAATACAATGTCTGAGATGGAAAAATGTATTGGATGTGATAAATAACAGGTTATATACTGTGGAACAAAAGGCTGGTGATTTTGATTTTGAAGATACAGCAGTATAAACTATCTAAAATGAAACAGAGAGAAAGAAAAATCCCTAAAAAACCAAAAAGAAAAAAAAAAGACAATAAGGAAGGAAGGAAAGAAGCAAGGAAGGGCAGATGAACAACTTAAAGTGACCTAATATATGTGGAATTGGAGTTCCAGAGCACAGCTATATATTGGAGATATTGTGGTTTCAGTTCCAGACGACTGCAATGAAACTGATATTTCAGTAGAGTCACATAGCTTTTTTGATCTCTCCGTGCATATAAATGTTTGTTTGCTTGATTGTTTTTGTTTTGTTTTATTTGTTTTTTTGAGACAGGGTCTCGCTCTGTCTCTGAGACTGGAGTGCAGTGGCAGGGTCACAGCTCAGTCTCAGCCTCCCGGGCTCAAGAGATCCTCCCACCTCAGCCTCCTGAGTAGCTAAGGCCACAGGCATGTACCAGCATGCCTGGCTAATATTTCTGTTTTGTAGCGGCAGGGTTTCACCATGTTGCGCATGCTGGTCTTGAACTCCTGAGCTCAATCTGCTCACCTCAGCCTACCAAAGTGCTGGGATTAAAGGCGTGAGCCACTGTGCCTGGCCATGCATGTAAAAGTTTTGTTGGCTGGGCACCTTGGCTAAAAAAGTTTTGTTTACACTATAGTGTAGTCTATTAAGTTTGCAACAGCATTATTTAAAAATGCAATGTACATACCTTAATTATAAAATATTTTATTGCTGCTGGGTGTGGTGGGGCATGCCTAAAATCCCAGCTACTCAGGAGGCTAAGACAGGAGGATCACTTGAGCCCAGGAGATTGAGTCCAGCCTGGGCAACATAGTGAGACCTTGTCTCAGAAAAATACCACAAAACTTTTACTGCTAAAATGATTATCTGAACCTTCAGCAAGTTGTAATCTTTTTGCTGGGGGAGGGTCTTGCCTCAATGTTGATGGCTGCTGACTGATCAGGGTGAGGGTTCCTGAAGACTGGGGTGGCTGTGGCAATTTCTTAAAATAAGGTAACAATGAAGTTTACCACATCAATTAACTTGTCCTTTCACAAAAAATTTCTCTGCAGGAGGTGATGCTATTTGATAGCATTTTACCCACAGCAGAACTTCTTTCAAAATTGGAGTCAAAATTCTCAAGCCCTGCCATTACTTTATCAACTGAGTTTATGTAATATTCTAAATCCTTCATTGTCATCTCAAAAATGTTATCAGTGTTATGTAATATTCTAAATCCTTCATTGTCATCTCAAAAATGTTATCAGCATCGTTACCAGTAGTAGATTCTATCTCAAGAAACCACTTTCTTTGCTCATCCATAAGAAGCAACTTCTCACCCATTCATGTTTTCTCATGAGATTGCGGCAATTCTGTCACACTTTCAGGCTAGTTCTCTTGCTATTTTCACCACATCTGCAATTACTTCCTCTGTTGAAGTCTTGAACCACTCAAAGTCATCTATAAGGGTTGGAATAAAATTCTTCTAAACTCCTGTTAATGTTGATGTTTTTACCTCCCCCCATGAATCACAAATGTTCTTAATGGCATCTAGAATGATGAATCATTTCCAGAAGGTCTTCAATTGACTTTGCCCAGATCCATAAGAGGAATTACTATCTAAGGCAGTTATAGCCTTATAAAATATGCTACTTAGATAATAATACTTGAATGTTACTTGAAATCACTTCTTAATCTATGGGCTGCAGGATAGATGTTGTGTTAGCAGGCATGTAAACAACATTGATCTTCTTGTATATGTCCGTCAATGCTCTTGGTTGATCAGGTGCATTGTCAGAGCAGAACAATAGTATTTTAAAAGGATTTTTAAAAATCTGAGCAGTAGGTCTCAACAGTTGGCTTAAAATATTCAATAAACCATGCTATAAAATAGATGTGCTATCATCTAGGCTTTGCTGTTCCACATGTAGAGCACACGCAGAGTAGATTTAGCATAATTCTTAAGGGCCCTAGGATTTTTAGAACGGTATATGAGCATTGGCTTCCATTGAAAGTCAACAGCTGCATTAGCCCCTCATGAGAGAGTCAGCCTGTCTTTTGAAGTTCTGAAGCCAGGGATTGATTTCTCTCTAGCTATGAAAGTCCTTAATGGCATCTTCTTCCAATAGAAGGCTGTTTTATTAACATTGAGTATCTATTATTTAGCACCGCCTTCATCAATTATCTCAGCTAGATCTTCTGAATAACTTGCTGCTCTAGATCAGTACTCACTGTTTCACCTTGCATTTTTACATTCTAGAGATGGCTTCTTTACCTAAACCTCATGAACCTACCTCTGTTGGCTTCCAGCTTTTCTTTTGCAGTATCCTCACCTCTCTCAGCCTTCAGAGAGTTGAAGAGAGTTAGGGCCTTGCTCTAGATTTGACTTTGTCTTAAAGGAATGTTATGGCTAGTTTGATCTTCTAGGCAGAACACTAAAACCTTCTCCCTATCAGCAATAAAACTGTTTTGCTTTCTTATCATTCGTTTGCTCACCAGAGTAGCACTTTTAATTTCCTTCAAGAACTTTTCCTTTGCATTCAAAAATTGGCTGTTTGGTGCAAGAGGCCTGGCTTTCATTTTGTCTTGGCTTTTGACATGCCTTCCACACTAAACTTAATCATTTCCAGCTTTTGATTTAAGGTGAGAGCTGTATGACTCTTCCTTTCACTTGAACACTTAGAGACCATTGTAAGATAATTAATTGGCCAAATTTCAATATTGTTGTGTCTGTGAGAATAGGGAGGTGTATTAGTCAGTTCTCACATTGCTATAAAGAAATACCTGAGACTGGATAATTTATAAAGAAAAGAGATTTAATTGGCCCATGATTCTGCAGGCTGTGCAGGAAGCAAGGCAGCTTCTGCTTCTGGGGAGGCCTCAGGAAGCTTCCAATGGTGGAAGGCAAAGGGGGAGGGAGGCACTTCACATGGCTGGAGCAGAAGGAAGAGAGAGAAAGAGAGGGGCAGGGGAGGGAGGTACTATACACTTTAAAATAACCAGATTTCATGAGAACTCACTATCATGGCAACAGCTCCAAAAGGGATGGTGTTAAATCATGAGAAACTGCCCCCATGATCCAATCACCCCAAGTAGGGCTCACTTTCAACATTGAGGATTACAAATGAACATGAGCTTGGGTAGAGAACCAGATACAAACCATATCAGGAAGCTTGAGAAAGGGGAGAGAGAAGGGGAAATGGCCAGTCAGTGGAGCAGTCAGAACAGAAACAACATTTATTGATTAAGTTTGTCATCTTACATGGTCACAACTCATGGTGTCTCAAAACAGTTATAATAGTTACACCAAAGACCACTGATCAAAGATCACCACAACAGATGTAATAATGAAACATTTGCAGTATAGTGAGAATCACCAAAATGTGACACAGAGACATAAAGTGAGCACATGCTGTTGGAAAAGCAGTGCTGATAGACTTGCTCAATACAGGGTTTACAGGGTTGCCACAAACCTTCAATTTGCTTAAAAAAAAAAAAAACAGAGTGAAGCACAATAAAACGAGGTATGCCCATACATAAAAAGTGGGAGAAGAAAAATATTTTAAGAAATAATAGCAAAAAGTATGAAAACTATAAACCCACAGATTAAAAAGCTCAATGATTCCAAGGACAAGAATCATAATGAAACATTATGAAAATGACAACACACATTATAAACAAATTGCTTGAAGCTAGTGATAAAGAGGAAATCTTTTTTTTTTTTTTTTCTTTTGAGATAGAGTCTTGCTCTGTCACCCAGGCTGGAGTGCAATGGTTCAATCTTGGCTCACTGCAACCTCCACTTCCTGGGTTCAAGCAATTCTCCTGTCTCAGCCTTCCAAGTAGCTGGGATTACAAGCATGTGCCACCATGGTCAGCTAATTTTCATATTTTTAATAGAGATGGGGTTTCACCATGTTGGTTAGGCTGGTCTTGAACTCTTGACCTCAGGTGATCCACCTGCCTCGGCCTCCCAAAGTGTTGGGGTTACAGGCGTGAGCCACCATGTCTGGCCAAAGAGGAAATCTTAACAGCAGCAAGAGTACAAAGACAATATGTATAGAGCAACAAAGATAAGAAGAAAAACAGGCTTAATCTTTGTAATAATGTGAGCCGGAAGACAGCAGAGCAACATCTTTAAAGTGCAGTCACATGTTGCTTAACAATAGGGACAGATTCTGAGAAATGCGTCATTAGGTGATTTTGTTATACAAACATCACAGAATATAGTAATACAAGCCTAGGTGGTATAGCCTGCAACACATTGACGTATAGCCTCTCCTCCTAGGCTGAAAACGTGTATAACATGTTACTGTGCTGAACGCTGTAGGCAGTTGTAACAAAATGGTGTTTGTGTATCTAACCATGTCCAAATACAGAAAAAATACAATAAAAATGCAGTATTATAATCTTATGAAACCACCATTGTATATGCAGTCCATCATTGACCAAAACGTCATTATGTAGCATATGACTGTCCTGAAAGAAAAACATTGTCAACATAGAATTCTATACCCAGCAAAGACGTCTTTCAAAAATGAAGACAATTATAAAGACTTTATAAGAAACCAAAGCTGACAGAATCATCACAAATGTACAAGAACTATACGAAATGTTAAAAAAAATTTCAGACAGAAGGAAAATCATACCAAATAGAGATCAGAAGATAACAAAACAATGAAAAGCACCAAAAGTGGTATTTATGAAACTATAAAATATATTTTCTTTAAAAAATATCTCTTTCAGTAATAATTGACTGTTTAAGAAATACAAATGTATTGCAGGATTTCTGTCATATGTAAAAGCAAAACATATGAAAACTGGTGGTGTTCAGGACACACTACTCCAAAATATAGCACTTTTGCTATAGAAGAAATAGCAGAAACAGGCCATAGAAACTAACAAGAATTTCTCTCACTTCCTTTCCCCTGTAGTGGGCCATAAACCCAAGTAGACCTTCCCTGAAAATAGGTCATAGGACCCTCATTCCAGAGGCATTCTCCCTATACCCAGAGAAAAAGAATGTCCTTATCCTCAAAGATGCAAAGACACCAAAAAGAATCTGAATAAATGGGCTTTGCTAAGTTTCCCCCAGTTTAGTACCATTAGATCATATCCTTTTGTCTCCAGTCATACATCTGAATGACTGTCCATAAAAATACAGGTTTCCCTGTTTTGTGAGGTCTTCATTTCTGAATACTCTTGTGTCAGGTAAAACTTATCTCAAATACATTTGTATGCTTTGCTTTTGTTAATCTGTCCTTTATCATAGGTGCCATAGCCACAAATGTCAAAATGGTTATTGACAAGATTAAATGAAATACTGAATCTAGTCTTCAGCATGATTCTTGGCCTACAGTAAGATTTTAGTAAATGTTACTTCAACAAAACCCCCAAATTCAACAGAGTTGAGGAGGGTAAGTGAGAGAAAATGAGAGGCATGGCAAGGGAGGAGTTGGCGAACCTCTGTCCACTGCCACCTGCTCCTTGGCTGCTGCCGTGGGTCCCAGCACAGCCCCTCACTGTCCTCTCTCTTGATGTGCTTTATAGGAGATGTGTTTCTGTTATCACTGCTGCCAAGGAGTGCTCAGCATCTCTCCATCCCTGCATTCCTGCCTCCAGGGAAGGCTCCGAAGAAGGCACCAGGAGTATCAGGGGTAGGGGAAGAGGGCAAGTTGCCAGGTGTCACTCATTTTCCAAGTAAATGCTAACACTTCCTGTCCTCCTTGGTGGACACTGTTTCTGTTAGTAACATCTCTCCAGTGGCTACTGGAAAAACTTTCTGGAAAGATTCCAGGATGTCTTGGATCTGTTCAGAGAAGATCTGAGCCAGGAAAAGGGGAAAAGAGAAACAAATTATGGAGAGAGGATGAGGAATCCATTCATTCATCAAATGTTTATTGAGCACCTACTATGTGACAGGCACTGTTGTAGGTTCCAGGGGGATACAACGGTGAAAGGACAAATACCGTCCTTATTCTTATGAAACTTACGTCCTGGTGGGAGGCAACAGAGTACAAACAAATAAGTACCAAATAATAAGTGCCATAAAGGAAATATACAAGGTGCTATGGTTTAAATGAGTCCTTTCCAAAATTCAGGTGTTAGAACTTAATGGCCAATGCGATTTTATTAGGAAGTGGAGTCTTTAACAGGTGATTAGGTCATGCGGGCTTCTCCCTTCATGAATGGAATTAAGGCTCAGATAAAAGAGGTTTTACAGAGTGTTGGCTCACTTGCCCTTCTGCCTTTCATCATGTGAGGACCCAGCATTCCTCCCTTCCAAAGGATGCAGCAACAGGGAACCATCTTGGAAGGAAAGAGTGAACCTCATCAGACCACCAAACCTGCCAGCGCCTTGATCTTGGATTTCCTAGACTCCAGAAACTATGAGAAAATAAATTTTTATTCTTTATAAATCACCCAGTCTATGGTATTTTGTTATAGCTGCACAAAATGGATGATGGGATAGAAAGTACTTTAGATCATATTAGAAAAGGCCTCTCTGTGGAGGTGATATTTTAGCCAAGGCCTCAATGATGCTCTCAGGTGCAGGACAGCATATCAAAGCCCTGGGGAAAGTGGAAAAAGAGGATGGTGGTTTGGTACTGTGGGCACAGGGAAGAGAGTCAAGACCAGAGGCAGGCAGGGCCCACATCACACCTGGTTGTGCAGGCCATGGGGAGGACTTTAGTTTTATTACAAGTGCAGGGAATGTAATCAATCAGCAGTGGAAGATTTTCATTTATTATTAATTATTTGTTTAAAAAATATATTGAGCTGGTCACAGTGGCTCATGCCTGTAATCCTAGCACTTTGGGAGCTGAGGTGGGCGAATCTCTTAAACCCAGGAGTTTGAGACCAGCCTGGGTAACATGGTGAAACCCCGTCTCTACAAAAAGTACAAAAATGGCCAAGTTTGGTGGCTCACACCTATAATTCTACTACTGTGGGAGGCCAAGGCAGGCAGATCACTTGAGGTCAGGAGTTCGAGACCAGCCTGGCCAATATGCAAAACCCTGTCTCTACTGAAAAATACAAAAATTAGCTGGGTGTGGTGGTGTGTGCCTGTAATCCCAGCTACTAGGGAGGCTGAGGCATGAGAATCACTTGAACCCAGGAGGCGGAGGTTGCGGTGAGCCGAGATAGCGCCACTGCACTCCAGCCTGGGCGACAGAATGAGACTCTGTCTCAAAACAAACAAACAAACAACAACCCCCAAACAAGTAAACAAACAAAAAGTACAAAAATGAACCGGGCATGGTGGCGCATACCTGTAGTCCCAGCAACTCAGGAGGCTGCGGTGGGAGGATGACCTGAGCCCGGAGAAGTTGAGGCTGCAGTGAGCCATGATCATGCCACTGCACTCCAGCCTGGGTGACAGAGTGAGACCCTATCTCAAAATATATATATACATTTTTGTGGGGAGGAAAGAGGAGAGAAGTCTGTTATTTCCTTCCATGTGCAGATTCTTTTTCAGCTGGGAATTTCCTCATTTGACTACGTTTGATGGTCAAAAAAGGGAAACTTCTGTTGACTACTCCCCTCTTTTCAGTAACTACTAATACTTTTGGAGCAGTTAATTTGTGTTGGGCTGTATACTAAATGCTTTACATTCATTATTTCATTTCGTCTCCAACCAAGAGACAGGTATGTACAAATATTGTCTCCATACTGCAGATGGGGAAGCAGAGGCTCAAAGAGGTGAAGCTGCTAGCTCTGGACACAGTCAGGCAGCTAGGGCTTCATCCTTCACCTCCTTCCCCCTCCTCCACTGCTGCCTGCTTGCAGCCTGCTCAAACCTTATTACCATCAGTGACCTCCTCAGTTGCCAAGTGTGGTGGCCTTTCCTTAGAACTGTTCATCCTCAAACTTCCTTTTGTTCTTCATTTTCTTAAAGCTCTCTCTCCTCTGGCTTTTAGACACAGGTTCTCTTCAGATGCTCTCAGTCTCTTTGGAGCTATCCTCTTCTTCCCCAACAGGCCACTTCTCTCGCCACCCTCTTTCATTATGTGATTCTGCCCATGGATTCCACCATCCCATGAAGGTGCAAGTTTCATTACAATTTTCTCATGGGACTGAGACAAACACTTCTAATGTCCCTGACCCAGCATTTAGTAAACAAGTATTCATTTAATTTTTAATCAACAATAACTATGGAGCACCTACCATGTGTAAAGCACTGTGCTAGGCACTGATGAGAATACAATGAATAGGACAGGGTCTTCAGGGCAAAGCAAAAAGGGCTTTGGTTTTGTTCACACAATTGTATACGTATAAGCACAGGGCAAGGCATACTGTAGATGCTTAGTAAATATTTGTTGAATGAGTGACTTAGTTGGGGAGGCAAACTTGCACATAACTGGCTCTAGTTCAGGTTGAATGAAGAGAGTGCGGTCATAAAGGTACTGGCAAGTACTGAGTGTGAGAACCAAAGGAGTGGGCAAGCAAGGGTAAGTGTCTTTATTGAGGTGACATTGGAATTGAGCGTTTAAATCACCCCAGATCCCAAGGGTGTTCAAGAACTAGCAAGTGATATGGTGTGCTCAAGCATGTTGCAGGAGGTAGTGGAAGATGGATGAAGTGACACGATTAAAATTGTGTTTTAGGAAACTCACTGTGGTGCCTGTGTAGAGGATGACATTTTGGGGGGACAGACTGCAAGTGGGAAGACCAGTAAGGCAGCAGCTGCTGCATCATCCAGAAGAGTGGCTGCCTGCCCAGATGAGGCCAATGGCAGAGCAAAAACCAGTGAGGGAGGACGGATGCAAGACTACTGCAGGAGTGCAATCTACGAGGCTTAGCACTTTACTAGATAAAGGGGTAAAAGAAAGAAACAAGAACTAAAAATGGGTTTGAAGCTTCTCACCTGGGTAACTGCATGATGGTGGTGATATTTCCAAAAGAGTGAACAGTGGAGAAGGGGCAGGTTTGACAGAAACTATGGAAGAGGCTGGACAAGATGGCTCACACCTGTAATCCCAGCACTCTAGGAGGCTGAGGCAGGAGGATCACTTGATGGTAGGAGTTCGAGACCAGCCTGGGCAACATAGTGGAGACCCTATCTCTCTACTAAACATTTAAAAATTAGCTGGGCATGGTGGTGTGTGCCTGTAGTCCCAGCTACTTAGGGTGCTGAGGTGGGAGGATTACTTGAGCACAAGAGGTCAAGGCTGCAGTGAGGTAATGATCATGTCACGGTGTTCCGTCCATAGGTGTATCATCTTTTACTTAACTAATCCCTGTTGTAGAATTTCTGACTTTTTCTAGTTTCCTCAGTCCTCCCTCAGAAATGCTGTAGAGAATAATTTAACTTGTATTTAACATTTTTGAGACCATTTCCTTTTTTTTTTTTGAGATAGTGTCTCACTCTGTCTTCCATTTCACAGAGACCCTGTCTGGAAAAAAAAAAAAAAAGAATGGAGAGAGGGAAGAAAGGAAGAAACTATGGAAGAAACTAAGCTTTATTTTTATTTTTGGCATTTTATTTTATTTATTCATTCATTTATTTTTGACATAGGGTTTCACTCCTGTCACTAGGCTGGAGTGGAACAGCGTGCTCTCAGCTCACTACAACCTCTGCCTCCCGGACTAAAGTGATCCTCCTGCCTCAGTCTTCCCAGTAGCTGGGATTACAGGCACATGCCACCACACCTGCCTAATTTTTTGTATTTTTAGTAAAGACAGGGTTTCACCATATTGGCCAGGCTAGTCTCAACTCCTGAACTCAAGTGATCCACCTGCCTCAGCCTCCCAAAGTGCTGGGATTACAGGCGTGAGCCACTATACCTGGCCTATTTTGACATTTTAAATGGGAAATGCTGGTGAGGTGAACAAGTGGAGATATCTAGTAGAAAGATGAAAATATAAGTTGGATTTCAAGAAACTTGGGAGCTTTCAGTGCTGATGCAGGCAACCTACACTGTGGGAACAGATGTGATTTGTGGGAGAGAATTTTCACTCACGCAGAAAAGAGGCCTGATGGCCGTGGACACCTGTTGAACATTTCCGTATTTCTGTCCTGTGGGAGTCACAAATTCAGCATGTCCAAAATGGAATTAATCATCTTTCCACTAAACTCGTTTATCTTCTTGACTTCTCTAGCTATGCAGATGGCACTGACCATTGTCTTAGTTGCCCTAGCTCGAAACCTCAACTATCTTTGTCTCCTACATTGACTTTTTTTCACCTATAGAAAATTCTGAAAATCCACAAAAAAACAACAGATAGGAGATATAATCATTAATAATGAAATCATTTCCGATATTGTGTAGTAAATTCTTCTGGTCATACTCCTATGCGAGTATAGATTTAATTTCCTTTGTACGGGAATCATACTCTACATTTTCAGAGTAATCTTTTTATTGAAGTATAACAGTCATGCAGAAATGTACACAATCATAAGTCGATGGCTTTTCATGTCATTAAATATTCTTTTGCAACATCAATTTTAAAAAGTTGCAAGGTATTCCACCCACTGACGTACCATAATTTAGTTAACTAACCCCTGTTGTGGAACTTCTGGCCTTTTCTAGTTTCCTCATCTCTCCCTCAGAAATGCTACAGAGATGATTTACCTATATTTGACATTTTTGTGCCCATTTCCAATTTTTCCTTAGAATACAGTTCTTCGGGGCAAAATTTCTGGGTCCAAGATATGTGCATATTTTTAAATAAACTTTTTATTTTAGGATAGTTTTAGGTTTAGAGAAAAATTATAAAGATACTACAGTTTCTGTATAATCCACACCATTTCCCCTATTATTCACTTTTTTTTTTTTTTTTTTTTTTTGTGATGGAGTCTTGCTCTGTCGCCCAGGCTGGAGTGCAGTGGCTTGATCTCTGCTCACTGCAACCTCTGCCTCCTGGACTCAGGCGATTCTCTTGCCTTAGCCTCCTGAGTAGGGACTGGGACTACAGGCGTGTGCCACTATGCCCAGCTAATTTTTTGTATTTTTAGTAGAGACAGGGTTTCACCATGTTGGCCAGGATGGTCTCGAACTCCTGACCTCAGGTGATCTGCCCACCTCAACCTCCCAAAGTGCTGGGATTACAGGTGTGAGCCACCGCACCCGGCTATTCACTCTTACAGAAGTATAACACACGTCACGATTGCAACCAAAATTGATACATTATTATTATTATTTTGAGACGGAGTTTTGCTCTCATGACCCAGGCTGGAGTGCAATAGTGGGATCTCGGCTCACTGCAACTTCCGCCTCCAGAGTTCAAGCGATTCTCCTGCCTCAGCCTCCTGAGTAGCTGGGATTACAGGCACGCACCACCATGCCCGTGTAATTTTTGCATTTTTAGCAGAGACGGGTTTTCACCATGTTAGCCAGGATGGTCTCAATCCCCCGACCTCAGGTGATCTGCCCGACTTGGCCTCCCAAAGTGCTGGGATTACAGGCATGAGCCGCCTCGCCCGGCCCGATAACGTTATTATTAACTAAAGTTGATACTTTATCCAGATTTCCTTAGTTTTTACCTAATGTTCTTTTTTTAATTGCAGTGTCACACCCAGGATACCGTATTACATTGTCATGCCTCCTCAGGCTTCTCCTGGCTCTGAGTTTCTTATACTTCCCTTACCTTTGCTGATCTTAACAATTTTGAAGAATACTGGTCATGTACTCTGCAGAATGTCCCTGAATTAGGGTTTGTCTGAGTTGTTTCTTATAATTAGACTGGGTTATGAGATTTGTTAGGAAAGTAGCATAAAGTGCCATTCTCATCATATATCAGTCCACATACTATCAACATGATTTAGCACATAGTCTTGATCACCTGGCTGAATTACTGTTTGCCAGGTTTCCCCACTGTAAAATCACTCATTTTCCCCTTTACAGATGTTGTACTTTTGGGAAGGAAGTCACTATGCACAGCCCACATTTAAGGAGGTGGAAGTTATGCTCCAGGATGGCTGTCTACATAAGTTATTTGAGATTCTTCTGTGGGGGATTTATCTCTTCTTCCTCATTCGTTAATTTATTCAATCACTTATTTATATCGGTATGGGCTCATGAATATTTCTTTTATACTTTGAGTTATAATCCAATATCACTTGTTTTATTGCTCAAGGCAATTTGTAATGTTCTGAGTAACTAAGTGAAGAACCACCCCTCCCAATGTTTGTACCAGCTCACAGGGTAGACGTCATTAAGATCCTTTTCTCTTCAACTTCATAGGCCCACTAAAAAGGTCAGAAAGCAAGGGGGAAGCTGACATCCCTGCCTAGCGCCCAATTTCTGGACGCCCCTAAGGAAGATGAGGCCAGCATGCAGGGGTCTTTCCCCACATGGGCACCTCAACCCGTGAAACGCCCTTTCCCGGCCAGACCTTACTCGGCACCCCTCCTCGTCCCCTGCCCCATCTTCTGGCTTTCTTTGGCTCCGCCCACCACAGGGCGGAAGTGGGTGTGGCCACGGGCGGAAGCAATGGGCCAGGGGCCCAATCTTGCAGCCAGCCCCTCCCACTCGCCGCCGCCCCACCCCTCCGGCCCAGACCGGAAATGAGGTCAGAGAGGGAAGCCCTGGCGGTGAGAGTCGGCCCAAAAAGCGGCGGCCGTTGGAGGTGGCTGCGGCAGCTGGTGAGGGGGAGGAGTGGGTTGAGAGTGTTGCGGTCCTGGGGGCTAGTACCAGAGGGGATCGGAGCGCCAAGCCGCGGCTGAGCGGCTAAGGGCGTCTTGGGGCTGCGGCAGCTGGCCGGAGGGTGAGGGTGGTGGGGCCTTGCTTTTCAGGGCCCTTGTCCCCATCCCTGGGGATGTGGGTCGGGCCGTCTTCGGGGCCACAGCCCCCTCTTCCTCTTTCTTCTTTCTGCCTCTCTGGGACTGGCGGCAGCGTGAGGGCTTGGTGTCCCGAGCCATGGTCGCCCCAGCCCTCAGGGACGGGCCGGGGCGAGGTGGAGAGTCCTTCGAAACACAGTTTTTTCTCACATATGTGGCCGTGTTGCGACCCGCGATCCCGGAGGGAGCTCAGTCGCCACGACTTGCATTTTTTCAGTTTCTGCCCTAGAAGAGCCGACCCCCGCCCCTGGTGAGCCCAAATGAGAAGTTGCCTCCTGCCTCTCCCACCTCCTACTCCGCCCCTCACTTCCACCCTGCTCCTGTTTCTCCTCTTACTTGCTGTCCACCAGCTGCCCTACCCGTTCCTTCCTGTGCGTGACTCAGCCTCATCTCTACCCGGGTGCGTGCCTGGACGCCGGGTCCTCTCGAGAGTGTGCACCCGCGACTGGAGATGGGGGGGAGCCCTAGGGTTCTTCTGTCACCCACTGTTCGAATTACAGGCTTTGAGGCAGGAAAGGATTCTGCACAAGCATTCGACTACGAGTTGTTTGGTGACTTCGTTCCGTGTTCAAGTTTGTGCTATTCTGCCTGAGGTTTTTATTTGTTATTATTATTATTTTTTTTGTATTTTAGTTGCCTGAGTTTTTAAAGCAGTAATTCTTTATTAGGGAAGTAGATTTAGGCATGCTGTTCCCACTTGTTTCTTTATTTTGGTCTTAGGGACAGTTGTCTCCCAAACCTCAATCATGGCATTTTAATCCACTTTTTTTTTTTTTTCCATTTTTTCCCCTTCTTTTCACAGGTGTTAATAAATCACTTCTTAATGCTTAAAAGAACTTGGTCTTGTTTAAATGTATGTGCCTTTGGACACTTTGAGAAGCTTCGTTTGTATGGTAGTTTTGGAAGTAGATGTCACTATTGCTCCTACAGGTGTGGCAGATAAGCCCCAGGACTGTTTTCCTGTCTTTAAATTCATTGGCATAGGCACAGCGTGAAAACAGGTTTTAGAAAGCCCTTTGCAAAGTGAAAACTGAATGAATGGGAATATGGTGAGAGAGCGGCACCACATAGAATTTTAACATGATATTGAAATACTTTGGGCATACAGGCAAGGGAAAAGTGCTAAAAGTTTAATGTGTATTTAATTAGCTGCTATACAAATTAAACATTTCCCCTTAAGAGGGAATTTTGAAGATTGTTCCTACTACTCTCATTTGTTGAAATGTTTGCCTCTGAAGTGACTCCTGAAGTGTGATGTTTGGTTTGAGGATAAACAGAAAAATAAGAAATTTTGGAAAGCAGTTCAGCCAGAAATCTTAGAAACTTCACCCTATCCCTGTCATTTCAGCTGCTGTTGTATCCTATTTTTGTGTGATTGTGTGGCACTGAAGCACATAACTAGGACGGACATTCGGACATTTATTTTCTGAAGAGTAGGAGAGGGGCTTAAAAATTGTTAATTATTCAAAAATATATGACCTACTGTATAAGGTTCTATACCTGGTAGCTTCCAGGTGGTAGTTGGTACCAGAATGGGTGCAAACTTAGTCTCTTCTCCATTCTGACTTCAAACCTGGGCCACTACAATTTCTTGGATCATGAAAACTGCATTCTTCCTTAAAGGGTATCACTAAGTTGTCTTTCTGTTTCTTTCTGCCATGGTCATTGTCAGCAGTGACCCCAGGCCAAAGAACAGTTTTTCATTCATTCTCAATACCTCGATGAGACCGTGTCCTGCTCTGTGTTTCTGCAACTCTAGTGTGATTTTGAAGTTGTATGTTTTTCTACTCCTGTCTAGTGAGACAATCTCTAATCTTTCTGGATCTCATCATTAGGTAATTCAGTGACAAGTTTAATTGGGGAAAAGTGAGAAGGATCTAGTCCCCCGAATTTGTTTTGGGTCCTGTCCCAGTTGTCATCTGGTGAGTAGGTTTTTGTGCTTAAGAATATGTTGACTTCAGGCGTTTAACAAGGGACAAAACATCTATTTTTAGTGGCTTTAGGAAGTGGTAGGAACAGAATCTAAGTGTAGCCAGGTGAAAGGTGACTTATTTCATTTAGACAGGCAGAACTGTGGACTACCATGATCTGTTTCATCAAATTATTCCGAAACAACAGATCCTTTTCAGGCTTTCTTTTTCTTTTTCTTTTTCTTTTCTTTCTCCCCCCCACCCCCTGCCAAACTTCCTTTTGGCAGATGTGGCCTCATGGATGAGCTGGTACACGACTTAGCCTCAGCCTTGGAGCAGACATCTGAGCAGAATAAGCTTGGTGAGCTGTGGGAGGAGATGGCCCTGAGCCCCCGGCAGCAGAGGAGGCAGCTTCGGAAACGCCGAGGTCGGAAGCGTCGTTCTGACTTCACTCACCTGGCAGAGCATACCTGCTGCTACAGCGAGGCCTCTGAGTCAAGTCTGGATGAGGCCACTAAGGACTGTCGAGAAGTGGCTCCCGTGACCAATTTTAGTGACTCTGATGACACAATGGTGGCCAAACGACACCCAGCTCTCAATGCCATTGTTAAGAGTAAGCAGCATTCTTGGCATGAATCTGACTCCTTTACTGAAAATGCACCTTGTCGACCACTCAGGCGCAGGCGGAAGGTGAAGCGAGTGACATCAGAGGTGGCTGCTAGCCTTCAGCAGAAACTGAAGGTGTCAGATTGGAGCTATGAGAGAGGCTGCAGGTTCAAATCTGCTAAGAAGCAGCGTCTGTCCCGCTGGAAGGAGAATACTCCCTGGACCTCATCAGGCCACGGATTGTGTGAATCAGCAGAAAACAGGACTTTCCTAAGCAAAGCAGGAAGGAAAGAAAGGATGGAGTGTGAAACAGATGAACAAAAACAGGGCTCTGATGAGAACATGTCAGAATGGTGAGATCTCCCTTACTAAGTCAAAGATTTTCCTGGTTAATGTTTCCCAAAGTACACATCCGCAGTCTTAGTGGGTTCTACCTTCTTTCAAACCAGCCACTGTGGTATTGACTTTGAAGACTTCCTTGAATCAGTCAGTAGTTTAGCTTTTTAAGGTACCATTCAAGTGTCTGTTTCTCTGTCAGGAAGGCTATAGAAACAGTTGTTTCTAAAAACTGTTTAAAATGCGTACCTCAAATGCACAGCTAATAATTTTAAAAAACAATTTGTTGCTTATTATGCCATGTAGTTTGTACATAAATATTGTTTTTTAGAACTCAGGTCTCAGCAGAGGCTGGTGTGTGTGTGTGTGTGTGCGTGCGTGTGTGTACATGTGTGTGTGAGAAAGAGAAAATGTTAGCACCAGGCATATGGAGTTTATAAATGTTCCATTAAGTTGCCTGTCCTCATTAAGAATCATGGCTTTAGATACTTTTTGGCTATAATTTTGTTTTCTGCTACTCGTGGTTTGACTATATTGAATTTATTTTTTTATGGCTGACATTCAAATTGTCTGAACACATGGTGGGCTTTGAAAATAACAGTACCGAGTCCCATTAGTCTTACATCAGATGTGATCAAGCCAGAAAAATTTGTCTCTAATGGGTACGTGTTTAGAAATGTAAGTGTAGTTTTGGTGACATTTTTTAGCTTTTACATCTCAGATAGTCCTAGGAACATTGATACCCCCCAGCTTGATACTTTAATGTTATTAATCTTAATCTGTGATTATCTTTTACTTAATAGCGAGGATGCCATTGGTGTTTTGGATGGGACAATTCTTTATGGTGCATTGCAGAATATTTAGCATCTCTGCGTTGTTCACACCCCTTTTTCATTGTATCAACCCAAAAGCCTCCAGGGGTGATCCCTAGGTGGATTGAGTACTCCCTGTTGAGAACCAGTGTATTCTATTATTGTTAATATTAGTTGACATTTATTAAGCACTTAACTATGGGCCAGGCACTGTACTATGAACTTAACATATATTCTTATTTAATGTTCACAATTCCACTATATGGTGGATACCACTATTTGTATTTATAGAAGGGAAGCTGAGGTTATAAGAGCTTACATAATTTGCCTAAGGTCACCCAGTGCCAAAACGGGGAATCAAGCCTGATTCCAAAGCTCATTCGTAACCACCACGTTCTGCTGCCCTTTGAGTTGTTCTGTCTTAATTTAACTTTCCCAGCTGTAGAACAGATGACCTTTCTGAAGTTTATCTTAAAAACAAAGACATTAATCTTAGGAACTCTGAGGTGAGGCTGTGTCAGTAACAGGAAAAGCTGCTTAGGTCTGTTTACCTGTACCTTTCATGGATGGTTTTTAATCCAGCTTTTAAACTTTTTCTTATTAACTTTATATTTGCCAGTCTGCAGACTATATTGAGATAGGCTCATATTTTGACTTTCCTAATTTTCCTCTAATGCCTCCTTCCTTCTAAGGTCTATTTACAGAATTTATATGTATTTATTTGGATTATAAAGGTATTTATTTTCCTCATCAGACTATTTTTAATCAAACAAGAAATGCTTAGTCAACTTGTAGCCTTTCACACTATTGAAACCCTCTACTGAGATATTCAAGTTTGTTTTAATATTGAGCATATATACCAAATAGAATTCTTCTTAGTATTGAGAATGGTGATTTTAACAGTAGCCTTTTGGGATAATAGCTTTGTGTATGTTTCTTCCCCATAATTTCTTATTAAACTACGACATAACTGTATGTGAAAGAGAGACTATTAACTCTGTCTGCTCTGAGATAACAGCTCAAGTGTGGCTCCAGATGCAGGGCCTGTAATCTAGCATGAGATGCTTCACTCTTTTCTGTTCCTTCTTACTCCAGACACATCTATTGCACATTCTAGTCAGGATGTAATAATATAAATTCTCGTTACCTGAGAGTCTGGATAAAATTAAGTGGATGGGAATTCTTGTGAAATTCTTCCTCTTTTCAAATTGAGGAGACCTCATTCACCCATTTGGGCTATTACCCTGGCCCCTCACTTGAGAGTTCTTTCAATATGTAGATGCTAAAGGGCTTGTAGCTGTGAAGGAATAATGGGCGGAGTGGTGGCACACATGGCATGAGGAAAGTTCTTTAAAATCTTCTAGTTATTTAGGAGTTCTAAATTCCCCTTGACTTGTCTCGATTCATCTGTAGTTACAAACAGAAGTGCTTTGTATTTTTTTTCCCCTAAATCCATTCTGTGGGAGAGGGGGTGATTCTTACTCTTTGACCGCATGTTGTGTTCAGCCTCTCTTCAAGAGGAGAGTGGAACTAAAATCTCCCTTAATTGTTAGGCACACCTTTAAAAAGGGCTAGCATTAGAGTGTAAGTAGATAGTAGTTTATGATTTGGATATTATACTGTCTTGGTCAGTTTGTTAATTCTGTCAATAATTTTCTACTTTTTTGTTTCCCCTGCATTTTTAAAAGAAATACTTTCAAGAATCTTCTTGGTTACCCTTTCATAAATCTACTTGGATGTGCCACTGTTCACATACAGATCAAAATGTAGAATTTTACTTTTTAGCAGTGATATTGAGGGTTGTCAGAGTAATGATCCACGTTGTAAGATTATTAAGATGAAGTTGATTGTTAAGCTTAGCTTAGCCTGGTCAATGGTAGAGTTTTGGGGTTTTTTTTTAAAGCATGTTTTAGGTGTTTTGGATTTGAAAATGTATGTCTCAATCAGCCTATTTCTAATTTCCTTAAACTCACTGTTTGTGAACTAAACATGGAGTAGTTATAGACTTCATCAATATTTGTTTGCTTTTCTGTTTCTGGTCTTCCTTTAATATTACACCAGCCAATCCCTCACAAGTTTTGAGGAACTAAAAATGGTTATGGTATAATAGTTTTTTCCTACTTGCATAGAGATCAAACTTACTTTAATATTTTTCTGTGTATGTGTATTTATGAGTATTCTAAAGTAGAACAATTACTGTAAAATTATTTTCTACTGATCTTTATTTAAATTGTCTATATAGCAGCTATTAATAGCTATTAGCTATTAGGTGACTGTAGCCTAATTTTGCTCTATTCTTTACTAACACATCATTTGTTTGTTCCCCTTGAATATAGTTTAGCTTCTTTTTTTTTCATAAGTGAATTGGTTGGGTGATGGCCAGAAGTCACATTCAGGAGCCTTCCTAAGGTGATGTATTAGAGGCTGATCTCACAGGAAAGAAAATATTCTCCTCTCTTGGAAGGCAAGTGACAGAGATAGAGTGCTAAACCTACCCCCTCCTTCTCCAGCCCAGGCTGACCTTCTGCGGCCCCTTGGTGCCTCTTGTTTTCTTATTTTTATAGAAAATCAATATCCCTTCTGACACAAACAATAGCTCAGAAGCAAGAATAAATGGGAGAAAGCTGAGATCTCTGTCCATCACCTCTCACTTTAACTCCCCCAAACTCTTTAATTATGAGTGTGCTTTGCTCCAGGTGTTTGTGACAGTGAAATTGCTAAATGAGGACCGTTTTAACCAAAGATTGGGTGATCAATAACACTCTATAGCAGTAGCTTGTTGGATCAATAGCATTCATTATTTCATGGTTAAGGTAAGTAGCCTCCTTTGCAAGTGGAGGTCATTAATCAGGGGTTCCTGGAGCTGTGTAAAAGAATATGTATGGTAGGTGGGGGTGTTCTGATTTCTATTCTGTAAGTAGGGATGCTGACCAAGAGTGTATTTACTATTGTTGCAGTTGGTAGTATTGCATGTGAGATTCTGGAATCTAGCATAGTGTGCTTATATGGATATATTCACAGTTCTGCTAGTATCCTTAGGGACAACTGAAAAACACACCTTGGGAGGTAGATATGATACTATTGTACTTGAAGGTCTATATCTTGAAAGAAACATCCATCTCTTGAAAGAGTCTACCTCTTAAAAGAAATATTGGGATTATTCCATGTGGCTCCACAGGACAGAACTCAGGAATAGAAAGTACAGAGTGTTAAATGTTGCTGTGGATAAAAAATAGCATTCTAAAAATTAGGACTCTGTAAAAATGAAGTGAATTGTTTCACCATGTAATGCGTAATGACTTCTAGATAAGTCGGGGGGATTCAAACATGGGCTTTCTGACTGCTTACTTAGTTGCTGTGGAGTTGAGAGGGTTGAACGGAAGACTTCTGAAATCCCTTGTAACACTGAGATGCCGTGATTCTTTTCAGTCATAGTCTACCTCCCACCATTGTAACATCTTAACTGGTAAGTAGCCTCAACTGCCCACTTGAATTCTTGTGGTTTCCACTGGCAGTCATCTTCAAAGATTCGTTCTTTCTCTGAACTTTTAGAATGATATTCCCTTTTCTCTTATTTTGCAGAATTTGTTCAAAGGCCTCTTGGTATTTGCCAGCAAGGGTGCATAGATTACCATTGGTCCCCTTCTCTACTCCCATGGACATAGGTAACATGCCATTCTCAGATCTACAACTGGCCAAGAGAATATGCAGAGCCCCTAGCCCAGTGCTCCCAGTGCTACTGGGAAGCTTTTATCTCATACAGCTATGCTGGGCTGAGATAGGATCATCCAACCCTCACTGCCTGATTCTGACCCCATTCCAGGAGTGTGCCATAAATGAAGGTGTAGAAAACACAACAGTCCCCAGAATGTACTATCTCCAGAATGCACTTCTCTACCCATGTCAACTGGAATCTTTATTCTTGAAGACTGTGCTTTCTAGGACTCAATACCCTATAATTGCTCCTTACCCTCAAACACAGATACACACAGAAAACACTAAGCTTCCCTATCTAAGTGTATTCTGGGAGTTAGAGCCACCAAATAGAAACTGAAAGATACTCAGGCCAGGTGTGATGGCTCACGCCTGTAATCCCAGCACTTTGGGAAGCCGAGGCGGGTGGATCACAAGGTCAGAAGATCAAGACCATCCTGGCTAACATGGTGAAACTCCGACTCTACTAAAAATACAAAAAAGTTAGCCGGGTGTGGTGGTGGGCGCCTGTAGTCCCAGCTGCTCGAGAGGCTCAGGCAGGAGAATGGTGTGAACCTGGGAGGTGGAGCTTGCAATGAGCCAAGATCACGCCACTGCCCTGGAGCCTGGGTGACAGAGTGAGACTCCGTCTCAAAAAAAAAAAAAAACCAGAAACTGAAAGATACTCAATGGGAAGAGAAGGATGGAACCACACCCTGCCTCAAACTGTAGCTGCCTGATTTTCTGACTGAAACTGGCCTTGCATTTCTGAACCTCAAGGTGACTGTAGAGAAAGGATGCAGAGGCTTGCTATCTACGTCAGGGCAGGCCCAGCACTTCTCATGTGGGCCTCCATTTCATTGTCGAGTGCAGTTCTATCAGCCTTGTAGTTTGAGGAAACCTTGGCAATAGGCCATCTGTATTCTCTATTGCTACAGAAAAAAATCGCCGTAGAACTTAGTAGCTCTGAAGAGGCCAAATCTGTGAGTGTGTAAATATTCCCAAGGAAGAAACCAAAGTGCTGGAGAAGAAGAAGATACAACTGAAGAGAAAAAAGTGTTCTTGAGTTGAAAAATGAAGTCTAGACCGGGCGCGGTGGCTCAAGCCTGTAATCCCAGCACTTTGGGAGGCCGAGACGGGCGGATCACGAGGTCAGGAGATCGAGACCATCCCAACATGGGCTAACATGGTGAAACCCCGTCTCCACTAAAAAATACAAAAAACTAGCCGGGCGAGGTGGCGGGCACCGGTAGTCCCAGCTACTCGGGAGGCTGAGGCAGGAGAATGGCATAAACCTGGGAGGCGGAGCTTGCAGTGAGCTGAGATCTGGCCACTGCACTCCAGCCTGGGCGACAGAGCGAGACTCCGTCTCAAAAAAAAAAAAAAAAAAAAAAAAAAAAAAAAAGAAAGAAAAATGAAGTCTAAAGTTTAGAAGAGAAAATTAATGAGAAGATACCTCTACCGAAATGGATCTTTTTAAAAAGTATTTTATTTTAGTTTTTCTTTTTTTCACATAGGCTCAGGACTAAGGAAAGAAAACTCTTAAAAGGGATTGAAGCCTTGGTGCAGTGGCTCAGACCTGTATTCCTAACACTTTGGGACGCTGAGGCAGGAGGATCCCTTGAGCCCAGGAGTTCAAGACTGCACTGAGCTATGATTACAACACTGCACTCCAGAGCTTGGTTGGCAGAGAGGGATACTGTCTCTTAAAAAAAAAGTTGGGGGTGGGACATGAAAATAAAACTGACATTCATCCCTACAATAGTAAGTGTTAAGGGCTACATTTGCCCATAGAGTTTTGAGAGGGAAAAAGTGACTCACTTCACCTTGCATTTTATATACAGTAAAGGTATATTTTATATGGAAAGGCAGCAGAAAGACATTCTTAGATATGCAGGCCCCAGAATCCATGCTCTTTAAAAATTTACTCTGAGAAGACGTTTCATCTACCTGAAGGTGAATAACTGTTAGCTCTAAGAAAAGGGATGTCTTGAGGCACAGCCCCCAGCTCAATAGCAGAGTCCTGAGGAAAATTGTATCTCTGGAAAGTGTACCTGATTGTACTGGTCGCAGTATCGAACCTGTCAACCTGGGGAGGTTGCTGCCTTTCATGTCACCGTCTGAATGAAACTGAAAAACAAATTCTTCTATTATATATTCTCATTACTTATAGGAATAATTTCGGAACTGATGTGAATATTTCTCTGAATAACCTCTCCCTCAGTCTTGTGTACTACTAGATTCAGAAGTCTGATTACAAAGGGTTACAATGTGCTACCTCTACCCTGGAAAATAATAGAGCAAAAATACCTTTGGGCAGTAAATCTAAGAGTGACTTTTTCCCACGTTTTTCTAAATTCTGAAACAACTTTTATTTTTGTTAAGCACATTATTATTTACTAAGAAAAGTTTTTTAGAAATGATGTAAGCCATAAACTGTATTTTAAGATGTCTATTAATTAGATGCAAAAAACACCCCTTTTTAAGCTACTTGGTTAATAAGCTCTTAAATGGAGAGAAACAAACCCAGATGGTAACTTATTAATACCAACTTTTGCTTATAGGTGATAAACTAATTCTGTAGCTCCTTATTATAATTGGAACAGGTATTAAGTTACTCTTTCAGTTCTCACTTTATAGTCTTCTGTGGTTAGGAGTATGAAAGAATTAGCAAGCTCTCAGATCAGAGGGTGTGCCTTGCTTTTTTCTGCCCCCTGCTCCCCCCGGCAATAGTGGGAATTCAGAGCGGGGGTTTGTTTTGTTGAAACTAGAAGCTACTGTTTAGGAAGAAGGGAATTAGTTTCAACAAAGAGTTTATAAAGATTCTGTATTTGTTGCTGCAGAAAAATTTGCCCTAAAACTTATTAGCTCTAGGCTGGGCGCAGTGGCTCATGCTTGTAATCCCAGCACTTTGGGAGGCTTAGGCAGGTGAATCACCTAAGATCAGGAGTTTGAGACCAGCCTGACCAATATGGTGAAACCTTGTTTCTACTAAAAATATGAAAATTAGCCAGGCATGGTAGCATAGTCCTGTAATCTTAGCTACTCGGGAGACTGAGACAGGAGAATTGCCTGAACCTGGGAGGTGGAGGTTGCAGTAAGCCAAGATCGCGCCACTGCACTCCACTCTGGGCGACAGAGAGAGACTCCATCTCAAAAAAAATAAACAAACAAAAAAAATTACTAGCGCTAAACAATGAACATTTTATCACTTGGAATCTGAGAGTGACTTAGCTGGATGGTTCTGGTTGAGTCTTCTCACGAAGTTATAGTCTAACTGTTAGCAGGGACCTCAGTTCTGTCAAGGCTCTACTAGGGCCAAAGGATTTGCTTCCAAGCTCACTCACATGGCTGTTGGCAGAGCTCATTTCCTCATAAAACTGTTGGACTTAGAGTCTCGGTCCCTTTTCACGTGGGCCCCTCCACATGCCCATCAGCGTCCTCAGGACATGATAGTTGGCTTCCCCTTGAGTAAGTGATCTGAGAGGGATGAGGAGAGTCAGAAAGAGAGCCCACGATGAAAGCCACAGTCTTGTATAACCTAATCTCAGAAGTGGCAACCTATTGCTTCTGTTGTGTGTGATCAGTTATACAGACCAGACCTGGTGCAGTGTGAGAAGTAATACACCGGGGTGTGCATTAATAGGAGGTTGGGTAATTGGGAGTCATCTTGGGAGTCTGGTTACCACAGATGACTACTGGCCTGAAACATTTTTTTCCTAGCCTTGTGTGATGCTAAAGTCAGGAATAGTATTCTCAGACTCTGCTATTTCCCCTGAACTCATTAAGAGAATGTTTTTACTTTGATTTCAAAGGAAGAGCATTCAGGAACCATAAAGGCAAGTGAGGTATGGGTCCCTGAGAATATGTTTTGGTGTATTTTATGTCAGCATGCCGAAAATGAGTGTTAATTGAATTCAAGATACAGCATTAAGAAGGAAAGCTTCTTTCCAAAGTGAGTTTATAATTAGTTTTCTTAGGGTTCAGCATATATGATGTATTATTTGCTGATAAGGGATAGTAGTCAAGGCACAGCTGCAGTTTCAGCTGTGCCTGAAAGTTTTAAGTAGCTAAAAGCAAACGAATACTTCTTCCTTAGCTCAGTTAATCTGTTTGCATCTTCAGGAGAATGAAAAGTCCTGGAATTTAGAGGTATCTTCTGAATAGGGAAACATTTGATTGACTTTAGTAAATGAGATGAGTATCTGTGCTTTCTGTGTTGTAGTGGCCATTCAGTGAACACATGGGCTTTAGACATACACTGCCCTGGCTCTGATGCTTACTTGCTGTGCGATCTTGGATAACTTGTATACTTTCTCTAAGCCCCTTTCCATATGTAACATGAGGTTGATGTATTTACCTTGTAGAGTTTGGGGGTAGAAGAAGAATAATTAGTATAAAGTGCTTAGTATATTACCTGGCCTGCAGTTGAACTCAGTGAATGATATTTTTGGTATCGTTAATAGTAGCCTTCTATATTAATAATTTTGTGAATAAACTCAGTTCAAGTACCAAACCCCTTCCTGAGGCACTTGTAGATCTTGGCTGAGAGTAGTGCCTCCTCTCTTTTGGATGAAGCCCAGTGCAGGAAAAATAATAGATTTCATAGGCCATATTTGTTTTTCCATTTAAAATGAAAATAGGTTTGCATCTTATAAAATTTAGAGTACTGTTCTAATGAGAAGATTGTCAGTGAGGAAATTACTACTATTAACCTCTAAAATAATACTTAGACACAGACTTGGTGCCCTAGAAGTAGCTTTCTAATCTTTCATCCTTTGCATTTGTGTATTGCTTTAGAGTTCACAAAGCAGGGTCACATACCTCATACTGTCACATCCTTAATAATCCATCCACATTTTACATGTAGGGAAATAGGACTAAAGAGTTGAAGTGACATGCCACAAGGCTGTATAAGGGCAGGCAACAGAGGTGTCTAGAACAAGTTCATTCCATTTACGTAACATTTACTGAATGTCTGATATGTGCCAGGCGCTATGCTAGGCATTGGGGACATTGAGATGAGCAAGATATTTTTTTTCCCTGGATCCATGGATCATTCTCTTCTATGGTTACAGGATCTTCTTTCTGCCCCGGTTAGGCAAGGAAGGGTGAACTGTATGACTCGTGAGTAATTTCAGTTCTACCAGTTTGTCTGAAGGTCCGGCTGCCTTCTGATTGTTTCTGGATCTGGAGGCTTCAGATCATTTGAGGCCCTGGCCCAGCCATGGCAAGGAAGTGGTATTGTTGCTTCTATGGGATGTTGACTGCTGCATCCAGCTAACGTGCACAGGCTCCTCTCTTCTCAAGTAGTTTCCCTAAAGGGGACGGCCTACCTCTTCCAGCCCTCTGCTTTGTTCATCATCGTGGATCAGGGTTCGCAACTTAGGCACTACTGGCGTTTTGGGCCAGATAATTCTCTGTTGTGGGGCTGTGCTGTGCATTGCAGGATGTTGAGCAGCATCCCTGGCCTCCGCCCACTAAATGTCAGTAGTTCACCAACTCCTCCTTCTCTGCTTCAAGTCATGAGTATCAAAAATATTTTTGGATATTGCCAAATTGGGAGAGGAGGGGCTGCAAAATTGTCTCTAGTTGAGAACCATAGTTCTTGATGTTTCTGGTACTGAGATTGGGTTTTTACTTTATTGACTCTGCTTTTACCAATAAGTATGAGTTTCAAATTATAGAACATAATACAACCAAAACACTGATCTATAGATAGAATGTAAAAATATAAAAAATGTAGAATAAAAAGCTATTGATCTACAGTTTTAAAACTAAGAATTTTTGCTAGTTTGAAAACTATACCCTTTAATTGCACTTTGAAAGGCAAACAGTTCATCTTCAGAACTTGAAAAGAAAAGCAGTTAAGATGAAAGCATTTTCAAGTCAGTACCAAGTTTACAGTGTTAACAGTGGACAAGAGGGCTCCATAGTGTTTTATTAGGCTCGATTCCTATGATAATATACTTGTCAGAAAGTAGATGCCATGCCCAATCATCTGGCTTACCTAGGGTGCCTCTGTTTTCAAAGACTCTCTGGTGGGAAGGTTAGATAGAGAGATGTGTGAAAAAACAAGGAAAGCAAAATGTTACTTGCAGAATCTAAGTTATGAAAAATTTCCTAGTAAAACGTTGAGAGCAAAAACCTTTGGAGCTGCACGTTAAGATGACTTTCTTTACACTAACTCTGTTATTTCACTTGGATGTGGTTCAGTTGCTTTTCTAGCAATGTTATAATAATTAGGTAATATAGTTGGAGGCCCAGCTTATATTAAGTACATAAGAAAATGAAATGAAAGAATCTATAAAGAAATAGAGTTTGGGCCGGGTGCGGTGGCTCAGCACTTTGGGAGGCCGTGGCGGGCGGATCACGAGGTCAGGAGTTCGAGACCAGCCTGACCAACATGGTGAAACCCCATTTCTACTAAAAACACAAAAATTAGCTGGGTGTGGTTGTACGCTCCTGTAATCCCAGCTACTCGGGAGGCTGAGGCAGGAGAATTGCTTGAACCTGCGTGGTGGAGGTTGCAGTGAGCCGAGATCATACCACTGCACTCCAGCCTGGGCAACAAGAGTGAAACTTCATCTCCAAAAAAAAAAAAAAAAAGAAGAAATAGGGTTTGTTCCACCATGGCACACGTATACCTATGTAACAAACCTGCACATTCTGCACATGTATCCCAGAACTTTAAAAAAAAAAATAGGGTTTGTTTGTTGACTATTTCTGTGACAGATCTTTTGCGTCTGATATTCAGGGACAAGCTTGAGTAAGGAAAGCATTGCTCCTTAATTTAATTGGCATTTTAAAGATTTAGTGTTGGAAGGATGTTCGGAAATGTTGCAAAATACAAAATGTTTTCAGATTTTTGATCCAGGAATATAGATTGGGATTTTGCCAAGCCTATGTTTTCTATAGCATGGTGAAAATGCTTCTTCCTCGCTTTGGTTTCTTGCATCTTCTAGAGTAGGTGAAAAAATTTTTTTGACTATCTCGGAAGGAAATACTCCCAATCAAGGAAATAGCTAATACTGTAGAGGATTGAGAAGTTTTTCTTGAACCAGAGAAATCAAATTTAGAAGCGCACCATCAGAAGAAACAGAATCAACTGTGAGCAATAGCTCAGAAAATGAAACAGATTGGGCAGAATTTCATGGGACAAAAGCTGTATTTCAGTGAGTTCAAATGAAGTTTGTTTTTATATTTTTGTTTTTAACTTTAGTTCCTTTTTTCAGAATGAGTTTTGTGTATCTGCTCAATATGAAGGAGGACAGTAAATTCAGAAAACAAGTTTTGCCATATTTTTTTTCTTGTTCATGGATTTTTGTTTACTTCTTTGTAAATGGGGGAAAACTTTAAAGATGCTAGACGTCTTAAAATTACATAGCTTCATTGGAGACTGATAGTTGGCAATATTTAAGAATAAAATTGTTTGGTAAATTTGTAAATTTATGTTGTTGAATATATCAAACTAGGTTGAGATTATGTCTTTGAGCTTTAATAGCTTTCTAGTCCTTAACTAACAAAGTGACTTTAGATTTTTTTTAGTACTTTAAAATATAAGTGAAAATTTTAGAGTTCTCCTCTTATATTTCTTTTGTTTGGGGAGGAAAATAAAATTTTGTACCTTCCCAATGAAATTTACGTATCTGATTGGCTAATAGGTTGGAGTGAAATCAGGGAAGCTTGAAAACCATAATAAGCGTACGGTGCTTATTGACTGGAGCTGATGAGTTCTCTTGTGTTTTACTCTTTTTACAGTGAAACCAGCAGTGTGTGTAGCAGCAGTGACACTGGGCTCTTTACCAATGATGAAGGGCGACAAGGTAATGTTGATCCCAGCTTTGGGACATTGGTTCCGTGTTTATGGAAATGTTTGAATAATCATGGAGAACATGGTGACTGTCTATGGCAGTGGTTCTCAAACTTTAAGGCATATGAGAGCCACCTAGGGAACTGTGAAAACCGCACAGTCCTGAGCTCCTAGAAATAAATAGGTCTAGAGTTGGCCCCTGGAATCTGCATTTTTCACAAGCACCTGAACTGATTCTTATGCCGGTAGATCAGACATTGGGAATCGTTGGTTAGGTGGTCAGTGTGTCGAGCCTGGGACATTGGGAAGTTTCTTTTTATTAGAATCAAGAAATAGCTTCATGTGTTACTGTCTTTTTTTAGGTGTTAAGACATTATTTTCATATAGAGAAAATCTTGTCACTTTTATAGCCTTATTTATAATGATTATAGTGTTCTAGGTGAATATATTGTATAAAACATCATCTTCCTCAAAGTAAAACTCCTGGAGTATAGAGTCCTGTGAATAAGGCTGGTGTATGTTAATTACCAGTTCTTTATTTTTACTACCTAAACACTAATTTAAAACTTTGCCTGTATATCAGGGTATTTTAGAAAATGTTTGTCCTCTAGACTTGTGTGGGGCCACATGCCAATAAAAATTCTATGTAGCCTTTTTGGACTGTGGTTTTCTTAATCTAAATAGGGGACTTAGGGGTTTCTAAAGTCCCTTCTAGCTCCAAAGTCCAATAATTTTTCTCCATGGGTTAAGCAATTAAAGGACTGACGTAGTGGCTACATGTCTAGGTTGATCCAGGTAGCTTCCCCAGTAACTGAAGGGATACTGGGGCTGTGAGACTTAGCATCCAAGTCCTGATTTTTGGAGAAGGACTGTGGGGACAGCATCTTGTTCATACCTCAAAGTTGTAGGCATAGAGGCAGTTTATCCTCCTGGAGTTGTTGAGCTTCCTACTGTAATGGAGGTTGTTGTGAGTACATTTCTGTCTTTTAGATTCTGAGGGAATTAGGTGTCATTAGAGATTATGTGTGTGTGTGTACAGGTAGGCTCTTTTGATTTTATTATCTCATACCAGGAAAGTCTGATGTCTTTCCATGAATGAGTTATATATACTATTCAGAGTTACCAGTATTTGCTCTTTTTCTTTGCTTTTCTACAGTTCTAGGAATATCAAAATGCACCTCTTAAAGGTTATGATGCATAATTATAGAGATGGAAGAAAGTGTGGACCTGTTATAGCAGATTAAGTTTTTGGGCCTTTGGAAAGCCTTTTCACTGATAAGGATTCCTTAGTGTATCATGAGAGATTATAGAATATTCTGTAGACCCAACTTTCCTCTCTTTCTCTGCTTCAGCTTCACACATTCTGGTGACATTGATGCTTAGCGTTCTCAGTGTAAAGCTATGGAATTTCTTGCCTCTGTACCTTTGCTTATGCTGGTCTTTCTGCCTGAAATCTCATCCTCATCTTCCTTGAATGAGTGGTCATCTACCAAGACACAGTTTTCCTTTTGCCCCTGCAAGGGCATATTTATGAACTATATCAGTGGGTCTTCTTGGTTTCAGTTTCTTGTTGGAGTTGGCCTATAGGAGGCATCAACAGAAGACCGAAGGGAGGGAGGTGAATGATATTGGATATATTAGTCAAGTATTTATTGTGGTAATGCTGCTTGACAGCCCCCAAATTTTAGTGGCTTATCACAGTTTACCACACTCATTTTTTGCTATGGGGTTGTGGGTTGCCTATGGTTCCACTGATCTTGTCTGGGCTCCACTGGTCTCCAGGCTTCAAGTTAGGTTTACATCTTCTCAGTGTATTGTATTTTGGGACCTAGGGTGGAGGAGCAATGGTGATAGGCAGCATGGACTTCCTGTGGCAGAGGATGTAAATGCCAGGTGACCAGGCTAGACCACGTGTACATATTTAAAACCTTTGCTTAAATCATGTCTGTTAATTTTCTACTATGTAAAGCAAGTCATATGACCAAGCCCAGTGTCAGTAGGATGAGGAAGTGTGCTCTTCCTAAAAGGGAAGGTACTGTGGAATCCAATGACAAAGAGCAAAAGGCATGGATGAATTATTCTATTATAGAGAGGACTTGGAAACGCTAATGCAGTCTACCACATTAGGTTATTGCTTTCCCTGATACCCTTTCTGTTGGATTGCTGGTTGGCAGTGGTTATGTTCCTCTGCTGAGGGCCACCACTCTTGTTTGGCAGCCTTCTTTTATAACTGCAGTTCTTTGGACTCTGATAACCATTCTTTCCCTTGCCACTCCAGGTCTAGGAATGGTAAGGGCCTCCTGCTGTGCTGGCTCTACCTGATGTGCTTCACCATCCCTTGTGGGGTTTCTTGTTAGTACTGTCTACACCTTTGTGAATAGTCACTTCATTACATCTCTGCAATGACCCCATTTAAATGTGCCATGTGTTTGCTGAGGGGGTTCTGGCCAATAGTCCTTTCTCCTTTGTTCTCTGTGGCTCCTTGTATTATACTTACTGTTTCTTTTAGTACTCACTAGATTACGTTATTGATTGTAGGTACACGTCTTTTCCCTTGAAGCTTTTCAAGGCAGGAGTTACTATGTGCAACTGCAGTACCTAGCATGTTCCTGGCATATAGTAAATGCTTAATAATTATTGATAATCCAATTAAAGGGAAAACTCTCCTTTTTTTCCCCCAAACAAAATCATACATAGATTCTCAGACTGTAAAACAACTAAGCCTATTTGGTTTAAAGCAAAATTCTAGAGGAGCCAGAGGTCAGGAACCTGATCCATCCAGCTTCTTGCTTATTCCCTGGCAGTACTCTTTTAAGGAGCTCCTCTGTCAGGCATCTTAGTGAACCCTGATTGAAGACTACTGGTCTACATGATCTCACAATGTTCCTTCTAGTTCAGAGAGTCCCTTTTTGTGTTATTAAAAATCTTGAATGAATGCTTGAGAACCAAAAAAAATCCATTATAGTTTGCCATTTGTCATCAGAAAACATGGCCTAATTAAATATACTATTTCAATAAATGTCCTGAGGAATGCTTATGAATAAGAAAAGAATTAATATATTGAAGTACAGAGAAACTAATTATTATGCACCAATGCCTGTCTTCAGTTCATCTATGTATCTGATTTCGTGAGATGCTTTTAGAGTAGTGATTCTCAAAACGTGGTCCCCAGGCCAGCTTAGCATCATGAAGGAACTTGTTAGAAATACACAATTTTGGTCTTGCCTAGGCTATAATCAGAAACTCTGGAGTTAGGTCTCAGCGGTCCATGTTTTAACAAGCCCTTCTGGTGCTTCTGATGCATGTTCAAAGTTGAGAACTACTGTATCAGAGAGACAGCTGTTTGTGGTGTGTTTTCATAAGGGAACACTTTGAGTAACTTTCTTAGTTGTAATATCTGCTGCTTTTTACCAGAATGCAGTTTTCATTGCCCATTTTGGAGATCTCCACAGTGATTTAAGAGTTACTATCCTGGGTGTTAATGACCCATGAATCTCATACTTCATGGGATTGACATGTTCTGAGCAACTTCTCTGGAATCCAGTGTACATTAGAGAATGACTACATTGTGAACTCTTTTAGATATTCTTGCAATAGTTTCCTTCAACTTTGCTATTTTGAAAGGAGTATGGTGTGGCAGACATAAAATTATCTATTCTTTGTTGGCAGGAATAAACTCTAGTGGAAACTGAGATACTATCATTGCAGCCAGTAGAGAGAAGTTTGTACCAACAGTCTGGATATATGGATCTGGTTGTGACTTTGCTGTTAATTAACAATATGGTCTTGGGAAAATGGTATAACTTATTGAAAAGTCTTAGGGAATTATGTTATTTGTTGCTGTGGTTTTTTTTTTTTTTTTTCCCCAGTAGCTTGGATTGCTAGTGTCAAGATGATTTCTGTCCCATTAATGAGATACCAAGGATAAAATGAAGTATAGACGTATATTCTTTATTCACCTTTTATGAGAGAGCCAAATATAGCAAGAAATCCCTCAGGAATAGCTAGCTTTGAATTGAGAAACATTTATGGGCTTTGAACACCCAAGTTTATACCACTGAGAATGGTATAGGGGAGGCAGTTTGTTTTTGTAATAAAGATCTCAGGCTTTTGAGTTAGTCAGGCTTTGGGTTCAGATCCTGGCTTCGTTGTTTACTAAATTGACCTTGACTTCTCTAGGCATTAGTTGCCTTGTTTGTAAGTTGGAGTTAGTGTAGGTCTTGAAAGAGATGGCATATTTACAGATTTTTAGCATGGATCCTGGTAGGTTGTAAGGGCCTAGTAAGTGGTAGCTTTATTTATTTATTTTTAACTGTTAAAGCAGTCCAGTTTAACACAGTATGACATTTATGTGAAATCAGGTTGACGTTTCAGTTTTCATTGCAATATGAATCGAGAAGAACCAGAACAATTTCTTTTTTGTGTGCCTTGATTTATTTAAAAGTATAATCAGCCTGTAATTCCAGCACTTTGGGAGGCTGAGGTGGGAGGATTGCTTGAGCCCAGGAGTTCAAGACCAGCCTGGGCAACATAAGGAGACCCAGTTTCTACAAAGAATTTTAAAAAAAAAAAAAAAAAAAAGGCTGGGTGCAGTGGCTCATGCCTGTAATCCCAGCACTTTGGGAGGCTGAGGCAGGCGGATCAGTTGAGGTCAGGAGTCCAAGACCAGCCTGGCCAACATGGCAAAAACCCCATCTCTACTAAAAAATAAAAAAATTAGCCAGGCGTGGTGGCGGCGCCTGTAATGCCAGCTACTCAGGAGACTGAGTCAGGGAGAATTGCTTGAACTCGGGAGGGGAGGCAGAGCTGAGGGGAGCAGTGAGCTGAGATCATGCCACTGCACTCCAGCCTAGGCAACAGAGCAAGAATTCATCTTAAAAAAAATAATAATAATAATAACCAGGCATAGTGGCATGAGCCTGTGGTTCCAGCCACTTGGGAGGCTGAGGTGGTAGGATTGCCTGAACATGTGATTATGCCAGTACACTCCAGCCTGGGTGACAGAGCAAGACTCTGTCTCAAAAAGGAAAAAAAAAGGATGATCAAAACTATAGCACTAAGAAATCATCCCTCTCATTTGTTTTTCTCAGACCTAGTTTAAAATTCTAGCTTATGATATGATCTCTTTACTTTAGGTGACGATGAGCAGAGTGATTGGTTCTATGAAGGAGAATGTGTCCCAGGATTCACTGTTGCTAATCTTCTGCCCAAGTGGGCTCCTGATCATTGTTCTGAAGTAGAAAGAATGGATTCTGGATTGGATAAATTTTCAGATTCCACATTCCTTTTACCTTCTCGGCCAGCTCAAAGAGGTGAGTTCTGAGGAGACCAAGAACTTAATGCTTTTATGGTTCTCCTTGGGCAGAGCAATCATCTCCTAGCAAGCATACTCATGTCTTCAGTCACACATTAACTATCTGAATTTTGGAGCTAGCTCAGGGATTTTCTAGAGGATTCAAAGTAAGTCTCAAAGCTTAAGGTTCTCTCCATTCCTTCCTAAACTAATCCATGGAAACTCTTGGGACATATATATTAGCAGGGCATTCCTTCAGCTTGCCATTGCCGTTTGTGCCAGATTTAGTGACAGCTGCTTATCCTAATGTGAAACTGATAGGTTATTGAGTATCGGGTTTTGGAAGAGAACAGATTTCAATAAGAACAATCATCTACACATTCTTATTTTCAGTAAGAGTATTCACATATAATGGTGTTTTAAAAATGGATGCTTTTAAAATAATTTAAGTAGTTCTATTTTAATGACCCTATTATTGGGGACTTTAACACAAATATGTTTCCTTTTCCCTTTGCTTTTTCTTCAATTATGATGTAGCAAAGTGGGTGGAAAGAACCTAGGACAGAGAGATGGAAATGTGGTGTTAATACTCTGGTACGGTCTACCAAGCTCTGTGATAGTCGCTTCATTTTCTTGGGATGACAGGGTCATCACTTAAGATATGTGACATTGGACAAAACCATTTATTTTAGCGCTATAAATTTATGATTCTAGGGTTCCCAGTAACCCATAGTCAACCAGTTAATCAATTGTCAAGAATTTGTTGAACATCGGTTGGTGATCAGAATCACACTACGAGATGTAAACTCGTATTATGTAGGATTTTGTCATGGTGAATTTTTTTTGTCATGGTGAACCAGCGGTTGGTTCTTGGTAAGGACTGGCTGAGGCACACATTGCTTTATTGAACATTTTGATGAACATTTCTAAAAGTTTCTAATGGACCATTTAAAATATATACAGATAAGCAAGAATAGTAAGAAGAAACTTAAAATGGCCTATAATCTCATATCCAGAGACAAGCTCATTAATAACATTTTGGTGTGGTTTCCTCTAGTTGTTCTTTCCTTGTGTAGAACACATGCAGCAGTGAGAAAAATTGGGTTATCTGATGTGTGCTATTTTCCCCATTATGTCATGAATTAGAATGTTTTTGACATAGAAACTAACATTTAATTTTAAGTTAAAAATTGTTAATAGTACCTTATGTTTGTGTGGTGTTTTCAGTTTATAAAGTCCCTTCTATTTGCTATTTCATTGGGTCTTCAAAACAGCCCAGTAAGGTAGGACTGAGTGATTATCCCTCTTTTATAGATGGAGGATGCCTAGGTCAAAGGTAAATGGCATGCGTGTGATCATACTGCTAGTGACAAAGACCTGGGAATAATAAATCCTCGGCAGATAACTCTGTGATACTAGTTTAAAGGTCAATCTAGTAAGATCCTGGGGGTAAAGCCTTCACTGTTCTAGAAACATAGGATTGCATTTGGATTTTCTGCATTCGGTATCTGAGGCCTTCCTTCTTTTTTTAGGGTATCATGCTCGCTTGAATCGTCTGCCTGGAGCTGCAGCTCGGTGCCTCAGAAAGGGGCGAAGAAGGCTGGTTGGGAAGGTGATACCTCTCACAGTTTGCTGGGCTCAGTGGGGAGATAATATTCCCTATGGGAGTTGTGTACCCTGTTAACAATCAGAGGTGCTACAGAACTCCCTGAAGTTAATGGAGCCAACTGGAATGTGTTGGGAGTTTACAAGAGTGAACATTATGTAGAATGTGAATGGATATACAAATAAAAGATGAAACGTAATTCATACAGAAGTTCTGACAAAGCAAACACTGTCATTACAGTATCTGTTGCCTATAAACCTACAAGCCTGAGCTGTGCCTTCTGTAACTTTAGATTAATGTTATGTTATTATTGTGTAAGTTAAAATATTCTTGGCTTCTTTATGACTCCTCTTGAATTCATGAATGCATCTTTGTTCTTTCCTAACTTTGGTGTTTCATCCTAGAATTCATAAAAAAGAAAAAAAGAAAAAACTGTTATTGAGTTTCAAGAGCCCCTCAGCCATGAGGGAGAACTATCTGCTGTTTATTCAGTTCTGCCTTTGCCAGGGATGATGCCAGGGACTCAACTCATTTAATCCTTCCAGCAACCTTGTAGAAAAAGGGCAAGCCCCTTCAGCAGATGAGGAAAACTTAGGTTCGAAGAAGTTAAGGAATGTCTGATGTTACCCAGATAGGAATGGTGGAATAGAGATTTGAACCCAGGTCTACTTTTGCCTTTTTACATTTTTATTGAATTTTATTTTTTACTCTACTTTGAGATTGAGAAATAAATTAAGACAGGGGCTCATCCTCATTCAGAGAAGATGGTAGTGGGCAAAGAATAAGGAAAGGAGCGGCATTGAAGCATTAATTTGTTTGTTCTTGGTAAGAACAAACTTGGTAAGTTACAAGTTGTAACTTGGTAAGCATTTAGAATGCCTGTTAGGTGGCACAATGTGTGCCACAGTCTGGCTTCCCTTAAGGGGATACTGTTTTATAGCCTGACTAGGGAAGAGTTTTCTGAAGTTTTAGGCATGCAAAAAAAATGAGGCTGTTTATTTCCAGATGAGCCCAGGATACTTATTTCTTTTTATCTTTCAATTTGAGTTCAAATCTTTTTTCTTTTCTTGAGACGAAATCTCGCTCTGTGACCTAGGCTGGAATGCAGTGGTGTTATCTCGGCTCACTGTAACTTCCCACCTCCCAGGTTCAAGCGATTCTCCTGCCTCAGCCTCCCCAGTAGCTGGGATTACAGGCACCCACCACCTTGCCTGGCTAATTTTTTTGTAATTTTAGTACAGACAACATTTTACCATGTTGGCCAGGCTGGTCTCGAACCCCTGACCTCAGGTGATCCACCTGCCTCGGCCTCCCAAAGTGCTGGGATTACAGGCATGAGCCACCGTGCCTGGCCTCAAGTTCAAATCTTGAATTAGAAGACATTTGATTATTGGAAGACTGATACCTTTCGAATTACTCATTTTACAGACAAAGCGCTGCTTTTGCTGCTCCAGGAGCTTACTGTTAACAGGGATAGCTAGCAGAATAGCAGCACATGGGGTGGAGGAAGGAGAGGATTTTACTTTTATTGTTTAGGCTTGACAGATAATGTTCCCCCTGCCACCTATGTTACTCTCTTTCAGCTCTTATAAAATGAGAGCCATCCACGTCCATGGAGGCAAGTCACTTTGTCTTGAAGGTTTCCCTTTAGTTTGCCTGGAAGGGAATGAGAGCCTATTGGATGTGCCTTTAATGATGTCAAATGAGTAGGATAATATTTACTTGTTTAATTCATCTTCATCACCTCACAGCGATATTTATCATTTCTAGCAGAGGTCACCGCTCTGCCCCCTTCTTCCCTCCCCCATCTCGCTTCTGGTTTTCTAAATTGTCATCGTAAATAATGAGTTTCATTCACAGCTCCCTGCCAGTGAGCTGCTAATTACACAAAGTACTGCTTGTAATTTACACAGTAATAAACTGTAAATTTAAACATTACGGCACTTTAAGTTAATAATTTTTCTGCTGTAACAAATAGCTCATTTTTCAACCATCTTTTCCCTTGGCCCCCCTACCATGTCTGTGTCTGTGACCAGGAGGCATAGCTGTAAGAAATGCAGAATGTGAAGAATATAGTATATGAAAACTTCTCATTTAACTCCACTACTGCCCGGACTCTGACCTCAGGGTAATTTTTCTATAGCCAGTTCAGCTGAAATGTGTAGCCTGATGTTTAGGACAGTCCACACATATAGATGAATACAGATAATAACATTTGTCCAGACACAAATGTGTTTAAAGAACAGCCTTGACATTCTTGACAGTCACGCCCGTGACTTGTGTTATCTCAACACAACAGTTACTCAGATGTGTGTTGGTATGCTTTCCCAGGTGCCATGGTAGGTAAGCATTGGGAATGTACTCAAATGAAGAGTGAATTGCCGTTTTCCAATTTTTTGGAAATGGTTGATTTCTGAACTATTTGTGGTGTTATGGGTAAGCTTTTATACTAATGATGTTGAGAACCCTGAATTTAGGAATCAGTTTTATACAAATTTCTATTTTTATTTCTTGAGATGATGTTTGAGGGACAAAGTACAGAGTAACAATTTTTGCAAGTCACAAAACTCTTTTGATGTATTTATATTTAGTCAGCAGAGACTTTTACCAGTGAGGATTTAGTAACGTCCCAGGATGAAGGCTGTTGGGACTATAATCACATAGCTCTAGGGAGCTTGGTGTGCTGCCCTGTTAAAAATTGGCTACTGTTGAATTTTCTAAAAAGGATTTTTACTCCTATATACTGCAGTAGTTCCAGGAGGTATAGTACTTATTAAAATACCATATATGGTGAATAGTGTCTATAAAGTGTTGATAAAGACTTTTGGATCACTGGAGAATAATAAATGTAGGGTAACATGTAATACTTTTAAGATGAATTGCAATAAAAAGAAATATAGTTGCTGTTTTATTTTAAGATTGATTTTTGACATGTGCCTTTTGAGGTTGCCCTAGCTGGCACAATTATGGGAAAGGTTGATATTGTACTTTATGTGTTTGTTTCTGTGGTTGGATGATACTCTTGTCTGCCTTGTTTTTTTAGGAGACCAGCATAAACACTTTGGGGACTGAGAGGATAAGCCATATCATTAGTGACCCTCGGCAGAAAGAGTAAGTGCTTACATATTTACTGGCTGTGCTAGTCTGCTCCTTGGAGGAGGAGGCGGAGGGGAGTTTTATGGAGCAACTTAGAAATCAGGCTTCAGAGCTCAAAGAGATCTTAAAGATTTGTACTTTATAACAGTTAAAGATGGCAACATCCTAAACCTGTGACAGTGATTTTCTTTTCCTTTCTGGACTAGTTTCATTGTATTGTTTTTTTATACCTGCAGATGCTGCATTAGTAGCCTCCAGTAAAGATGTTTATTTTAAACTAATTTTTCTGTCTCTAAATTTTTTTTCCAAAATGGATGATTGCCTCTATCCTCCTATATTCTCTTCCCATTTTTAGACCTTTTCATAGGGAAATGTCTTTTTTTTTTTGAGACAGGGTCTGGCTCTGTCACCCAGGCTGGAGTACAGTGGTGGAGTCATGGCTCACTGCAACCTATGCCTCCTAGGCTCAAGCAATCCTCCCACTTTGGCCTCCTGAATAGTTGGGACTACAGGCATGTGCCACTGCGCCTATCTAATTTTTGTATTTTTTGTAGAGACAGGGTTTTGCCATGTTGTTCAGGCTGGTCTTGAACTCCTGGGCTCAAGCAATTTGCACACCTTGGCCTCCCAAAGTGTTGGGATTACAGATGTGAGCCACTGCGCCCAACCTGTGAAATATCTTGTTCTAATTACTGTGGTGAGTGCTGTAGGAAGCCTGTATGTAGCTACAGGAAAATAATTCTGCAAATTCTCGTGACAGCCTTGTCCCCTAAAATGGTTGGTTCTTTCATATATCTTGTATGCATCATGGTCAGTACCCAGTTATGATCCTGTACACATCCAACCCGGGCTAATTTTAACATAGAAAATAAAGATGTGGGTGTGGTTTATGCCCTTGTTGAGTTGAGGCTTCTGTTGTCACTGCACAACTGAGAGAGTATTGGTGTCACACTGTAATCTTGGGTTTATTTCTATTGTCCAGTCTTTTACATTCCATTACAAGCCTTTTTCCTTTGAAGAGGTTTTGTTTTTTTTTTTCCAGAACCTTCACATGCATTTAATGTCTTCTCCTCTGATTGCGTCTTTTCTGTATTCCCTGCTTTGTCTTTACTTCATTATTCCAACATCTTATCTTCTTCTCCCTTCTGTAATTTTCCTATCACTTCTTTTATTGTTTTCTTTCCTGTTATTCTCTCCCTCTCTTTAGTTTCTGGTTACCATCAGCTGGGAAAAGAGAACGAAATCAGGTAAGATCATTTTTCTTTGTCATCTTTATTTTATCATTTGGTTTCCTTTTCTTTAGAAAGAATAAAGCGTTGGCTTCTGATTTTCCTCACATTTCTGCTTGTGCACATGAGGTAAGGTTTCCTCTTTCTTGTTATTTTGATTTTCTTGGAGAACTGTTTTCTAAGAGTAACCAATACTTACTGGTAAAAACTGCAGCTATTTCCTCTTTGTAGGTTCAACTGTGATCATTAGTTTCTTGTAGCATATATTTCATAGGAATCCTGTTTTTATTTTAGTTTTGAACTTTGCAGTAAGAAAGCGGAATGAATCTCATTTGCATATGGTTTAGTTCAACATGAGAATCCTGCATTGAGAAGTACTATGTTGAAGCCTAAACGTATGAAGCAGAAGGTAGAGCTGCTCTGGGTGAAGTGGGGTCAAAGCCTTAGAGCAGTGGTCCCCAACCTTATGGCACCAGGGACAAGTTTTGTGGAAGACAGTTTTTCTGTGGACCCGGGTTGGGGGCATGGTGAGGTGGGTGGTTTCGGGATGATTCAAGTGCATTATATTTATTGTGCACTGTATTTCTATTATTATTACATTATAATATATAATGAAATAATTATACAACTGACCATAATGTAGAATCAATGGGAGCCCTTAGCTTGTGTTCCTGCAACTAGACAGTCCCATCTGGGGGTGATGGGAAACAATGACAGATCATCAGGCATTAGGCTTTCATAAGGAGTCCACAACCTAGGTCCCTCGCTTGCTCAGTTCACAGTAGGGTTTGTACTCCTATAAGAATCTAATGTGGCTGTTGATCTGACAGGAGGTAGAGCTCAGGCGGTAATGCCAGCGATGGGAAGCAGCTGCTTGCTGACAGCTCACCTCCTGCTGTGCGGCCCTGGGGTTGGGGACCCCTGCCGTAGAGCCTCTCCTTCTTAGTCTTTTCCCTAGCAACCCCCTGAGGGGGGCCCTTGGCATATTTAGGCCCATGTGGAGGGCTCACAATTTAAAAATTAATTCATAGTAGTTATCGATATGTTTCTTTATGTGTGAAGCTTTGTGATTTTTTTTGGAGAATTGCTTTATCTTGGTGATTAGTTGTAAAATAGATGAACACTGACAGGTGAAAAGTTGTAGTCTTCCTGTTTGTCGTGGTTTTTTTTAACGACTTAGTAGCTTATTGAGTTGATACACATGATCCACATTTTAGACTTGGAATCTTCATTATGAATCTGCTGTTTCAAAATGAACTAGAGTGGTAGAAGACTTAACTGGTGTATGTGTATGAGATGATTTTAGATGGCATGTGGACGCACAATTTTTAAGTTATGTATTATAGTTTACATTGGAAAAGATGTGATTATTATATCAAGCTTGTTATTTCACAGAAATGTAGTAAGGACAAAGCTGAGCAAAAATAATTGATATGAGGAAAAATAATAAGTAAACAGTAGTATAGGTTTTAGGCAGCTAAGGAAAATCATGAAGGTGGTATGTGAGAGACTGCAGTTTGGGGAACACTAAGCTAGAGCACTAATCATGTTTGCATCAGAGGATCTAAAGGCAGAAGAGGACCTGTGGCAGTCACCTGGTCCAGATCTGTTATTTGCAAATGATGAACTGGAGATCTATAAGATTCATACTATTTGCCCAAAGTCATACAGCTAGTAGAACCAAGATTGGAACCTCTGTGGCAGATAGAACAGTTGCTTAGTTTGTATTCTCATAAAACACGTTTGAAGTTATCATTCCAGGGTCTTCCAGTCTTTGTATGTCACAAGGTATTAAGTTCTAAACTTTTTGGAGAGGACTATTGGTTGTGGAAAAAGTCCAAAGAAAGCTAGCAAACATAAAGTGAGGGATCTCATTTGATCCTCACTGCCACATTTTGAAGTCAAATAGATGTTTTTGCAGATGAGAAACTGAAATTATACTCTAAAAGCAATATGATAGCAATGAAAGTAAAATAGGTAGGGCAGGCCTGGCGCAGTGGCTCACGCCTGTAAGCCCAGCACTTTGGGAGGCTGAGGCAGGTGGATCACCTGAGGTGAGGGGTTCGAGACCAGCCTGGCCAACATGGCGAAACCCTGTCTCTGCTAAAAATACAATAACAGCAACAACAAAAATTAGCAAGGCGTGGTGGTGGGTGCCTGTAATGTCACCTACTTGGGCGACTAAGACAGGAGAATTGCTTGAACTCGGGAGGTGGAGGCTGCTGTGAGCTGAGTTCATACCACTGCACTCCAGCCTGAGTGATAGAGCGACGACTGTCTGTCTCAAAAAAAAAAAATTAGGTAAGACAGATAGTGATATATTCATTTAACAGATGAGGATAGTAAAGCTCAGAGGTTATGTAATTTTTGACACCCAGTACATCAGTGGTAGATTGGAACTAAAAGATGTTCTAATTCTTAGTCTAGTTCTCTTTCCACAATGTGATGCTGCCGTTATGTGCCAACCAGTCAGTTATTCTTGGAAACATTTGCCAGGATAAGGAAATGAAAAGGTAATTTCATGCTAATCTTGGGAACAAGGGCTGATACATAGTTGATAATCAGCAGGCACAAGTTCCTGTTACATCATGTGGAAAAAACTGTCTTCTGCCATTTAAGTGACTATTGTATATCAGAAGTTTTTGAAAAAGTGTTGTTTAATAAGGATTAGGGGTTTTTTTTTTTTTTTTTGACGTGCTAGATCAGGTTGGGTACATTCACAGGCACACTGTTAAATATGCGTGACTTTACTGAACAGTGCCTGTGTTTGACAAAAGAGTTGGACAGTCAAAGGGGAAAAGTAATCAAAGTGTAGGTTACCCTTTAGGATCAGGTCCGTTTCTTGTAAGCCTTACTAAAATAGTCTTATTCATTCCTGCAGTTCAATCCCCTGTCTCCCCTTTACTCACTGGACGTTCTTGCCGATGCTTCTCACCGAAGGTGTTCACCAGCACACTGCTCTGCCAGGTAATTGTCTTTTAGTAGCTGTTATTTGCTTCTGGACAATACTATATTCCTTTCTGTTACTCCTGAAATTATAAAATATGTTTGTGTACAGTATCCAATTTGATCCTGACAATCCTCCTAATCCATAGGAATCTTTTGAGGTGGATAGATGTTTTACAGATATAGAAACTGAGGCAGAGCAGTGAAGTATCTTTCCTGTGGTCCAAGGCTAGTATGTGATTAAGTCTCAACTTTGACCTAGGTCTTCTGGCTCATATTTCATTTTATTTCCGCTGCTAAAAGCCCCATCTTCAAAGAACATTATTAATGTTCCTTGCCGTGACCCTGTAAAACCCTGCGTAATCTGACTTCTTCCCGCATGTACAGCCTCCTTTCGTATAATTTTCTCCCTCTGCCCGGGAGAGATCCAGCAGTACCAGGGAGTTCTGTTTTGTTCTTCAAAAATTGCAGCAGTCCTTTCCTGCCTCTGAACGTTTGCTCTTTTTCCCTTTGACTGGAAAACTGTCTTTGAGCTGCTGCTTGTCTCAGCTCAGGTGCCGCCTCGTCAAGGAGGACCACTCAGACCATCCCGTCTAAGGGGCCACCTCCAGCACTTCCTGCTCATTATCTGTTTGTTTCCTTTATTGCTCTATCACAGTCTGAAATGAATTTGCTTATTAGTTTATTTTAGTGGGTTTGGTTTTTCTTTTTCTTTTTTTTCTTTTTCACTTTATCCTTCAGTCTTTCCCATGAGAATATAAGCTTCAGAGCACTGGGATGTTGTCTTGTTCCTGATAACTCCCTAACACAGTATCTGGAACTTGTTAGGCATTAATATATATTAGTCAAATGAATGACTCCTTACAAATATAAATTCTTTTAGGTGACATGGGAAGTAAATATGGTTTTAATGGTAGCAGCCCCTACAGGGCTGTTATGCAGAAAAGAGTAGCTAATAGGCTGGACCCTAGAAGTTTTATTGTTTCTGGTGGCACAAAGAATTTCTTTCCAAGGTTCTGATAACTGTTTTTTTCCCTAATAAGTTCTTAAATGGTTATGTTCATAGTTTTTGAGGTGCAGGCTGCACAAAGAAGTTACTCTTTTGTGGATACAGTTAGAACTTCTACTGTGGGCTATAATAATAAATTTTGCACCATAACCTACTGCGAGATCTTTCTACTGAAATATTGATATTTCTGTACAGAATGTCTTTTGAAAAGAGAGACCATCACAAATGGTGTTATTAAGAATGTGGAACCAGCCTAGGCTATAACATTGTGAGACCTTGTTTCTACAGAAAATTTTTTTAAAAATCAGTTGTGTCTGGTGACGTATACCTGTAGTCTCAGCTACTTGGGCGGCTGAGGTGGGATTGCTTGAGCTCAGGAGGTCAAGGTTTTAGTGAGCTGTGATGATGCCACTGCACTGTAGCCTGGATGACAGAGTGAGACCCTGTCTCAAAAAAAAAAAAAAAAAAGAATGTGGAAAATTGTGGAGTGATATAAACTATTAGTTGTAAGGTGTTTCCTTCAGTAGCATGATGTTTATTCATCATTAATTCATTCAGCGTTTGCTGGGATCCTGCTGTGAGCCAGCCTCTTTGTTTAGAAACCACCCTCAAGGAGCTTATGTTCTCATGGGAAAGTCAGGTATGGAAGTTGACAATTACAATAAAGGTTTGAAAAAGCACAGAGGAGGGGCCCCTAACTTCGAGGCTCAGGGAGATCTTTTTAGAGGTTGTGCTCAAGCTGTCAGAGAAGACAACAAGATTTTAATCCATGGGAAAACAGTCCTTCAGCTGTTTGTCTTAATACCAAATAAAATGATGTCTGTGTATACTGTTTGGGAAAATGATTTGAGTAGCATGATACCATGTCAGAATGCTGAAAGTGGATTACTTTCCCTCCTCACTTTACCTGTGCTACCTAGAGCTGTGCTGTGCTGAGATCAGTATTCGTACTTTTGTTAGGCTTTCTGTTTCTTTTAAAAGCCTTATCCTGGGGCTGGACTAGGCATTAGCTTCTTGTTTCTTTGTGTATCTCATTATCTGTATCACTGTCTTCACTCTCTTGCCTGGCAGTGTTTGTGGCTGAACTTGGAAACCTAAGGAAATCTCTACTGTGCTTCTATGTACTCAGCCTTAGGGTAATATTGCTTATTGTTTTGGACCATTGCTGAAAGCAAAGGAGAGAGAATGTGGATAATCATACATCCTCTTTGTCCTTACTTCTAGACATCATACCCAGGGCAATAGATACCAAGTGGGTTGCATACATGAAGGTTTTTTGGGACAGGGGAGGTACATTTTAAACTTACATTTATTGATAGCTGATCCTTCAAATTTTTTTTTGTTTTAAATTGTACATTTGTGTCTAGTAGCATGTATTTATATTTTATGTGTATGTACTACACATATCATCTTTTTTCAGATTTTTTACTCGTGAGGGTGCACATCAATAAAACTTGGCAACCACTGCTCCATAGGAAATAATCAGCGCAAGTGACTTCTATGCAATGTTTAGAAAGTGTGAATGATGACATACTGAGCTCTCAGGGCAACTGGTCACTCCTTTGTAATAGTTCCTTCGCAGCAGGGGGTTAGTGAGGATGGAACCGTTTAGGTCCAGTGTGGCAGACTGATGAGACTGGATTCAGAACGGGGCAGTAGGCTTTGCAAAGAGTGGATCATTTAGCAAAAGCCTGGCACCAAGGAGGAGTGTGAAGGAGTAAGTGGCGGAAGAAGCAGGTGAAAGACTATACTAAAAACTGTTTCGAATGGAAATTGTATCTTTTTCTTGTCCCATTTTATTTGTAGTAGGGAAACATTTATTTCAAAGCATCTGGACAGCATTGGAAATTTCACATGCATCATTAGCATGGGGGGTGTGTGTGTGTGTGTGTGTGGCGACTGTGTTATCATTAGTGGTATAATTTTATTTTGCAAAGAGAAGTGTTTCCTGTTTTATCACAGCTTTCCCCGAGGAGGGCTGGTGTATTAATTTGCTGTATTGCCTCCTGGCTGTTCCCAGGCTGTTTTTCCTCTTCATCATGGAATTTTTAATGGCCCTGTTGCCTCTTGGGAAGCATGTGAGGAAGAGTTCCTCAGGGAGTGCTTCCCTTTTTTCACATGCCTATAATTACTCTCCTTTAAGAGCACAAAGAGTTCGATAATCATGCCTGAACTATGAAGGTTCCCTCCTGTCAGGTTACTGAGCTGAGGCTGCTTCTTGCCTGGACACTGCCAATTCCATTCTCCCAAGCAAGAGGAAGGGATTTTCAACAGTTTCCTCCCTGCTAGAACCGTATGCCTTTCTGGTTCTCAGAATAGGTGGGAGCGGGGGGCATTGGGAGGATGGCGCATGACCTAAAATCCTCTCTTGTTTAGTATTTCATTGCTATAAACAAATAAATAATTGGACCATAATCTTAAAATAACATTTTATTGATGTATCGTTTTAATACAGCCCAGATGACAGGTGCAGTGGATGGGAGGGTTTGTGGTCTTTGTACCATCTAATAGATTTATGGATTTCAGGAATACCACTCTGGAAATAGTTAACTTGGTGGTTTTCAACCCTGGCTGCAAGTTGGAATCACTTAAGAAGCTTTAAGAAAATATATCCATGCTGGGCCCTACTTCCAGAGATTCTGATTTAATTGGTCTGGAATGAGACCTAGACATTGGCATTATTTTAAAGCTCCCTAGGTGATTAATGTGCAGCCAGGGTTAAGAACTGTTGTCCTAAATGCATATGGGTTTTTGACTGGTGCTTTGTAATTTGCTTAATAGGGGCTCCCATTTCATAATTGGCACGAACTCTGTGCTTTGGTATGGTATGCACCATTCCTTATGGGAGGTAGACCCCTGGACTTCTTTTAGTTTTGGAGAACCTACTGCAGGTAAAGAAGAGTGTTAGTATCTGCACAGTGCCCAGCACATAGTTCTTAATAAATGCAGGGGCAGAGTTTTGTCAGGTGGCTGTATGGATAGTTGGATTGTTGGCTGGCCGTGTGGGTGAAATCCATAAACCAACTGTTTTGGTTTGGTTGTTTTGGTTGCTAGTATTGGGATTTGCTGTTAAAGGTGTAATACTTGGTAGTGGTGTTAAGAATTGCTGCTGCTCAAACAGCAGATGGTGTGATTGGCGTTCTGGTAGAGGCAGTGGTATTGTTAAGGGCACAGTCACAAACTTGTAATAAGGAGACTAGTGCTGCAAGCAGTTTTTCCCAAAATGAGAGATTTGTTGATTGTGAAGGATAGTTTTTCTTACTGTTATTACCAAAGAAAATGATAAGTAGGATTTATCAATTGCTACATACAGGTCAGTTGCATCTGTGTGATGCATACGTCACCAGTTGCAGTTTTTGAGTGCAAAAACTTTTCATGGCAGTGTTTTAGTTTTCTCCAACTCAAAGGAAAGGTCAACTTGTAGTGACCTTTCCTTTATTTTGGAAGATAATTTGGTCATGCATTACCATTTTAATTTATTCTTTCTTTAAGCTCTGAAATAGCAAAGTACTGATATCTTCTTTTCATATAGGTCAGCTTTCTTTGTAAATAAACTATTTTTTCTTTGGGAAATCTTATTTTTAGTTGCAGTAAGGATGGCAGATATCAGCCTGGTATGCAAATATTATACATGTTTCTTAATGAATGGATGAAAAGTTTCATAGCTTCTACTTTCTTCATAGACCATTGGCATAGGTGGTAGGAGATTAAGAGTGTGGATATTAGTGTCAGGCAGACCTGGGTGAGAATCCTGGCTTCACCCAGGCAAATGACTTAATCTTCCCATACCTCAATTTCTACATCTTTAAAATGGAAATATCAATACTTTTTAAATTGGTTGAGTGGGGATCAAAATGAAATAATATATGTAAATATTTAGCATCCTGGTAAATTTTTGTTATGTAGTTACTGCCCTACCCCGTCCTTAGGATAACTGCAATTTTAAAAACTTTGAGTTGGCTTCCAGAGTCATTTGCTAATTAGATGCAATACAGATTCTTGAGGTGCTTAAATGGCCTCAAATGGTCTATAAGAGGAGGCATTTGGACAGAGTTGGGGTTAAAAAAAAAAGAGAGACAGAGAGACCTTCCTGCCCATTAGAGAGTTGAAATAGGATAGGCTCAGCTCATTTGTAATTCATTTTATGTGTTCCCAAACGTTATGATCTACATATCAGAGTTGTGTGCCCAGCTGGCTGTGCCACTTGACAAGGAGTTTCAAAGAGTAAGAAGAAGACTCACTTCATGCTATTAATTTTGACCTTTGGAGCCATAATAAACAGCCTGAGGTTTTACCTCAGGGCTTGGGGGAAGGAACCTTTTATTAGTCCTGTATCTGTTGATGCTGTGAAGTACAGTGTTGCTTTCTCACCTCTTTAGTGCCTTAGTTTGGGCCATGTGTGAAGCAATGTTTCTGCTGTGGTATCGTCTATAAGGCTGCCCAAGCCTATTGGAACTCCCATTGTATAGTACACAGTTCTTGAATCTTTTGTCCTCTATTGGAGGGTCTCATTGACAGTGGCTGTCAGCTGGCTGGCATCTTACTGCCTAAGTGGAATGATGAAAGCATTTTCTCTGTCTCTCTGTTTTTCCATTGTAACATACCCATCTTTCCAACTGATGTGAAATGATTCGACTCTTATGGGTGGCATGAAACAGCTTCATGATATGCCTACTTTAGCCCCGCTAAGGGAATTAGATTAGGGAGAATTTTCAGGTGCCGGTGAGCAGTTTGTCACAGACTACTGAGGGTTAGATTTAAGTGAAAACTATTAGTGGAATTGCTAGGATCGCTTCCTGTTAGATAAGCCTCCTCTGTTTCCTATGATAATTGTAAAGTGGTTTGTTTTTTTTTTTTTTCCTTCCTAGCTGCTCCTAGTGCCATAGGCCTAGATCTTTTCCCAGGTGCAAGTCTGTGAAAATATTTCCCGTTCTGACTGCTTAATAAATGTCAGTAAACCCTAAAGGTAAAATCGCATGTGAGAAAGGAGTCGCACATTTAATCTAGGGATTAAATCCCTAGATTTAATCCTCCTTTTTCTCCTTTTACCCTAGCACTTACTTGTTCTCTGATTACAACTCAGTGTCTCGGAGTATTAATTCTTTCTTTAGAAATTGGCCTGCCTACTATGTTGTGAGCTCCTGGGGACAGGACTTCAGCTCAGTCATCTTTTATCTCCCTCTGCACATCCAGCATAGTATGTTACATTGGGTAGGCCTCCATAAATTTTTGTTAAAAATAATTGAGGTGAACAGATTAGTAATTAAGGAGAATAATTGGAATATATGATATATATGACCTTTGGTCCCTAGAAACATCAAATTTTTTCCTGGTGTTACTTGTTTGTGTTAAAGAAAAAGTATAGAAAACAAATACCCTTTTTACATTGAAATTTATTAACTTTCTAATTTTTAATTTTTGTGGGTACATAGTAGGTGTATATACTTATGGGGTACAAGAGACGGTTTGATATAGGCATGTAATGCATGATAATTACATCATGGAGAATGGGATATCCATCCCCTCAAGCATTTATCCTTTGTGTTACAAACAAACCAATTTTACTCTTTTATTTTAAAACGTACAGTTAGATTATTCTTGACTATAGCCACCCTGTTGTGCTATCAAATAGTAGATCTTATTCATTCTTTCAATTTTTTTTGTACATGTTAACCATCCGCATTCCCCACCACCCTCGTTACCCTTCCCAGCCTCTGGTAACCATCCTTCTACTCTCTATCTCCATTAGTTCAATTGTTTTGATTTTTAGATCCCACAAATAAGTGAGAACATGTAATTTTTAACTTTCTGTGCCTGGTCTATTTTACTTATTATAATTATCTCCATTTTCATCCATGTTGTTGCAAATAACAGGATCTCATTCTTTTTTATGGCTGAATAGTGCTGCATTGTGTATATGCACCACATTTTCTTTATCCATTCATCAGTTGATGGACACTTAGGTTGCTTCCAAATATTGGCTATTGTGAAGAGGGCTGCAGCAAACTTGTGGGTACAGATATCTCTTTGATATACTGATTTCCTTTCTTTTGAGTATTTACCCAGTAATGGGATTGCTGGATCATAAAATAGAGTCAAAAAAGACTCTATTTTTAGTTTTTTTGAGGAACCTCCAAACTGTTCTCCATAGTGGTTGTACTAATTTACATTCCCACCAACAGTGTACGAAGGTTACCTTTTCACCACATCCTCACCAGCATTATTAGTTGTATTTTGGATGTAAGCCAATTGAACTGGGGTGAGATGATATCTCATTGTAGTAGTTTTGATTTGCATTTCTCTGATGATCAGTGATATTGAGCACCTTTTCATATGCCTGTTTGCCACTTGTATGTCTTTTGAGAAATATCTGTTCAAATCTTTTGCTCATTTTTTGATTGGATTATTAGATTTTTTTTCTATAGAGTTGTTTGAGCTGCTTATATATTCTCATTATTAACACTTTGTCAGATGGGTAGTTTGCAGGTATTTTCTCCCATTCTGTGGGTTGTCTATTCACTTTGTTGATTGTTTCCTTTGCTGTGCAGAAGATTTTTAACTCAATGTGATCCCATTTGTCCATTTTTGCCTTGGTTGCTGTGATTGTGGGATATTACTAAAAAATTTTTGCCCATACCAATGTCCTGGAGATTTTCCCCAGTGTTTTCTTATAGTAGTTTCATAGTTTGAGATTTCAGATTTAAGTCTTTAATCTACTTGATTTGATTTTGTATATGCTGAGAGATAGGGGATCTAGTTTCATTCTTCTGCATATGGATATCCAGTTTTCCCTGCACCATTTATTGAAGAGACTGTCTTTTCCCCAGTGTATGTTCTTGGCACCTTTGTTGAAAATGAGTTCACTCTGCATGTGTGGATTTGTTTCTGGGTTCTCTGTTCTGTTCCATTGGTCTGTGTGTCTGTTTCTATGCCAGTACAATGCTATTTCAGTTACTATAGCTCTGTAGTATAATTTGAAGCTAGGTAATGTGGTTCCTTCAGTTTTGTTCTTTTTGTTTAGGATAGCTTTGGCTCTTCTGGGTCTCTTGTGGTTCCATATAAATTTTAGGATTCCTTTTTCTGTTTCTGTGAAGAATGTCATTGGTATTTTGATAGGAATTGCATTGAATCTGTAGATTGGTTTGGGTAGTATGGACATTTTAATAGTATTGATTCTCTCAATCCATGAACATGGAGTATCTTTCCATTTTTTTGGTGTCTTTAATTTTTTTATCCATGTTTTATATGTTCATTATAGAGATCTTTTACTTCTTTAAGTTAATTCCTAGGTATTTAATTTTATTTGTGGCTACTATAAATGGGGTTAATTTTTAAATTTCTTTTTCAGATTGTTCACTCTTGGCGTATAGAAATGCTACTGTTTTTTTGTGTTGATTTTGTATCTTGCAACTTTACTGAACTTGTTTATCACTACTAATAGTTTTGTGGTACAGTCTTTAGGTTTTTCCAAATATAAATTCGTATCATCTACAAACAAGGATACTTTGACTTCTTCCTTTTCAGTTTGGATGCCCTTTAGTTCTTTCTCTTGTCTGATTACTCTAGCTAGGACTTTCAGTCCTAAATTGAGTAACAGTGGTGAAGGCGGGCATCCTTACCATGTTCCTAATCTTAGAAGAGAGGCTTTCAGTTTTTCCCCATTCAATATGATACTAGCTGTGGGCCTGTCATGTATGACTTTTATTATGTTGAGGTATGTTCCTTCTATACCCAGTTTTTTGAGGATTTTTATTCTCTATAAAAAAATGAACTTTTCATTAACTTTAAAAATGAGTGATTTTTGAAGGTGAACTATTCCTTAAACTAGCTTGCCATTGGCAGACAGACTGTTTTCTCTCCATAGGAGTGACTCTAAACATCTTTGTTCCAAATCTAAAGCAGTCACTTCAGTTATTTTTTTGCCAACATTGGTTCTATTAAACATGCATGTATTTCTCAAAGTATTTTTTTTCCCCTAAAAGTACATTCCTGCCCCAAGGACATAGTGATCTGCCCAGTTTCCTAAGTAACACTGCAGTTTTAACAACTCACCTGATCTTTCAGTTACCTGCAGTAAAAAAGAAAACAGAAATGTTGTGTTTATGCTTGGATAGAAAGAATCCTCTTTCCATTAATTGTTAATCTTCAGCATTCACCTTCACACCATAAGAATTTAGTGACTTTTTCTGGGATAAGAATTTTTTTAAAAAGAGTGTACTTTTTGCTTTTAGTGCTCTTTCTTCCAACTCTGCCCTGGCAAATGCCACCACAGTGGGGAAACTATCACACTCTTAGGGGAAGTACTGATCCCACACTTACACTGTGAAAGAAGCATATGCCCCAGGTTTTACTGGCCTGAGTGAAGCTTGTCCCTGAGGCCCTGATCAGATGAAACAGAAAAGGCATAGCCTGTCTTTTCTCTAATTGTGTATATACTGGGGAATAGTATTTTTATCTAAGTGTATATTAATTTAATCATTCTATTATTCTTTAGGTTGAATAGTTAGATCTGCATTATTGACTAGGTTGACTCTGGGAATTTGGTAGATTTTTCAACTCAGTAATTTTCAAAGTAGGTAGGTGCTTATCAGAATTACCCAGGGAAAAATTTAAAAATAGGTATGTTACTGATTCTCCTCCCACTCCTGCCCAGCCTACTAAATTAGGATCTTGATAGGGCCATGTGTATTTAGTAAAAGCTCCTTATATAATTCTGATAACCATTTGCCACTCCAGTTGAGAATTAAGTTTTAACTTGGTGGAGATTTTAACTTAATACTTAGCCTTTTATACACTATGCCTAATTGAAAGATCACTTCCCCTAACATATTACATGATTTGCAACCCAAGAACAACCATATACTACTCTTGAAAAATAGTTTTGAAATATCTCGTTAGTCTTTTACCCTTTCTACTTGCCGGAAGGGTCTCTGTGTTGGTGAGAAAGAGAAGCTTAGACTCTTTTTATCCTTTTTGTTACCGCGTTTGTGCTTTTGTCCCTCTTTTAGTTTCCATTTTGAGAGTAAACAGTGATGCTTTCATAGTAAAATAACACACATTAAATAAATAACACGTTAAAAAGAAAAGGAGCCAAGTGGTTGTTAAGTACCCCTAAATGAAAATGGGGTTGGAGAGGTGGTCAACCTCTTTATTTTTCCTTCCCTTCTTTAATTTTTTATGTCTGCAACCCTTGATGATCTGGAATTCTTTGGGGATAAACAAAAAACTGGAACTACCTCTTCGATAGGAAGCCGAAGCTGTAGCAGTTGCCTTACCCACATGCTAAGGTTCCCCAAAATAATACAGGCAGCCCTGCCAGCCCTACACGTGGTAGTTACACGTGGTAGTATTCTTTACTCCTGAGCAGGGCTGTGCTAATATTCTGGACGTGCCATGCTGCATGACAGCTTCTGTTTCCTGCCTCTGAATCCTCTTGCTCTAAGCACCCAGCTTCCTTCTTCTTTTCCCCAGGCTTGTTCTTTTTTTTTAGTTCTTCTTTTTAAATTTTTATTTTATTTTAAAAAACTGACACATAATGATTGTACATATTTATGGGGTATACAGTGGCATTTCAATACATACAATATGTAGTGATTAAATCAGGGTCATTAGCATATATATCTGCTCAAAACATTTATCATTTCTTTTTGTTAGAAGCATTCAATATCCTCCTAGCTATTTGAAACTGTGTAATATATAATTGTTAACTATAGTCACCCTACAGTACTGTAGAATGCTAGAATTTATTCCTCCTATCTAGCTCTAAGTTTATATCTTTTAATAAATCCTTTTCTATCCCTCCCTTCCCATACCCCAGCCGGAGGTATTCTCTGTTCTACTTTTTACTTCTATGAGATCAACTTTTTTAAGCTTCCACTTATGAGTGAGAACTGATGGTGTTTAACTTTCTGTTCCTGGCTTGTTTTCACTTAACCTAATGTCCTCTGGTTCCATCCATGTGGCTGTGAATGACAGGATTTACTCTTTTTTTTTTTTTTCAATGCCTGAATAGTATTCCATTGTGTAGCAGGCTTGTTCTGGGTCCTCTTCCTCCTTTGTCCTCTAGGGTTCTTTCCAAGTGGATGGGGCTTTCACATAGAAAAATAGATTTTCCCAAGCTGTAAACTCTAGCAGTACTAATGTTCGCTTAAAATCAAGACAGAAGCAAAATGTCTTACTGTCCTATTATAACAGTTTGATCGTTTCTCTTCTTCCCTCCCCAAATCTTGTCTAGGAAGGGACATAGAGAAAAATGTCCTCGTATACTGACTGCTAAGATATGATGTTATTCTACCTCCTATGAAATAGCTCTCCAACCTCGAAATGTGTCTTAAGAGAAATGTTTTAAGAGAGAAGGATCATTTAAATTGAGTTTTAAAAATGAACGTACCTTCTCTTTATTGATCCCCTTGTTTCTTTGTTATTCATATTCTGTAATCTGAAAAGCTGCACAGCTGCAGGTAGAACTTGACTATAAGATCCATCAAGGCAGAGATTGTCACTTGTTTATCACTATATTCCTAGTGTTTAGTACAGTGCTTGGCAAGAGTAGGTGCTCAGTAAAAATTTAGTGAACAATGAAAGAAGCAACAAAACTGCTTAGTAGAAAGGAAATAGTCCACAAAAGTACATTACTTTTACAATAAAATAATTCACTTAACAAACTTCATTACTTGATTTCTTAGAAAGTCTTCAGTTCTTTCCTGTTGTAACCAGAGGAATTTACAAAATCTGAAGGATTTAGGATATTCAAGACAACAGTTAGAGGTGGGAATGGGGTGGTAGAAGTAGACCATTTACCACAGAGAGAAGTAATATGCTGGAGGCATAACAGTCAAGGGTCAATTAATGTAGAGACAATTGACCTGAAGGCTAAACAATATCGCCTAGAGGAGCAGGGTGGTGGAAGGACCACCTGAGCCATTGAACCCCCAATAACACCCTAAGATGTTGCAGTGTAATAACCTGTGTGCGTAATAATAGGTAAGTAGTACTTATTCGCAGTTTGCTAAAGTAAATAAGCATTTCCATTAAAAGTTGTTAAAAACTTAAACATTGTAGTGCATAAATTTTTTTTTTACTTCCAAAATGACACTATCATTCCTTGAAAGTGTGAGATAAGTAGTACTGACTAGATCCATAAAAGAGTTGATAATATGGGCCTTTTCCCATGTTACTGACATATGTCAAGTATGCAAAATGGTGAAAATGATGGATGGGGGCAAATAAAAGGCAGTATTTGTGTAGCTCAAGTTGATACTCCAAGAATTAATATCTTAATATACTTGTTGAGTACTTATGCTTCTCATTTTGCGTCTGTCTCATGAAACTCAGCATATTATAAACTGTGATCTTGAAGAAGCAATGTTTTTAATTAACTTTTTATTGAAGGATAAACATACAGGGAAGAGTACAAAGAAATATACACTCAATGAACAGTCACAAAGTTACAGTCAAGTAACAAGCATCCAGATGAAGAAAAAGAGCATTATCAGAAGAACCCCAGAAGCTCCCTGTGCCTCTTTCTCTGCCTGTCTTCCCCCTCGCCACTGCTGTAGAGCGCCACCATCCTGATGTCTAACAGTAACATGGTTTAGCTTGAAGCAATGGTGTCAACATTTTTTCTGAAAAGCTTTGGAGGTTCCTTTAATGAGCTTCAGATAAAGAGGAAAAAAGCATGACTATACATGACTATGTTAGCCTTTGTTTGACTTTGTTTCTCCTTCTGAATCATGCCTGAGGATAAGGATGATTGAATAAGATCAGAGTGCTTGGATAGTCTCAGTTTGGGTCTGTACTCAAGTCCCATGTTTGTGGAAAAGATGGATGCTGTATGTGTTCCACATTTCTGTTTTGAGGAGAAACACAATTTTGTCATGTCAACTTTATTTTCTGCTTGTATCTGGACTTCAAAGGGAATTACCAGCACTCCATTCAGACTGAAGTCCTGTCTACCTTTGATGTTGTCCTCTATGTTAATTTGTTATTAAATCAGCATGCTCCCTAGACTTATTCCCAGGATTTTTGCAAGGCAAGGTATGAAAAAGGAAGTGTTTTCTCTGCTTTACACATTTATAATTAGCTATTTAGAATTAACTATTTGGGCTTTCAGAATTAATTATTCATGAGGTATTTGACTTAATTTTCTGTACAGGACAGAGTGATCAATAAAAGGTGCTTTGGATGGAATTTTCCAAACCACTGGCTTTGTATTATAAATCTCAGCCTGTAACATTCTTCACATTCCTAGTTTGTTAGGATTTTAATCAAATTCTTATGTTTTCCTATTTATAAATTGAATTGACTCTTAAGCTTTTGCTATTTAGAGAATTGAAAGTGTGTGTGTGTGTGCGTGTGTGCATGCGCGCACATGCATGCATGCACCCCTTTCAACTGTGCAAGTTATTTTGGGGGCTTTCTGAGTCAAAAAATTTGTCAGCTCACCAGCTGTCTTGTTGCCTTGCTAACCAGGTTTTCTTAGGTTTGTCTGAGGTTCCAGTTTTAAAACTACTAAGGGTCTTGATCCTCAGCTGGGACTACTGATTAGGAGTTTATCTGGTATAATTTTATATGTTATTTACTTTGGCTAGTTTTTTTAAATTGTAAAATGTACATAATATAAAATTTACTATTTTAACCACTTTTAAGTGTTCATTCAGTTGGCCATTTGATTTTTATAACTTTTATTCATTCATAGCAGTTTTAATCAACAGCTGATGAGGATCGCCTGTGTGCCTTGAGCCAAGGTTGGTAGATCATTGGAAAATTATCAAAGAAGTGTAAATAAAGTTTGTTCTCAAGATCCCTGTTCTTAATCTCAAAGAGATTAAGCCTTCTTGTTTCATCAGAGAAGCAAGATATATGCACACCAGTTAAACATTGCTTCATGGTAGATGAGGCCCCAAATGTTCAAGGGAACACTTTGTGTAAAGATGAGACTCATTTTGGTCTTTAATCAGGGGCAGGATCTGTCTAGTTTGAGAGGGACAAAATCTTTACATACATAAAGATTTTTTTTAGTGCTTTCCACATGGCCAGGCCCTGAGCTGAATACTTTGTAACATACATAAAGATTTTTATTTTACTTCTTAATTTGCATACAGTACAATACATTCTTGGGGGAACAGTGGTGAACTAAAATAGCATACCAGCTAGTTCAGTGTTAAGCCCATTGTCTTTCACAGAATCATTTGCTTTTAAAATAAGCTGAATATTCAGATGAAGGAACATATTGTCACATAATTAATATTTTTATTTTCTTTTTTTGCCTGTAAAATAAAAAACATAATTAGTATTTTTAAAAGTCACAGAAGCCAAACTTACTTAACTTGTGATGTAGACAGTATTAAAAATTCAGATTTACATGGCAGGAGGTTAAACTTCCTATTAAAATTCTGTGCAAATATCTGTGTTCTTGCAGCATTAAACTTTTCAATATATTACCTCTTGGGAGTAAGTATTTCATTAGTGAGTTTAGAACAATTGTGGTTATAGTTTTTATGAAAAATAATTGTATAAAAATAAGCATGTAATGCAACACATATTTATTGAAATTAATCTTGAATGCCTCCTACACTGAAATCAGGTAAAAAGTTTAGAATGGGTGTGTATTGTGGATAAAGAGTGAGTTATTATTAATTCTGAATAATGTTGTCCCAATGCTTAATGGCAAAAGACGGTGCCCATTTTATTTATGTCTGTAATGGGTTAAGGATTTAAACTGGGCTACATGTAATGTCTTACAATAAGAATTAAAAAGTTCAAACCTTTTTCCTCTTCTTACATCTGCAGACAGGCAAATGTACATTGGGGACCACCATGTTCACGTGACATCAAGAGGAAGCGGAAACCAGTGGCCACAGCATCTTTGTCTAGCCCCAGTGCAGGTGATTACATGCAGTTATCATTCATTGAGCATGTACCGTGTGTCAGGCACTAAATTATGTATTTCGTATACCTTTTCATGTAATGTTTGTGATAGTGTAGATCATTTTTTTCCCACTTTACATGGGAAAACTGAGACTACAAGAAATAATTAGCCTAGTTCTCGCTGACTCTGAAGTCTATGCTTTTTCACTGTTACATGACTATCTAGAGTTTGAAACCCTATATTCCACTATCAGCAATCTCCAGTCATCTGAGCTTTTGTTTTAGCACAGACAGGAAATTAGGTCCATGTTAATGAAAGTCCAGGTGAGGTGGCAGTTCAATCAGCAGTCAGGCAGTCACACGGGGTTATTTACTTTCTTATTTTGCATATAGTACAGTACATTCTCACTGCTTTTATAAGTGGAATGCTAATATTTTATTGGTCATGACATTCCTAATTAAAAACTTTTTTAGGCTAAAACTTTTCAGGTTTTTTTTGTTTTTTTTTTTAAACAAAACTAACACTAATTGGTAGAAGCCAAAATAGTGCTTATCTTTGGTGGGGGGCGGGGCGGGCAGTGACCAAGAGAGGGCACAAGAAAACCTTCTGGGCTGTTGGCAGTGCTCCATATGATGAATTTGGTGGGGTGTATGGCTGCTTACATAGGTAGAATCTGGAGCTGTGCACTTAGGATTGATGTCCTTCACTGTGTGTATGTTATCCTTCAATGAAAAAAAGGGGAGAGTTATGTATTTATTAATATTTCTGTGAGAAAACTGGATATTGAATATGTCATTGAATATTTTATTTTCTTTAGAAAATGCTACCTATTATATAGATCAGAGCAGTTGATAGCTGAATAGAGAGTAAACCTCAGACAGATGGGGAGGGAGCCCTATCCTCTACCTTGACTTAGTAAGTTTTGGTGAACTGTGAAATTGTCCTCTTTGAGCTTCTGTTTGTGATGTCTGCTTTATGGTGGTTCATACTGGACAGTCTTCATCATAGGTCTGATGATTATAGTACCTTTTTTTTTTTTTTTTTTTTTTTTTTTTTGAGACAGAGTCACACCCTGAGCTGAACACTTTGTAAACATTATTTCACC
>NW_012102343.1:2863941-2907129 GCF_000951045.1 Mandrillus leucophaeus
TGGACAGTCTTCATCATAGGTCTGATGATTATAGGACTTTTTTTTTTTTTTTTTTTTTTTAGTACTTTCCACATGGCCAGGCCCTGAGCTGAACACTTTGTAAACATTATTTCACCTAATCTTTGCAACAGCCTTGTAAGGTAGACGCTGTTTTTATTCCCAGTTTACACATGAGAAAACCAAGGCTTAAATCACTTCCCTGAGGCCACATGGTTGATAAATTGCAGAGCCAAGATCAGACCAGTTTCCCTGTGACTCTAGAGCTGTCCTCTCGAGCACTGCAGGTGTTCTTCTTTTTATATACAATAGGATCAAGTCCAGACTATGACCCCGCATCAAAACTCAGATCCTCATTCAGTCTATGGTATTGGAAGCATTAAAAGAAAACCACTCCTCTTTTATCTTTTTGTTCTTTTTTTTCCTCCTTAATATCTAGCTTCTGGTTTTAGCTTTTAATTGTTTATAAGAGAGGAACGAACCATTGGGAAGAGTTTAAAATCCTCATTCCATATTCAGGTTGGGAAATGTACATGTGTGGGGGTGGGTATTAAACAAGACTTGAGCATTAAACATTTCCCCTCCTGAGCCCAGCTCCTCTTCTCTCACTTGTTGACTAAGCCCTGCTTCACTGAGCATTTTCTTTTTTTTCTACCCACAACCTGAGTGCCCCATGGAGGTGAAGGACATAGCCTGAGTCTGTGCCATCAGTCAGTAGAACAAATGGGCTTGCTCTGCCTAACATCGGGCCATCTCGGATTCCACCTCTTTTATGGGAATGAGTGATGAAGAGAGGTGCGTTCCGCTTTGCCGCTGTATTAATACACATCAGGGGCCAGCTCCTGGCACTAAATCACGCTACTGCATACATCTGTTATCGGACTCTTCACCGGTGTGATGAACAAGACTGCAGATAGAGGCTTCCTTGTGTCATTCTTTATAGGATTTTCCTAAAAGAATAAATAGCTCAGATCTCTGCCAACACTCTCCCCTGTCACTGTGATGAATTCAGCTTCTTTCTTAAACATGCAGCCACAAATCTTTTCCCTTTCTTCCCCTCCCCCACTGGTAGAAAGTTTTGAGTTGAAATTGACTGAATTTAAAGATATTAATAAGGGTAGAGAGGTGAAGAGCAGGAAGAAACAGTATGTCTTCCTTGTCTTTTTGTACTAATAGTAACAAAAGGCCAAGGAAAAAGACCATAAATGACCATAGGGTTGTTAAATAGACCCATTTTGAAAGTGTAGCACCTTTATTTTCTTTGTATCTTCATTCTCCCCTCCTTATGGCTTTCTAGCCTGCAAGTGTCTACTGCACAGAACTCCATCCTGGATCTTAGTGAGTAAGCATGCTAACCTGCTTCTGAGACTTGATACACCAGAACAGGGATTTTCCCGCAAGTGTCTCCCTCATGCTGAAGTGAACTAGCTGAATATGCTCTTAAAGAATGTACTCAGAAAAGAAAAAAAATGGATTATCTTCTCCAAAATTTGAGACTAAGTAGCTGTAAAAAACGTAATAAACCCAGATGAAAACCAGACTTCGTTTTCTTGAAATGATTTTCTTCATCAGAATGGTAGATCAGAGCCATCGGCATGCAGATTCCAATCCTTCAAAAAGTAAACACATGGCTTTTGATAAAGCGGAATTGAGGTGATCAGAAATTCTGTTGAGAACCCAGCTATTTGTGTGAGTATATTTTAGCTATCCCAAGAACTTTTTCTGACCTTTCTCTTTCTGGGATAGGATATGTGTGCTTAGAGTATCATTCAGAAGGATACCGGATAGTTAATCTGCTAATTAGTTACATCAGGTTTCAAATACTAGGTCAGTGACATAAGAGAGAGAAAGAGAGAGAGAGAGAGATTTGAATTGTCAAATGGATTGTCAGATGCATTCACAAGAGCAGGACTGCGTATCTGTTTTGCTCACTACTGTACCCCTAGCATCTAAATGAATACCTAGCCCGTGGAACAAACCCACTAGTTATTTGTTGTAAGAATAAATTATTAGAATCTTAAAGGTGAAACAGTGATTCCTGATGTACTCTAACCACATGGTTGGATTCAGTAGTTCCATTTTAGGATGTCCCTTTTCTCGGGAGTCATAGGGCAAATTCTTACTGCCCACTGTCTCTTTTTAAAGTTTAAATGTTTTTTAAAATTAAACATGTTTCTTAGTAAATATTGAATGGGTATAAAAGAACGTTTATAGCAGATATGTAAGGAGTAAAGAAAATACAGCAAATATCCATGTACCTACCGTTCACTTTAAGAAAAAGTTAAAATTTTCTTTTTTCAAAAGTTAAAATCTTCTTTAAAAATCTCCCTGCTCTCCTCAGAGGTAAAAGTTATTCTGATTGTTTTTTATCGTTTGTCATTCTTTTGTTTTTTTTCAAGTAGTTTTAGCAGACATATGTATCTTCAAGCAATATATTGTCTAGTTTTGTGTTTTTGAACCCTTGTATATGGAATCAAAGTATGTCATATTTTATGTTGCAGCTTTCACCCGGTTCTGTTTTTGAGATTCAGTCATGCTTTGTCCTGCCAAAATCTATTTTTCAGCTGCCATGTATATAGTATTCCATTGTATGAATATGATTAATATACCGTAATTAAATGTTCTTGATGGACATTTGGACCGTATTCCTGTTTTATGCTATTATGGAAAATACTGCACTGTTCTCTGAGAGAACAAGTGCAAACATTCTTTGAGGCCACTTCCCGCTCATTAGGATGGCTGTATCAAAAACAGAGAGCATCAGGTGTTGGTGAGGATGTGGAGAAATTGGAACCCTTGTGCAGTACTTGTGGGAAGGTAAAATTGTGCATTGCTGTGGAAAACAGTATGTAAAAAAAATTCCTCAAAAAATTAAGCATAAAACTACCATATGATCCAGCAATTCTGTTTCTGTGCATATACCCAAAAGAATGAAAAGCAGAGACTCAAAATAGTTTTTTGCACACCTTGTTTACAGCAACATTATTTGCAATCGTCAAGATGGAAACAACTCACATGTCCATTGCTGGATGAACAAAATGTGCTGTATACATACAACGGAATATTATGTAGCTTGAAAGTTTTCTTGTTCAGAATGAAACTGCTACATGCTACAAATTGGATGAAGACATTTGCTAAGTGAAATAAGTGAGACATAAAAGGAGAAATATTGTATGATTCCACTTTTGTAAGCTGCCTAGAATAGTCAAATTCATAGAAACAGAAAGACAAATAGTGGTTGCCAGGGGCCAAGGGAAGAGGGAAATGGGGAGAGTTACTGTTTAATGGGTACGAGGTTTCCATTTGAGATGATGAAAAAGTCCTGGTGATAAATAGTTGTGATAGTTACACAGCAGTATGAATGTACTTAATGCAACTGAACTGTACACTTAAAAATGGGTAAGATAGCAAATTTTATGTGTATTTTACTGTAGTAAAAAATAGCAAAAAAAAAAAAAAAAGTTTTTCTAGGGTAGTGCTTTTTTCACTGCAGTTTGGTGACCATGTAGGTATAGTTTTTTGAAATTTATTACCAGTTAAATATGAGTGAGTATGTGTGCCTGAGTTTGTTGTGAGTGCGTGTGTGTATGAGAGAAAAAAGAGAGAGAGAGAGATTTGAGTTGTCAAATGTATTTCCTGCTGCTCTGGTGAAGTTCCAAAATGTTTGAAAGCTTTTGCCCTCAAGAAACTCTTGTATCTAGAGTAACAGCTTTCAAGATATTTTTACATTAGCCCACAATAAGAAATTCATGTTTGAATATGTGTGTTGGTTGCACATGTAAATCTGAAATAAATCCTGGGTGCGTGCTGATACTTTCTATTTTTTTCATTGAGAAAAAAAAGTAATGGTCATGACCCACTAAATTGATTTTGTGACCCGCAATTTGAAAATTACTGTTCTAGGTTACATTTCTGGGAGTGGAATTATTGGGTGACAGGGTAAAATCCAAACTTTCCTAGGTTTTGCCATATTTTAGTATATATTTGTTCTTAGCAGAGTGGGTGGAGATGATGGTTTGTGCCACTCCGCTCAGGGGCATTTGGAAATGTGAAGTAAATGTTTGTTTGTCACAATGACTGGGGAATGTTCCTGGCATTCAGCAGATAGGATCCAGATCGGTGAGTGTTCTGAAGTATACAGGACAGCTCTGCACAAGCCATGTCTCCTGTCCAGAATGTCTTTAGTGATCTTATGGAAAAATATTGGGCCTGATTGTGCTCTTTTTCTGCCATTTTCCTTGTTGTATGGTATATATTTATTGGTAACACTGCCCTGTCGGAGGAATGGGTTGTGGCAGGAAGAGCGTGGGGTTTAGAGTCCAGTATCTGTGTTTGAATCTTGATATTTAACCAGCTCTGTTTTATCCCTGAACAATTTATCTGATCTCTCTATACCTCAGTTCCCTGATCTAGAAAGTGGAGATCACTATGAGTCATCTCTACGAGTATCTATGAGTAAGGGTTTGTATTAACAATTAAGATCATGAGTATTCATTGTTTAAGCAATAGGCACGTAAGTACTCTATAAGTGATTTTTACTACATTATGAATGCGTGCTCCTGAATTTATTTATTTGTTCAATTGAACCCATTTTCTCAGATTAGGAAATACTATCTTACTTAAATCTTGTCTTTACTTTTTTGTAGAGAAAAAAGAGGTACCTTATGTGGCCACTTAGGTTACTAGGACATGAAGTATAAGGATTAAGAAAATTTTGTTTCTAAGTGTCTCTCATTCTAATTTGTCTTATTCTAATTTATCTCCCCTTGATGTTTTTGCTCCTCTCTATTGTAACCTTACTAGTTCACATGGATGCAGTGGAGCCAACCACACCAGCATCACAAGCCCCCAAATCACCCAGCTCTGAGTGGTTGGTCAGGACCTCTGCAGCAGAGAAAGCCACAGATGCAACTACTGCTACATTTTTTAAAATGCCACAAGAAAAGAGCCCTGGATACAGCTAGAGAGCAAGACTTCACCCTCCAGGAGCTGACTGGGTGTTGCTGAAGCAAATGTTGGACTTTGTGTTAGATAGTCTTGCATATCTTAATCGACATTCTCAGTCCTTTCACCACCAGAACCAACTCCTCTTTCAGACACAGCAGTGGACTCTTTCTCTCAGAAGATCATGTTGTGGGAGTCTTTTTTTTTTTTTTAATAGCAAAATATTGAGGCAGCAATTTTTTACAAAAAGGTCATCCTCTGCTCTATTTGTTACCTTGTTACTGCTGTCTCAACATTTACTACAGCTCCATTTACAGAGCTGTTGCTTTTTTGCAGTTGTCTTTGTTCTTGAAAAACCAGTAACTGCTTCTGCATACGTTTTGTGTAGAGCTTTTAATATCATTTGAGGAAGTTCCAAATTTGTAGCCAGTTCCAAACAAATTTAAATAGTGAGTTGAGGCCTGTATGGAATTGTTTGCAGGAGATAAGGCTTGCCTTTGAGCCTACTCTTGATTCACGCAGAGTGCCAATAAGATAAATCAACGAGGTTCTCATTTTGGAGCCTCAAAAGAGACACCAGCAACTGGGCCTTGAGAACTTCCATTTTTTTGCAGATTGTCTGCAGAAACTCAGACAGCTCATCAGCAGCAGCAGCTGTATTGTATTTTACCTCATCTTCAGAGTTTATGTTCTACTGAAAGAGGACGTGTGTATACATGCACACGCACACACACAGCTTGGTGTAATGGTGAAGATGGTTTAGGTGTACAGCAAATTTAAAATAGTCAGTGAATTGTGTCTTACTACTTCATGTCCCAGTGTAAGCCTTTATGTCCTAAGCAGAACTTTATTGTTAGTATTATAGGTTAATAACCTGCAGCAGAAATTCATACTCTATTATAATAATGGCTTCTTGGGGCCATGCTTTGGGGAGGTAAAATGTCTTTTTGACATGCCTTTATATTTGGCGTGTTTATGATGGCTCAGCTGCATGTGGAGTTATATATACAGTCGTGCCTGAAGTTGGATGCTACTTTGTCAAAATGAGAAATAAGTGATGGCCTGGAGCTGCTGGAGAGAAGCCACGCTTTCTAAAAAGTATTATCAAGAGTGTCTGTCATTCATTCAGGGGCCTGGCTGACAGAAGGGCTTTTTTTTAATACCAATGAGTGCATTTACTCTGAAATACACAGAAGCTCTTGGTGAATTGCTGCCTGCTCTGGTCACATTGTAGAGGGACTCCCACTCATGCACCTGCTTATTTTCTGTCTTAAATAGGTGCTGGATGGGGCAGCACCTCCTTCCCCCAAAGTGCGATTGCCCCTGTTTCCCATACAAAGTGTAATGATGGGTTGCTTTATCATACTCCCTTTTACAATTATAGTCCTTATCAATGGAAACTCCAGATTTCTTTATCGATGAAGTGGGGAGGTGGGTGGGCACGAATCTAGTTGGAAAAGGGGATTTGAAGCTAAGTTTACATGGCACTTTAAGACTGAGAACATGTCAATTGTTCATAATCAGGAATATGGTAGAGGGAGAGCAGGTGGAGACGATGGGACGGGGAAGTGCTGAAACCGGCCCAGCATGCCTCTGAGTCGCCCTTGGTTCTCGTGCAGCAGTGTGTGTGCTCACAGGGGTGTTCTACCCTTGGTTCTCGTGTCATGCAGCAGTGTGGGAGAGTGCTGAAGCCGGCCCAGCATGCCTCTGAGTTGCCTCTGGTTCTCATGCAGCAGTATGTGTGCTTAACAGGAGTGGAGATGATGAGACGGGAGAATGCTGAAACTGGCCCAGCAGACCTCTGAGTCACCCGTGGCTCTCATGCAGCAGTGTGTGTGCTTACAGGGATTTCCCAGGCTGCACTTCCCTTCCCTGTGGGCTGCACCCACAGAAGTATAGAAAATATGTCTGTTGAATATAAATTGGTACCACTGAATTGTTTTAGTGATGAGGTTAGATTTTGTTGTCATGTGCATTGTCACCATAGTGACCCGTGGCATATATTTTTAACATACTTGGTTGAGTTTGAGAGAAATCTGTGGACATAATTTTTTGTTTGTGTCAAGCTGTATGACTCATGCAGTGATTGGTCCCATGATCATGGCCTATTAGTGAAAACCTCCAAAGGTCAGGTGGCCAAGGTGTTCCCACAGTTTTTCTATATAACTTGTTGCCTGATAGTCCACTTTTCTACCTATGATTAAAAATAATTTTTATATACAACATTATTTACATTTCAAACATCTCTACAAAGTCATGCCATTTTAAGGAGACGAAAACAGTCACAGAGTTGAGTGACTTGCTCCAAATCACAGAACTAAGCCAGGACTAGAATCCCAAACTTTCAGATTTTCTCTGCCCTGGGTTATAATCTCTTGTTTTTCAGTGATAGACCTGAGTCAGTCTGAGATGCTTATTTATGAAACAGTATACCGTGAATATTTATTATCTTCTTGGGCATGCTTTTCTACCCATTTTGAATACTTTCAACAGGGATTACCCAAGAATGCAACATCTACCTGTAATAAATGGGGAGAAAGTTAGTTGCCTGAGAGAATAGAATATTAAGCACACAAATACTTTCCAACACAGGGTTGTAAATTGTGCTCCTCATTTTAAGGTGCTGTATGTGCATGTTTAAGGATTATTAATCAATGTATTCTGCTTGCTTTCTGTATTAACCAGTTTCAGAGGATAGCCTTAGAAATGAGTGTATTTTGAATCTTAAAACTTAAAGTTTCTTTATATGCGGCACAGTGTATAATGTCATAAATTAAGAAAAATCTATTATCTTTCAAAGAAATTACCTAGTTTCAAAAATCAGGTTTTGTAATCAGTGTTGAAAAACTCTGAAACACGACTTACTTTGAGGATGATCCTTGAGCTCATGTATTTGACCTGCTCAAAAGTAATAACTAAAGCTGAGTTAAACGGTTTTTATTTATTTCAGGGTTCTGATTTTTCCCAGCTGGCTACACAGATGGCCTATCTGAATCCTAATTTTGTGTGTTTTCCACGATGGGCAGAAGTCAAAACATTATCTGCTTCTGTGAGGATCATTAATAAAAAGTTGGTTTTAATTACAAGTTTAAGGGAGTTTTAGTTTATTTTTCAGATGCAGTATTTGAAAGGAACAAAACTCTCGTGTTGCCTTTTGTTGTTGTTGTTGTTGTTGTTGTTTCCTAGAGACAGGTTCTTGATCTGTCACTCAGGCTAGAGTGCAGTGATGTGTTCATAGCTCACTGTAACCTTGACCTCATAAGCTCAAGCCATCCTCCTGCCTCAGCCTCCTGAGTTGTGAGAACTACAGAAGTGTGCCACCACGCCTGGCTAGTTTTTTAAGTTTTTGTAGAGATGGGGTCTTGCTCTGTTGCCTATGCTGGTCTTGAACTTCTAACCTCAAGCAGTCTTCCTGCCTCGGCCTCCCTAAGTGTTGTAGTAATAGGTGTGAGCCACCATCCCCAGCCTTGTGTTGCCTCTTGGTAAGAACTAATAAAAGGAAATTAGTAGCTTGTTTACCTGGTACCGGATTTGGAGGGGGCTGGGTATAGTTTTTACTGAGTGGTATGTGATTGGAAAATAGGCCACATTAGCCTTGAATTGTTTAGAAATCAAATGAGATTTGAAATTTTAGAGGACATTGCTGGGCTATGAAATAGGCTACTAACAAGGCTATTTTTGTAGCAAAATGGCCAAAAGCTGAAATAAATCATCTTAGTCTGTGATGCTTGTAGAGCATCCTTTGTTAAGTAAAGCGCAACACCTAGGACAAGTAACTAAACTAGTTATGACTTCCAAATAGATTGATAGAGCCTTGCATTTTGGAGTTAGAGACACTGTAGCTGTATCTATATACCTGTAATATAGCCTGGAAAGTTCTGTTGCTGCAGAGTTATCATTAAAGTCACTTGGAATTGAAGAAGATACGGAGTGTTGAGACAAAGGAACTAGGCTGGCACAGTCATTGCTGATGCGATGGGTTCTCCACTTTGGCTCCAGGCGTAGGCTCTTGGTGGTGATGCGTGATTCATTTCCAGTCTTTGTTTCATTTTGGCTTCATTACTGTGGTTCTGAGCCACACAGGTTTCTCCCCCTGGGGAGAAGACTGTAAAAACCTCAGCATTAGCAGCTGTGTTCAGTGCCCTGTATGTCTTGTGAAGCTTATCTGAGCTGGACTGAGAGCAGAGTGCCTCACTCTCGCAGCTGTGGATGCAGTCTAGTCGGAGGCATGGCTTGGAGGACGTCATGGTTCATGCGATGGTTGGAGGGATGGTAAAAGCAGTTAGCTCTTGTCAGCTGCTTCCCTCTGCTAGTGCTTGAGCTGCCAATTTTATTTGTCAGTGTTTCCTTATCTCCCACTCCTGTTGTGAAAGGTCACAGAGTTACTGTCACTGGCAACAATTTCTCCCCTTAGAAGAAGTCTGGTACAGAGAGAAAGGGTGAGGAAAATGGTGAATTCCATCACTCAGAACTAAATGCAAGTGGCACAGAGATGCTTTCTCCTGTGTTAACGTCTCCAAAAGATGAACATCAAATGCCCAGAAACAGCAACATCAAAAAGAAGGAAGATGAGAAGTATTGTTGAAGAGTATGGACTATAGGGTTTTTAACAAGTCCAGCAAGACAAACTTATGGCTGAAAGAAGACATTTTTCTATCACTGCAAGTAGACATCATAAATGCTTGGTAAAATTGCCAGATTTAGGGAATAAAAAATTTTTCAAGTACAGTATTGAAGAATGGGGGCACATCCTGAAGACATTCAGCAAAGAAGCAATCTTGGCAAGGTGGAGAAGTGGGAAGCAACGTGGAGAGAAAGGGAGCTGCCCAGCAGGAATTCTCAGCGTGTGGTCCCTAGGCCAACAACACCAGCACACCTTGCCCACACCAGACCTGCTGAATCAGAAACTGCCAGCGCAAGGCCCAGCAGTCTTTCAGTAAGCCCTCCAGGGGGCTCTGGTGCATGCTCAAGTTTGAGAACCATAGACTTTGACACAGTTAAAAAGATGTTTTAATGGACTGGTCTCCTTCTAAGCTCTGAGATGCTCTCATATTCCCTCCATAAGTAAAGAGATTTTTTTTTGTATAATTCTTTGCAGAAACTGTTAATGTCTTTATTTCTCATATTTTTTTCCCCCTGCAAGCTCCTGAAAGATCTTTTTGAAAAATTGACAAAGGATGCTATCAAGGGCTATGTTTAGATGGATGGAAATAACCTTGAAAATGGATAAAGCCTGGGTGTGGTGACTCACGCCCATAATCCCAACACTTTGGGAGGCCAGGGCAGGAGGATTGCTTTATCGCAGGATGTGAAGACCAGCCTATGCAGCATAGTGAGACCTTGTCTCTACAAACACTTTTAAAAATTAGCTGGCTGTGTTGGTGCATGCCTGTGGTCCCAGCTGCTTGGGAGGCAGAGGCAAGAGGATCGCTCGAGCCCAGGACGTTGAGGGTGCCGTGAGCCATGATCTGGCCACTGCACTCCAGCCAGGGTGACAGAGCGAGATCCTATATCAAAAAATGAATAATCAAATAAAAATGGATAAAAATGTAACAATGAGTTGTTAGTCTATCAATGATAGTCATTTTTCACAATTGGCAGTAAAAATGTGATTTGTGTAAGGTATGAGTTTACCACATTTGTTCATAAGATCTTAGTTTCAAGGGAAAGTATCATGTATTTTCCAGCATGATAATGATGAATCATTTAAAGTATGGCTCATAAAAATGAAAAAAAAATATTGGAAGAAAAAACCACCTTGGGTACATAGGTGTGTAATAAATAGCTGTTGAGTTATTGATAATCTCTTGCTAGGATTGAATCTCAGTACTTCAGAGCATGTAAAAATCAATTTTCTGTGATCCCACTTAATCACACCGTGTTGTCTTTTTTTAGATTTCAGTTAGCGATTCTGCAGGGGTTGGAGACCAATAGCAATCTCATGCTTTGTTGTTGTTATTGTCTGACTCGTGGATTCAGCATTTCAGAATATGGTACTCTAATCTTAAGGCTTTGAAAAAAAAACCGTGGCCATTTTTTCTTTATATTTTACTTGTGTTAATTGGGCTGGGTCCTAACTGGTTGCCAGAGCCCAGAAATCCAGGTTCTGTCTTTTCAGGGAATATGCATAGCTAAAGAGTTCATTGTGTTTGCAAAGGTACACTAGGAGTTCTCATTTCCTCAGATGCTTATGTGTGTAGGCTGTTAAGCTCTCGTTTCAATTTTTGCAGTCTTTTAAAATGCCACACAATTTTTCTTTTCCATCTTAAAGACCAGTTAAAACTACCTCTGGCCACAAATGTTAGTGTTACTAGATATTATCAAGGTGTGAGACTAAAAAGTTAGAAGGCTTTAAGATATAAATTATATAAGTTAATGTTTTCTTTCTCTGAAAGTTCTGACCCTTGCTGACCCCTCATTCAAATATTTTTAATTGAAAGGGGTAAGAAAATATCAGAGAACTTAAAGATGGCCTTCGTGACTTTGACTCAAAATCAACACATTTCATTATGTATAGGTCCTACACCTTGCTTCCTCAAGCGGGCCATGAAAAAAAATCTCATGACCATGCAAACTGATGCCACCCCAAAACCATGGTAACGATTTGAATTGCTCTCAATATTGATCTCAAACTCCCTCCAGTTGTCAGCAGCTACTGCAAACTGGCTATTATAAACCCTTTCTACCCCCACCTTCTCTCAATCTCAGCAGTTAATCTCAGCCCTCCCCCACCACGTAACAGCCTCAGGCAGAACTTCCCGCTTAGACACCGTCACACACACCCTTCCTTACCTTCTTGCCAGTGCCTGTCCTGCCCAAGACGAATCCCTTTTCCTGTGCCCTAAGCCCTCTCCCTTGATAAATGACTTGATCTAGATACAGCCTCACACTCCTGGCACATACAGCTTTGCATTTAAACATGTTCAGATACTCCTGCTTCAAACAAAAATACCTTTCCTCAACCCTTTGAAAGCCTAACTACCACTAAAGTATACTGCCCTTATCTGCACTCTGTCCATTCTGCAGTCCACTGAGACAGTGGTTTTTAACCCCGGCTGCATGTTAGCATCACCTGGGAAGCTTTAAAACGTCCTAATTCTGCACTGGACCACAGACCCATTAAGTCAGCATGGGGAGGTGGGACGGGTTTCAGTCTTTAAAAAGAAGTGTAGCTGAGGCTGAGAACCACCGCTCTAAAACCTGGCTGCTACCCTTACTACCATGAAAACTGTTCTTGCTGGATTCACCAGTGACTTCTACTGTCAAAATGTAGCCCATAGGTTGATTTTTATGATACTGATGCTATATAACCACTTCCTTCTTTGGAATGCTCCCTTTCCTGACCCTGCTTTCCTGATTTTTCTCCCACTTCTTTGCTCTTTCTCAATTTCTCTGGGTTGTTTGGTAGGTCAGTCTAGCACAGACTGGATGCCGGTCTCTGCCACCACCTCCGTTACTTAAGTGAACACCTGTGTGCCAGTGAGTTCCTTTGCCATACCACCTTAATGCACCAACTTAAAAGCACAGATTAGAGGGGAGCGTTCACATTCACTAATCACTGCAGGCTTCTAGGAAAGCATACTAAAGGACTCTGGTCCTTCTCTTACCTCCCTTGTTCCTCCTCCAAGCCCAGTGAGGTAGGAGGAATTGCTGATTAGATTAGTGAGATTCTAAGGTGGATCACTCCTGTTTACTTATGAGTTGCTGTTTGTGAAAAGATGACCTGGACTGTGGTCCCTCTTCTGCTTTCTCCTCTTCGGCGTCTTGGCCTGGTAAGGGGGCCTGTGCCCAAAAGAGGCTCCTCCACCTAATGCTGTCTTCAATCTGTGGCTTTCTGCTGCTGGTTAAGATTTTTAATTGGGCTGCCTCATCCCTTTTTGACCTTGAGCTTCACGTTGATCTTTATCAAGGAACTTTTTACTGGGGCATCACCATTAGCCCTATGAATACAGTGAAATTTGATTTCCCAGTCTACTGTTACCATTGCATGCTGCCCCTGGAACTGGATATATGGGTTCCACTTTCATCAGAAGTGATGCTGTGTGTTCCTGATGTCTTTGAATCGCTAGTTTCTGATTCAAAATATGGGGTAGGTGGATCTGATTAGTAGTCATATGCCTGTGTCCTGGCTAGGAAGTCAGAATGAGGTTATCTGGAAAGTTGAGCTTCCTCACATGTGGGAAGGTACTTCAGATGCTGGACAGCCAATAAGAATAACAAAGGTCCACCAGAGCCATTGCCCTATTCAACAAACATTTACTGAACACGGATTAAGCCAAGTGCTCCTCAGGGACCTCTTAGGGAAGAGGATAACTGCCCTAAAGCAGGATACCCCTGGGCCCCTTAGATATACTATCCTTGAGACTATTAGGCCCCTGTCCAGAATACCTAATAATAATAATGGCAAATATGTACTTAGTGGTCTGCCATTTGGAAACAACATCTCACTTATTCAACAACTCTAAGGGTAGGTACTTTTGTCTCCATTTTAAAACAATGAAATACAATTATAGACAAACTTGCTCAAGTCACATATCTATTAAGCATCAGTGAAGATTCAGATTCAAGTCTGTTTGATGTTAAAGAGTGTCTGTTCCCAACCAATACCTCTGCTGCCTCTTTTGACAAACTGAACTGTCAGAGGGCATGTACGTATGCATAAGCTGTGGGCCACTGGCCCCTGGGCCAGTGTCTGATGAGACCTCTTTATTGACTTGTTTCTCTTGGGCTGTTTCTCTACCAGGCCACTGAATGGGCTCATCCCTTCTCTGTGCGTACATCATTGAATGGAGATAGCTGGTTTCTGTGACATCCTCTTATAACAACCTAGTTTTGTTCTTGAGAGTGACCACAGCGAGAGAAAAGTCAATTAAATCTTGCAGATCTTGCAAACCTATGGCAATAAAAAGGTATTGTCCTTTGTGTACCAAGGCACAACTGATTCCTAAGCGAGGAAGATACGTGTTATGAGATCGTAATGTTAGTGATAGACTTTTCAACACCTTGGTAAACATTTCTTTGACTGTTAGCAAAAGCTGCCTTAACAGTCTTGGCTTTTAGAAATGTCCCTTTATTCAGTAGATGTGTATAGAACACATTTTATGCCAAGCACTCTGCTAGGAGCTGGGTATACAGAGAAGGAAGGCATTCCTGCTGTCATGATGTTCATGGTCTTCTGAGGAAGAGACAAGAAAAGCAAGTATTAGAATGACAGGGTATTTTGGCAGCAAGGAAGAGGGCACTTTAACTCAAACTGGGCAGTGGAAGAGTTAAAAAAAAAAAAAACACGGAATGAAATCCTGAAGGATGAGCAGGAGTTAAGAAGAGTGGATCAAGCCCTCCAAGGGTAAGAGCATGGTTTGTTCAGAGCACTGCAAGTGTTTTCGTATGGCCCACATGTAAAGCTTATAGAGGAACAGAGAGAGGAAGGCAGGAGACAGGAAGTGAAGGGTCCTGTGTATACTGGCTTACTTGTTGAGTTGGAGAACTATTGCAGTATTCCTCTGCTAAGCTCAGGGTGTATTCATGGAAACCCTACTGCAACTGGCCCATTGTGCATACAAAGCTGGAACTGAGATGTGGACAGGTTTGCATTGCCTTGGTCACCTTCCGTTGGAAATATAGCTAGGCCCACTTATTGGTAGGAGCTACTGACATGTTAAAACTAGGTTAAACTGAATTGGAAGTAATGCTTTATTTGGAATCATGGCTGACTGATTCCATTACATGTTCTAGCATGATACCAGTCTGAGGTTATTCCCCTTGAACCACCGACTTAGTAGAGTTTAATGCACAATGTGATGGTCTTAGTTCCTTGTACTGTTCTTCAGTGATGAAGTTGTTCAACTGCCAGTTAAGTTTTTTGGGCTTTGTTTCTCAGTAGTGATGGTAAATTTGTGTTGATCTGTTTACCCCTTTTGGACTGAACACCTTAGCAATCTTTGATATTTTAAGCCTACAGAAAGTGCCCATGGGATAAAACCAATCTGCTGGCTCACACTAAGTTCTGATCCCATGATTTTGGTCTCATTAATACCGTGCTATAAATAAAGTTAGCTAAACCTTTTGAAACTGCATAAAAGTGAAATAATTGTGAGTTTTGGGCCAACATTTTTCCTGAACAGCTTCTGACTGACCAGCATTTTAAATTAGGTGATATAGTCTAGCTTTTGTACATAGAAATAAGAAAGTGACTTTTATGTTCCATTATTAAAATAGTATAGGGAGGAGAGGTAAATATACTAATTTTTCATTGCTTATACTAGAGAAGGTATATTGACTAATGAAATAGAGGATTATGGGGATCATATGAAAATATGATTAAAGAGATTATCACTAGAAGAAAAATTCAGACTGCCAATTATGAGAAAAAACATGTATGCACAACCAAACAAATCACAAAAATGAAAGATTTCTAAAACAATAGAATAGGAACAAATGCACCTGTCATATTAATAAAAGTAAACTTAGCTATAGATAAAAGGCAAAAATGTCAGCAAACACTAATTTCATGTTATAAGATTCAGAAAGGTTGAGCAAAAGTAAACCAAGTAAACGCAAATAAGAAAATGAGTTGTAGTCTGCATATCAGGCAAGGTTGAACTTAGGGAAAAAGAAAGAAAAATAAAAACACTACATAATGCTAAAGGGTGTGACTCACAAGATATAATGTTTCTCAATATCTGTACCAAATAATGGAAAACCATTTATGTATTGGAAGCCATGGGAGACACAGGAAGAAACTGAAATACAGTGTTAGTCGGATATTTTAATTCAGTTCTGTCAGTTCATGACAAATCAATGGATAAAACCTAGGACATGGGATGATTTAAATAAGATACATAAGATCTAGTTGATACATACTAGACTTTACCCTAAAAATGGTAACTACACTTTAAAGTACCCATAAAACATTTCCCCATTTGACTGTGTATTAGAGCATACAGAAAACATAAGTTTCAGAACAGAGAAAAGGAACAACAGATGGCATTTGCTGATAAAAATGTAATAAACTTAGAATTTGAGGATAAGTGGTTAGAAAAAAAAGGATGCAATAAATTAAAGCCAGAAAACACTGCTCATCTGCAATCTAAAATGTTTTTGAGCTCTTCAACTATTCTTGGGTTGATTAGGAAATGCAAAGCATTAAAAAGCATTTCATATCTAGACTATAAATTTGTTCCTCTGAGATACACATAAAACAGTGCTCAGAGGAAAATTCATTGCCCTAAAATTTGTATATTAAAAACTAAGATAAATGTTGTATAACTCAAAATATTAGGAAAAGGCATCTTTTAAAAAGCAGACTAAAAGAATCCAGAAAAATTAATTAGAAAAATGGGGAAACAGAATTAAAGAGCTAATTTTTAAAATATGCAGTAAAATATGTAACATTGTAGCCACCATTACAAGAGAAGACAAACACAAAATAAAAATTACCAGATAATATATAAGAGCCATAAAATATACTTTGCTCAACTGTACGCAAACAATTTAAAAACTTGGATTAAATGGATAATTTTCTAGGAAGGTATAATTTGCCAAAAAATGACATCAAAAGAAATCTAATATAACAATTGTCATAGAAGAAATGAAGTAAGTATTTCAATTAGCATGACTAAGTATTTTTAAAGACCCTACCAATGAAAACAAAGAAATGCATTTGGAGGATTAACAAAAACTTTTTATAACACCATTTTTTTATTTTACATTTTAAAGCATGACATGGAATTTATTGAAAAGACATGTGTTTTATAGAATCCAAGCAAAAGCTGACCAGCCAGAGATAAAGTGAGACCAACTCAGGGAATGTGAGCAGTGGTGATTTATTCCCTCTAGTGTTCCATGTTAGCCTGACACAGAGCTCCCTTTCCACATTCTCAGGGGCTCTTGATCCAAAACCTTTTAAAAAAAAAAAAAAATTAGACTTAACAGAAAAGCTGCAAAAATAGATTTCCTGTGTGTCCTCTCAGCTTCTCCTAATGTTAACTTACATACCAATGGTACAATTATTGAAACTAGGAAATTAACATTGGCACAATCCTATTAACTACATACTTTATTTGAATTATAGCAGTTTTCCCAGTAATGTTGTTTTTCTGGTTTGGTATTCAATCCAGGATCCATATGCACTTGAATCTTTCTGGGTTTTCTATTCTATTCCACTGGTCTACTTGTGCATGGTACCACACTGTTTTAATTATAGAGACTTTATAGTATGTTTTAATGACTGGCAAGGCTAGTGCCCCTTATAATTTTTCCTATTTGTTGTGCTTCTGGCTATTCAAACATGTTTGTTTTTCCATATGAACTTTAGTATCAACTTGTCTAAATTCATTTTTTAAGGTACATTGGTATTTTATTGATATTATATGATATTAACTGATTTAGGGAGAACTAACATCTTTAAAATGTGGAGTCATCGTATCCAAGAACAGAGGATGTATTTCCATTTATTCAAGTCTATTTTGTGCCTTTTCAGCAGTGTTTTAAAATTATCCTTGTGTAGGTTTTGTGCGTTTCTGGCTAAGCTTATCCCTAAGTATTTAATTTATTTGCTAGTAAGTGAGATTTCCTCTGCCATTATGTCTTCTAACTGGTTATTGCTCTCTATATAAAAGCTACTGATTTTGTATGCTACTGTATCTTGCTGCCTTATTTTTTTTTTTTTAAATAAACAACAGAAATTTATTTCTTACAGTTTCACAGTCTGGGAAGTCCAAGATCAAGGTGCTGGCTGATTCAATGTCTGGTGAGAGCCTGCCTTCTGGTTCATAGATGTCACCTTCTAGTTGTGTCCTCACATGGTGAAGGGGACTAGTTAGCTCTCTGGGGTCTCTTGTATAAGGGCATAAATCCCAATCAGTAGGGCTCCACCCTCCTAATCTAATGACCTCCAAAGGCCCTGTCTCCAATACCAACACTTTGGGGATTAGGATTTCCACCTGTTTTCGGGGGACACAAACATTTATGCCATAGCAGTCAGTAGCAAACTCTTTTTGTTTTGCAGCCAAAGGTCAGTCAATTTTTATCTTCTTAGCTTAGTATAATCTAAGCCCTAAAGCCATGAAATGCATGGAAAAGGTTTTTCTTTCTTTTTCTAACTTTTATTTTAGATTTGAGGGGTACATGTGCAGGTTTGTTACCTGGGTATATTGCGTGATGCTGAGGTACTGAGCATCCTTACAGAATTCTTTTACTTTTGAAGTTAGTTTTATCATTGCTCCTCTAGAAAAACAACAAACACAAAAAACCAAAAATTGTTTCTAAATACCCAGAAGAATAATGAGAAATGAAAAAAATCTATAGAAGTAAAAAATGACATGAAAGCTTAAACCTAGGAAAGCAAGTAAGACAAAACTTTCCTGACTTTGGCCCTGGGTGAAGGAAAAGTTGTTTCTCTCCTACCAACCTTAAAATGTTGAACAAGTTGTCCCTTATATAGAGGGTTGGGGCTCAAATTTGTACTACTTGTATGGTGCAGAATACTGCATGAGGAAATTTAATTTACCGTAGACCCAAGCCAATTGTAACCCCAGGTAACTACTAGAAGCAACCACAGATTCTCTCTGGAGGAATGAACCTTCAATCCAGTTACCAAAGAACTCTCACAGATAAAGTTATGAATATAAACAACTTAAGCCAATAAATTTGAAAGCTTAGACAAAATTCCTAGAGAAAATAATTTCTCAAAACTCATTCAGGGGAAATAGAAAATGTGATTAGTTCTGTAACATTAAACACATTTAGTAAGTAGTTTAAAATCTGGGCCTGTGTACTCTGCAGAAAGATGTTATGGGACCCCCAAAATGCCATCAGTTTTTTTTCTGGAGCTTGACACATTGATTGTAAAGTTCATTTAGAAGAACAAATACACAAGAGCAGCCCAAGGAAACCCTTTTAAGAGAGCACTTGGTAGGAGGAGGGCTAGTCCCACTACGTTTTAAAACATAAAGTCTCAACTCTGAAAGTGTGGTAGAGGTGCGTGCATAGGTCAATGGAACAATATAGAAAATTCTGAAACAGGCCCAATTGCATATGACAATTCAGGATACAATAAAGGTGGTGCCCTAAGTCAGCAGGGGGGAAAGATGGATTATAAAAATGAGTGGTGTTGAGATAATTGGATATAGTTTTGTGGCTACATATAAATATATAACCATACAGGAAAAAGTGGATCTGTTTCTCACACTATGCCAGGATAATATTCAAATTGAAGAGATTTAATTGTACAATTTAAACTATACAACTACTAGAAAAAAAAAAAAAAAAAGATGAATTCCTCTGTGACAGGGGTCAGCAAGCTACATAGCCTGTAGGCCAAATCTGACTGACCCAAGGCCTGGTTTTGGGCTGCTGCAAGCTAAGAATGGTGTTTTGCTTTGTTTTTTCTTCCACCTTGAAAGTGTTCAATAACAAAAAGAGGAGATCTTGGAACAGAGACTTTATGTGGTCGCAAACTGTAAAATATTCACTATCCAAACTTTTATTTAAAAAAGACTATGGACCCTTGCTTTGTAACCTAGGTTAGCTATTGCATAATAATACCACTGAACTCAGCTGGGGTATATCTGCTCTAAGTGTCTCTCACCTCCTTGGACCAGTACAAAAATACAGTCCACTCCTTTGGTAGAAGGGAATGTAAATCCACATGGCAAAGGATGGGGATATAGGGAACTGAAAAGTTTTGGAACCAATAATATACTCTTCCACACTAAATACTACTAAAAATTCAGATGCAATAAGAGATATATTTGACTGTTTTAAAAAAATCTTGTATGCATATACACAGTAAGCAAACTAAAATACAAGTGATAACCCAGAAACATGGTTGCAACTTACATCACAGATGGCTATAAAGGCTAATACTTCTAATTTATAAATAACATAAAAATAGAGAATTTCCTGTAGACCACTGTGGAAGAGATATGAGCAGACGGTTCACTGAAAAAAATGCAAATGTCTCTCAAACATATGAAAAGATGCTCAACTTTCCATATAGTCAATTGATTTTCACAGCAACCTAATTAGTAGATATTCTTATCATCCCCATTTAAGAGACAAAGAAACTGAGTCATAAAGTTGTGAAGTATTATGCTTGAACACAAAAACCAAGAAGTAATGGTGCCGGGATTTGAACCCAGTCAGGCTGGCTCTAGATGAAAGACTAATTCACCATGACTAAAGAAGGCTTATTTCAGGAATTCAAGGATCATTTAATATTAGGAATAGCTGGATGTTTCCTTAATATGATAAAATATATTTATCTCAATCCAAAGCCTGCGTTGTGCTTAATTGAGAATACCAGAAGCAATTTCATTAAAGTCAGGAACAAGAAAAAGATGTCCACTAATTAGCACTATTATTTAAAAATGTTCTGTAGGACGTAGGCGAAACAATTAGACAAGTGAAAGAAAGATACAGAAATTAGAAGGGAAAATTGTAATTTTCAGATGATACTGAGTTTTTTACTTAGAAACTAAAGACTAACCAGACCTTGCAAAATAAGAATAAATTAATTTTCAGAAATCAATAGCTTTTATAGATACAATGTCTAATGTCAAGCTCTAAGGGAAGAAAAGACCCATTTTATAACAGCACAAAACATAAATGATAACATAGGAATAAACACAAGACATATTATTTGTAGAAAAGGTTAAAATGCTAATGAGAGATGAAACAAGACCCAAACAAATGGGAAGATATACCACGTTCTCGCATAGAAATACACAGCATCATAAAGATACCACTTCTCTCAATTTACAAATCTAATGTGATCTTCAATAAAAATATCAGTAGAATTGAAAAAAATTACATAAATTGATTCTAAAGTTCATATTCAAAACCAATAGTGATAGAGGGAGACTACTAGATATTAAAATGTTTACATCTACAGCAATTAAAACAGTGGTAGTAATTTGTGAGTAGTCATACAGATGAGTGGAACAGAATAGTTCAGAAATAGATCTAAATACGAGAATTGAGAAGATGATAAAGGTGGCTTTTCAATCAGTGGAAAAAAGATTAGTCAGCAAATGGGTTGGGAACTACTAGGTAGGGCTCTGTTGAAAAAAATTTAGTTGGATCTATACTTCACCTCTTATACCAGGACAAATTACAGACAGTCTGAAGATTTAAACATTAAAAAAATACTTCTTCTAAAAGTAGAAAAAAAAAAAAGGAAAGTTATTTTATAACCTAAGAGTGGGGAAGGCCTTTCTAAGTATGACATAAAACCCAGAAGCCATAAAAGAAAAGACTGCTAGATTAGACTTCATAGACATAAAAAATTTCATCGTGACAGTAGCACCATAAGCAAATGCAAATGAGAACCTGGGCAAGAAATGTGTAACTCTGCCAAGATGAGGGACTAAGTTATCTAAAACAGAAAGAATCCCTATCAATAAAAAAGAAAACAGATTAGCAATCCAATATAAAAATGGGCAAAGGAGATTAACAGAGACGTTTAATAGAAGAGAAAATACAAATGACTTTAAAGCATATGAAAATGCTTAATAATAGAAGCTTTTCACCTACCAAAAATACTAAAGTTTGTTAACACTATAATGGCAAGTGTGTAGTTAGATTGTCTCATACATTGTATAAACTAGTGCAAACTATAAAGGGTTGACACTATCTTATTAAAATTACAAAGGTACATTACATTTTTAAACCCATCAATCCTAGGAATTTGCCCTACAGAGAGAATTGTATCTATACATGCAAAATAACGTGTGTCAACATAAAAATGTATAGAAAGATGAATCTCTAAGTAAAAAGGTTTTATTGGGGAATAATACACAAGATGTGGGATTGCAAACCAGGTCATACATACAGACCAAGGTGTCCTCCAGTATGTCCAGAGGAAAGGAAAATGTTAGGGTTTTATTGGGGAAACAGGAGGTTATACAAGTTGTTTTGAAAGAAAGTCATTGCGGATAGTGTCTTTTGGGAGCTGGCAAGTGGTGATTTGTCAGTGGCCGCAGTTGTTGGCTGAAATTTGTAATCTTAAAATTATATTTTGTTCGATTGGCCTTGCATATGAGTCAGTGTGTCGGGCAAGTGTTCTTACAAAAGTGATTAGCTGTCCTGCTGTCTTTGTGTGACTTAAATGGTAAGCTTTGATTCGCTTCTGTTATCAGGCAAATCGTGCACAAAATCCCTCCTTTCATAGCCTTCCCTGGCTCCATTTTGTCAGGGTTTGACACAAGTGACTCCATTTTGCATGAGCAAAACTAACCATTAGAATTCACTAGAGGTTAGTCAGGTTCAGTCCTCACACAAGGAAGGCGATTACAAAAGGCTTTAATACCAAGAGGTTGGTCATTTGAGGTCATCTTAATGACCTCACTATTAGAGGTTAGAGGCTGCCTAACACATGGGTAAATATTTTAAAAACCTAACTATATCTGGCTTTCAAGAGGCATACTTTGAGTGTTAAGAGAAAGATTGAAAGTAAAAGGACGATAAAAACACACCAACCAAAAAAGGCTGATATAGCTATACAAATATCAGTTGAGATAAATGTAAGTCAAGAGGCATTACTAAGGACACAGAGGAACATTTCATAGAGATAAAAAGATAAATTTACCAGAAAGATGTAGTTTGTATTTTAATGCAACTAATAATATAGCCTCAAAATATAGAAAACAAAATTACAGACCTAGAAGTACCTGATAGTACAAGTAGTCATTAATAATATGGACGATTACAACAAAATGAATAATAAATTTAACCTAACTGATGTCTGTAGAATACTATAACCAGCAGTGTCAGAAGAGGTATTCTTTCCAAGTACCCACTGAATTTTTACCAAAATTTATCATATGCTGGTCTTTAAGTCCCAACGAATTCCAAAGGGTAAATCATCTAAAATATGTTCTCTGACCAAAGTAAAATTACTCTAAAAATCAATTTTTTAAAAACCCCAGAAAAGCCTGAAATATTTAGAAATTAAGCATTATACATCTAAATAACTGACAGTTCAAAAATAAATTACAATAGATGTTAGACAGTATTTTGAACTAGGGCAATTTTTAAATGACATCAAAACTTGCATTAAAAAGTCTGAAGGCAGTCTAAGTACGCATCTCAAAAAGTATAAAAAGGATGGCAACAAACCCAGAGATTGGTTCTCTGAAAAGACTAATAATATTGATAAACCCCTAGCAAGACTGATCTAAAAAAAAAAAAAAAAAAAAAGAGAACATAAGCCCCAGGCTGGGATAAAATGTTTACAAAAGACACATCTGACAAAGGACTGTTATCCAAACTGTAAAAAGAACTCTTAAAACTCAATAAGAGAAAAAAAAAAAGCACCCAATTAAAAAGTGGACAAAAGATCTGAACAGACACCTCACCAAAGAAGATATACAGATGGAAAATAAGCATATGAAAAGATGGTCATCATATGTCATTAGGGAACTGCAGAATAAAATAATAACGAGATATCATGACATACCTATTACAATGGTGATTTTCCAAAACACTGACAACACCGAATGCTGGTGAGCACGTGGAGCAACAGGAACGCTAATGGGAATTAGCTAATGGGTATGAAAAATGGCACAGCTATGATGAAAGACAGTTTGGCAGTTTCTTGCAAAACTAAGCATACTCTTACCAGACAATCTAGCAACCATGCTTCCTGGTATTTATCCAAATGAGCTGAACACTTACGTCCACAGACGTAAACATCTGCAGACAGATGTTTGTAGCAGACTTATTTGTAATTGCCCACGATGTCTTTCAGCAGGTAAATGGATAAACAATCTGGTACATACAGACAATGGAATATTATTTTTAACTCTGAAAAGAAATGATCTATCAAGCCATGAAAAGACATAGAGGAAATTTAAATGCATATTGCTAAGTGAAAGAAGCCAATCTGAAAAGGAGACATACAGTATGATTTCATCTATATGAAAAGGCAAAATTACGAGGACAGTAAAAAGATGAATTGTTGCCAAGGGTTAGAGGGGAAGGAGAGATGAATAAGCAGAGCACAGAAGATTTTTAGGGCAGTGAAAATACTTTGTATGATACTACAATAATGGCTAAATGCCATTATACATTTATCAAAACCCATAGAATGTACAACACTAATAGTGAAAGTTAGTGTATCAACTATGGACTTTGGATGATAAAGATGTGTCACTGTGTTATGATAATGTATTGATTGTAACAAAGGTATCACTCTGGTGAGGAAGGCTGTGCATGTGTGGGGGAAGAAGGTATGTACCTTCTGTACCTTCTGCTCACTTTAGCTGTGAATCTAAAACTACTCTAAACTCTATTTTAAAAATAGAAAACAGGCACAAATTACCAATATAAAACCCTAGAAAAAGCCCGGGGTTTTTAAAAACCCCAAATCTTCGTATTCTAAGAATATAATATGAAGAACTTTATGTCAGCAAATCAGAAAATCCACATGAAATGGAATTTCTGGGAAAATACAGTTTACCAGCTCATGAGTAAATAGAAGGCTGGGCATGGTGGCTCATGCCTGTAATCCCAGCTCTTTGGGAGGCCAAAGTGGGTGGCTTATTTAAGTCCAGGAGTTCAAGACCAGCCTGGCCAACATGTGAAACCCCGTCTCTACTAAAAATACAAATAATTAGCTGAGCGTGGTGGCGTGCACCTGTGATCCCACCTACTCAGAAGGCTGAGGTGGGAGAATCACCTGAGCCCGGGAGGTCGAGGCTGCAATGAGCTGAGATGCTGCCACTGCACTCCAGCCTGGGCAACCAGAGTGAGACCCTGTAACAAAAACAACAACAACAACAACAACCCAAAAGAATAAATAGAAAATTTGAATTGTCTATATCTATTTAAGAAGTTGAATCTGGGCCGGGCGCAGTGGCCCACACTTGTAATCCCAGCACTTTGGGAGGCTGAGGCAGGTGGATCACTTAAGGTCAGGAGCTTGAGACCAGATACAAAAATTAGCTGGTCATGGTGGCATGCTCCTGTAATCCTAGCTACTCAGGAGGCTGAGGCATGAGAATCGCTTGAACCTGGGAGGTGAAGATTGAAGTGAGCCGAGATCACACCACTGCACTCCAGCCTGGATGACAGAGTGAGACTGTGTTTCAGAAAAAAAAGAAAAAAAAAAAAAGTTGAATCTGTAACTATAACTTTCCCATAAACAAATCCCCAGTCCAGATTTTTGCTTCACCAGCAAATTCTTTTAAACATTTAAAGAATTGACACTAGTCTTATACAAACTGTTTGAAATAATAGAAAAAGAAACATAATTCCCAATTCACTTTGAGGCTACCATAATTTTAATACCAAAGGGTGGCAGGTTCATTACAAGAAAGGAAAATTATAGGTCACTATATCTAATGAACATACTTATAAATATTTTAAAGAAAATATTAGAAAGTAAAGTTAAGTGAATTATTTATTTTAGAAATGCAAGATTTTGGCTTAACATCACAAAATCAGTGTTTTCAACCCATTCAACTGGATTTATTTTCGACAAACTACCTGGGACAACTGGATATCCACATGCAAAATAATGAAGTTGGATCTCTCTTTATACAATATGCATAATTAACTCAAAACATATCAAAGACCTACATGTAAGGGCTAAAACTAGAAAACATTGAGAAGAAAACAAACGCATAAATCTTCATGACCTTGGATGAGGTAATGGTTTATTAGATATGACACCACACACACAGGCAATTGAAAAAAAAATAGATAAATAAGACTTTGTCAAAATTTTAAATTTTGTCCTTCAAAAAGACACTGTCAAGAAGATGAAACGATGACCAGAGAATGGGAGAAAATATTTGCAAATCATATATCAGATAAGGGTCTGATATCAAGAATATATAAAGAACTCTTATGACTCAACAACCAAAAGGCAAACAATCCAATTTAAAAATGGGCAAAAAGACTTGAGTAAGCATTTCTCCAAAGAAGATGTATGCATGGCCAACAAGCACATGAAAAGATGCTCAATATCATTAGTCACTGAAGAAATACTAAAACTACAAGATGCCACTTTACGCCCACTCCTAGATAGTTAAAAACTTATGTACCCCCAAAAGCTTGTACACAAATGTTCATTATAGCTTTATTTACAATAGACTAAAAGTGAAAACCACCGAAGTACCTATCAACTGATGAATGGTAAACAAAATGTGGTATATCTGTACAGTAAAACATCATTCTGCCATGAAAAGAACTGAAGTACTGATTCATGTGGCAACATGGATTAACTTTGAGAATATTATGCTAGTTGAAAACCGCCAGACACAAAAGGCCATATTCCACTCACATGAAATGTTCAGAATAGGCAAATCCATAGAGATAGATATTGGAGACAGACAGTAGATTAGTAGTTGCCAAGGGGAAAGGGAAATGGGGAAGGCCTGCTAGTAGGTATGAGGTTTCTTTCTGGAGTGATGAAAATGTTCTGGAGTTATATGATGGTAATAGTTCACAACTTTGTGAATATACTAAAAACCACTGAATTGTACTCTTTAAAATGATGATTTTTAAAATATATGAATTATGTTTCCATTTAAATATTAGTGTATTTCACTATATTAGCATCATAAGGCAGAAAACATATCTCAATAGAATGATGCAGAAAAAGCATTTGATAAAATCAAATACGTATTCATAGTTAACACTTAACACACTAGGACTGGAAGGAAACATCTTTAAATTGGTAAAGATCATCAGTAAAAATCTTACAGGAAATATCATAGTTAATAGTGAAATATTAAAAGCTTTCACCCTGAGATTAGGAATATTTCTGAATACTATTTCTATTAAACATTGTACTAGAGATCTTAACCATTGCAATAAGGCAAGGAAAAAAGTTACAGACTGCAAAGCATATGATTGTTTATGTAGAACATTCGAAAGAATCTATGGTCAACAAATTTATTAGAAATAAGTAAATTTAGCAAGGCTACTGGGTTCAAGTTTACTATACAAGAATCAAGGATATTTTTATTTATCTGCAATATTCAGTTCAAAAATGAAATTTAAAAATATTTACAATAGCATCAAAGACATAAACTGATAATAAATCTAATGAAAGAGAAAAAAATCTATATGGAAAGCATTACAGAGGAAAAATAACTAAGGTCTAAATAAATGGAGAGATCTGCTGTGTTCATGAATTGAAAGCCTCAGTATTGTAAAGATGTCAGTTATTTTCAAACTGGTCTACAGAGTTAGTGCAATTCCAGTCCAAATCACAGCAGATTTCTTGGGGGAAATTAAGCTGATTCTGAAACATATGGAAACATTAGAGACCAAGAATAGAGAAGAGAGTGTTTAAAGAACACAGCTGGAAGACACACTGCTAGCTATCAAGACTTCTTATAAAGTTACAGTAATTAATACCATGTGGTATTGGTGCAAGAATAAACAAATAAAACAGTGAAACAGAACAGAGTCTACAAGCTGATCCAAACACGTAGTCATTTAACTAAGGACAAAGGTAATGATGTAGTGCAGCAAGGAATGGGTGAGCTGTTCGATATATGGTGCTGACTCAGTTGGATGTTCACAGGTAATATACATCTTGATCCCTGTTTTCACAGCTTGAAAACAAGTCCATATAGATTGCATCATAAAGATCAAAGTATAAAAAAGTAAAGATTATGGTTAAAAAAAGGAAAGTATCTTCATTTACTTGAAGTAGGTAAAGATTTAAAAAATAAAATACCAAAAGCACTATCCAGGAAGAGAAAGAAAATGATTACTATAATTATTGAATTATATTAAAGTTGAAATGTTCTATATATCAAAAGACCCCATTAGTAAAAAAGCAAGCCATAAAAAAGGAGATTATACCTGTAACACAAATATTTGACAAAGACTTGCATTCAGAATCTATTTTTAAAAGTACTACAAATCAATTAAAACAAACAGATGATCCAGTGAAATTATGGGCAAATGACTTGAAGAAAACATCACAAAAGAGAATATCCGAATGGCCAATAGACACATCAAAAAGTGCTTACATGTAATTAGTCATCCATGAAATGCAAATGAAAACCCAATGCGATATTACTACACATTCAACAGAAGGTCTAAATTTAAAAAGATAACGCCAACTACTAAGTAAGGATATGGAACAGTGAACACCCTCATAAACTACTGTCAGGGAGTAAATTTGTACAACCACTTTGGAAAGTTATTTGACAATGTTCATTAAAGCTGAACATACACAAACCCAATCTACCAGAAATTCCACTCTGAAGTACAAACCCCATAGAAATATACATATACATCCATATATGCATCAAAACATATGTACACAGCAGTGCTACATATAACAGTGAAAACTGGAAATGATACCAGTACCCATCAATAGGGTAATGAATTCCTAAGTGGTAGTATATTCATAGAACAGAACACTATACAGAAATGAGGATTAACAAACTGTACGCAGCAACATGTATGAATCTCAGAATTACAGTGTTGAGCAAAAGAAGTCAAAGATGAGAACGCATTATATGATTCCATTTATACAGGGTTGAGAAGATGCAAAACGGAACTTTGCTGTTACAAATCAGGATTGTGCTTGCTGTAGATGTGAGTAGTCACTGGAGGGAGAAGAAGGGCCTGTGGAAATTGTGGTCATGTTCTGTCTTTGTTTAGAGGATGTGTTCTTGCTGTATCCCGAGTCTATCATGAAAGAGTGAATGCATGGCCTGGTTTTGACAGCAAGCGTAACATCTAGCATATGAGGGAATACCAATCCCCTTCAAACCTCAGAAATTAAAGTTCACTGAAGGCTCGTGAATGAATTAATGATGCTATAAAAAGGGCTCGTGGGTGTGGGTTCACCTCCTTCCACCATCTGCTGTGTGAGGATGCAGCAAGAAGGTTCTCATCAGATTCTGATGCCTTGATCTTGGACTTCCCAGCCCCCAGAACTGTGAAAAGTAAACTTCTCTTATTTGTAAATTATCCAGTCTCAGGTGTTCTGTTACAGCAGTACGAAATAAACTAAGACAGTTCTCTTTGTAAAAGAGAGTGTACATGGAGCTGTACACTTATGATTGTGCATTTTTCTGGAAGCGTATTTTATTCAATGAAACAAGGCAAATGAAAGCCCAAAAAAGTGTATGAGCATGGAAAGGTGTTTTTGAATGTAAGCGGATATCTGAGAGCTGAGGGGAGGGCATGTGCAGTCCCAGCTCCCCTTTAAGCCCAGAGCCTCAGCAGGAAGTATTACACAGAGTCCCTCCCTCCTGGACTGTCCACGAGCTCCAACCCTCCTGCAGTTTGGGGATCCTTGAGGGCCCATGGCATTTTCTTTTCAAATAGGCTGTCAGGCCATGTATATTCTCCACATTGTTTGAAAAGAAACTTCCACAGCATCAGACACATTGGGATTCTGACCCTGAGTCTTTTGGCCAGCATCTGTTCTGATTAGGATACTCACCCTCCTACACCATATCACTGGTGTGGGACTAAGTGCTTGCCAGTGTTTGTTTCTCCCTCTTCTCCTAACCTCAAAAGACCTGAGCCCCTCACTGGCCAGTGTGGGGTGGAGGAAAGACCCCAGGCCGCAGGGAAATGAGACTAATGGTGTACCAGAGTCCAGGGGAGAGTGACTCAGGCAGGAATGACTGTGACCAGTCGATGGGGTAGAACCCAAAGTGTGAAGTTGATTCCCTGTGGAGAGACGAATCCAGGGATGTGCAGCAACACTGTGTAGGATGTTTGCAACCCACAGCTTCAGTGGCAGCATCCTTGCAGGTCATTTGTGAATTGCATAACCGAAATGAATCATGCTCCTGTGAAGACACATGCTTTTAGTTTAAGATATTAAACAGTAGCTCCTGTGAGTAACACAGATATAATCCTATACGTTTACGAATGCATTGGATAAAGTAGTACTTACAAGAACTCCAGTAGAATTGATATCCACACTGCATCGGTATGTAAAACATGAGTTGCCCAATTCCCCCAACAGGCAGAAAACAGACTCCTTGGCTCAGCCCCATGAGTCTGTACCACAGGAACCCTACATAGAATCAGAGTTGGAAAAGCCTGTTGCAGTTCACCTGGTTCAGCCTTTCCCAGGCAGAGGGCTCAGTCCCTGATTCCTGTCCCCAGGGAGCAAGGAAAGCAGGGAAAACCACTATTCATTTCTCCCAGCGCAACTCCTACGTGAAAGGGAAAAAGCAGTGAACAACCTGGAGCTTTCCAGAAGCAACACTGCAAAATAAACTAAGCAGCACAAAATAACAGTTTCTGAATCTGTGTGGCTACAGCGCTGATGAGGTTAAATGCTAACAAGATGCCTTGTCTGGAACCAAAGGGTGAGCATAGCTTTCAGTATCTGGATATTATTGTTTTGCATCCCCATTTAAAAGATAATAAAGTGGTGGTGTTTCCTCTTTACCCTGAAACCCCAGAAGGAACAAAAATTCCCCTTTCTGTTACATACAAGATTCATGAGAGTTTTGTTTTGAATGTTGGATTCCTTTGGGGGAGGGGGAACATAAATACTTGGTGTTTGATGTGTGTGTGTGTATGTGTGCGTGCGCACGTGTGTGTGTGCGTGTGTGTACACAAAGAAAGAGGTTGCTTTCTCCCTCTCACTTCCCTGCATTACAAGTCTTTGCCTCTTGCTCTGAACTTGTAACTTTCCGCATTGTGCCAGGGGGCAGGCAGTTTCTAGGTTGTCGGTTTTCCAAGGTCGTCCTTTGAGATTAGTGTTCTGTGGGTTGCATCTGTAATAAGTCAGACAAGGGTTTCTTCAGCTGACTTAGTAGACTCTTCCCTTCTGATCTGATGCTGCTGAGGAAGTCCCAGCACAGCTCGTAGACTGTTTTGTTGCTATACATTCCTAAAAGAAAACAAAAGCAGAGTTTAATCATTTTTGGTGCCCACTCCTCATCTGTCTCCTCCCTCTGTGTCCTTCGATGACTGTGAAAGGAGGTGACAGTGTCTGGTAGAGTTGGTGGGGAGAGAAACAGTGGCCTGTGGGTTGGAGCTCAGAGAAAGAGGTTATCCTAGGATGAAATATCAAACCATATCACATTGATTTTCCCTTTGGGGGGCCCGGATATCACATCCTTCCATTTCCCTCTAGTCCCTGCCCGCCATCGACAGGGAAGCATTAACAGGGAATAATCAATGACGCCCTGTCCTGAAAATAAAAGGCTTGTCATGTCTCTCCATTTGGTGGAATGGATGTGGGACTAGGGGTCATGTGGCCACTTCCATCTGTCTCCTGACAGAGGCACTGACTCAGACATGCTTTCCGTCCACAGGGCTGCAGCCCACAGCCAGGTGACTGCAAACTCTCCGTGGGCATCAAGAAAAACAAGACTTTAATTTCTTTGAACCCCTGTGTCAGGAGCTTGGCTGACTATGAAATATGGCAGCTTAGGACTGGTGTGAGTGAACTTTAATTTCTGAGTTTTGTAAAGGATTGATATTCCCTCTTATGCTAGATGCTGCTCATGCTGTGGAACCAGGCCATGCATTCACTGTTTCATGATAGAATCAGAAATTCAGAATTGACAGGGACTTTGCTCTGCGGTCCAGCCCCATTCCCCATCTGATATATGAGTTCACTACAACTTTCCTGGTAAACCCAATGATTGTCTGAACATCACTGCTGCCTCCTATAATTGCTCATCTGTTTGTCAGAAAGCTCAACTCTTAGCAAGTGTTTTCTTATGCTTTACCAAAATCTATTTTCTTGTGTTTTTCTCGCAGTAGTCCCTCCACATGTTAACACGGGCCCTGGAAACAGAGGTGCGTTCTCCCAAGAAGCTGCCCTCTATGGCCCTGCGTAAGTGTCAATAAGGTGGCTCGCTTGCCTTATTTCCAGCAATAACCCTGATTTTCTTTGGAGAATCTGCCTTCCTCCACTCTCATGTCATGAGGTTTAATGACATCTCTCTCCCTCCTTTCTCCAAGCTCGATAGATAGGCACAATTTCTAAAGCTACGCAGTGGGACTCACTGTCCTGAACTTTCAATCTTGATTTGGTGGTAGAAGGACAGCCCCCCTGCCCTGAGACAACACTCAGAGGCGTGTATTCCAGCGAGAGTGCCCTGACAAGACAGTTCTGGCCACCCTTGCCTGGACCCTCTACCTTCCCATCAGTGTCATGAATTCTCCAATCTTTTCCCAGGTAAGTCCAGTTTCCCTTCAATGTATGAGAGTTATAGTCTATTGCCTATAGCAATATAACTCTCAATGTAAAACAAAGTGCAGGTTTCAACAGTAACCAAGCTCTGAGGCCGGCCCGCCTTGACTCACGTTAGCCTCACTGACACAGCTCTCCTGGTTTCCTGGTGGGCACCTCATGCTTCAACCATCCATTAAGGGACAGCCTAGCCTTGTGGCTGACACAGAAGGGGAGTAAGAAGACCTTTGCTGAAATACAGATGGACCACATCCAAGAGTCTAATGTGGCAAAGACAGAAATGATGTCAATTGGATGTAGCGTGTGTGTGTTGTAAATGAACCCGTGCAGCATCACTGTGATCACCATTTTGTTTTCTAGATGCTCAGAGGTTATTTAGGATCTGAGATTCTTGCTTGGCAGTCATGAGTAGCTCCTGTATTTGCAGAATGAATTCTCGGTGGGACCTTTGGTGAGTCTAACTTGGGCCTCAACTTCCTCAACTGTAAAATGGATGGAATAATTTTATCGATCCCACTGATCATACCTGCAAGCCTCTGGGTGGGGCCTTACCACTTGTGGTCACATTGATCCTCTATACTTTGGCCCAACTATACTTGTTTGTTGGGAAGAACAAACAAGAATTTGTGTAAAAATACTTAGTAAAATGCAGTGCTTTATGTCTAGGCTGTAGTTTGTTATAAGAGCACCAACCCTCATCTTCTAAAATCTTCTGTTCTCTTGGTTGCCTCCAAGATCACTGACAATTTACCAGTCCCATTTTCAAGGGTTATCAGCATCTGGAAAGCAATTCATCGAGGTAAGCAGCTTTAATTCATTAGCATGGCTAGAGAGCAGGAGCACTTTTTATCACCTCTCCTCTTGGAGCTTTAATTCCCTCACCAACATTTGTATTACCCATTTCATGGTAAAAGACTTTATTTGACAGAAACGACAAGTAAATTAAGGGTGGAGGGCTTCTGCCTTCTTTCTGATAATCACTACTGATCCTAAATAGTGGCCTGTGTTATCTTTTTTTATACTTGCCCTAAACTTAACTTTAAAAAGCAGGAGCCATTTGTGATGCCCTGGGCTCTTTTTGCAAGTCTCAACTCATTGCTGGCTTCGGACTTCTGACACTCTTTAACCAAAAGTCAGCTTATTTATTAATTCACATTCCACTCTGCCAATAACAGAAGCCCATGAGAATAGAGGCAATATTTAGGAAAGTGTTTTGGGCATGGTATCAACTCACAACCCCCTTGCCTGATTCAAGGAATGAAGCCCTCACTGTTGGTACTGACCGGGGAGTGATTCAAAGGGTTTGCCAGGCTGAAGCCCCCCATTATCGACTCACATCATCCATCATCATGACCCTCTCTTTCCTAGTGCTGCCTGGCGCCCAGCTCAGGGCTTCATGTGACCTTCTGTGTAGGTCCTCGCTTTCTGTTTCTTCTTCTGACCCTTTATATTTGTCCTTCCCCCTTTTTAGTGGTGCCCATCAGAGTTCCTTCTGCAGCTGCCTAGATTTCTTTACATCCCATCTCCCTTTCTTTCCTTTTGGTGACATTTTTAGTGACAGAGTCAGATTTGAGGTTTTGAGGAGTTCCTAGTCATGAACCATCTTTCTTTATGCTATGGAATCGCCCCTAGTATGGCTAAAATTAGAAACTACAGACACACACACAGACACACACACACACACTCCTCTGGTTATCAAACTAAGCTACGTGTATCAGCATATTGTAGACCATTTGAAAAATATACAGAAGTAGAAAATGCAAAAATAAAATCATATGTATTACCACCCCCAAACAGATACTCATTTGCATTTTGTTATAATTTCTGTGGACGTTATTCTACATGTGTTTTGAATTCTACATGTATATAGTAATGATACTATGCCTCCAACATTTTGTGTTTGATGTGTTACGTAGCCATCCTCACACATAAATAGATATATAACAGGGTCTCACTTTGTCACCCAGGATAGAGTGCAGTGGGGCAAACACATCTCACTGCAGCCTCAACCTCCCAGGTCAAGCAATCTTCCTGCTTCAGCCCCCCAAGTAGCTGGGACTATAGGCGTGCGCCACCACTCTAGGCTAATTTTTGTATTTTTTGTAGCAATGGGGTCTCATCATGTTGCCTAGGCTGGTCTCGAACTCTTGGGCTCAAGCAATCCTCCTTCCTCAGCCTCCCAAAATGCTGAGATTACAGGCATGAGCCACCGCACCAGGCTTTCGTGTTAGTATATATTTTTATAAGTGCTATATTTAATGGCTGTATCAAACACACAGTGTTCCTCTTATTGAACATTGCAGTTGTTCCGAGGCCTTTTTTTTTTTTTTTTTTTTTGAGACAGAGTCTTACTCTGCCGCCCAGGCTGGAGTGCAATGGTGCGATCTCGGCTCACGGCAACCTCTGCCTCTCGGGTTCAAGCAATTCTCCTGCCTCAGCCTCCTGAGTAGTTTGGATTACAGGTGCCCGCCACTGCCCCCGGCCCTTTTTTCTTTTATAAATAACTCTGCTCGAAGTTAGCGGGAGCACAGTGCACAAGACCACCCTCACTTCTGACACCAATTGCAAGTCCGGGGGTGTTCCAAAAACCATTGTGGGCTTTGATAATTCACTAGAAAGACTCACAGAACTCACTGATAGCTGTTGTACTCACAGTTATGGGTTATTACAGCTAAAGGGCACACATTAAAATCAGCCAAGGAAAGAGATGCAATTGGCAGAGTGCAGGAAGGTTGCAGGCATGGAGTTTCCAGTTGTCCTTTACCCACGGAGTCCTGAGCAGTGTCATTTTCCAGCACTGATGTGTAACAATGCACACAGAATATTGGCAACCAGGGAAGCCCACTCGAGTCTTGGCGTCCTGAGATTTTGTTGGGGCTCCACAGTTGACTGCCCGTGCAGCTGATCTTTAGTCTCCAGCCTCTCCAGAGGTAAAATGGATACTGCATGGCCCAATGTCCCCATCATAAATCACTGTGAAACTGTCCAGTGGCCAAGGCCCCAGGCAAACAAAGGCACTCTTATCAGGCAGGACATGCCAAGGGCCCAAAGCTCACCTTCCTGCAGCAGAGAACAAAGGCCAGACTGCTTTTTGGGTAAGGTGGATTCTTTACTACACAGCCTGTGACAAATATCTTTGTGCAGAAGCATTTTCCATTTTGAGGGTGAATTTTTAGGGTATTATTGGAAGTGGAATCATTGGAGCAAAGGACATAAATATTTTAAGATTGTTGATACATATTGCCAAGATGCTTCCCAAGACTAGACCAATTTGTCTTCCATTCCTCTCCACCCCCACCCAGCAGGTATCAGAGCATCCGTTTTATCACTCCCTCATGTGCAATGGGCATTGCCATTTTTAAAAAAATTCTAGCAATTTGATAGATACAAAGGGGTGGTTTCAAATAATTTTCATTTGCATTTCTGATTACAAATGAGGGCAAATACTTGCCCATCTTTAAAGGTTTTCTTGTGGAAAATCTTGAACACCCATAAAAGCTGATAGAAGAGTTTGATGAATTCCCACATGCCCATCATCCCAGGTCCACAACCATCAATCAGCTCCTGGGAATTCTACCTCATCCGTAGCCCCACCTTCTTCTCCCACTGTCATAGTGTTTTTGAAGAAAATCTCCTGGACACATCATTTTATTTGTAATATTTCAGTATGAATTTCTGAAAGATACGGACTCTTCATTAAACATTCACAAACACAATGATTATACTTTAAAAATTAATGATAAGTCCTTAATGTCATCATAGACCCAGCTAGTATTGAAATTTCCAATTGTTTCATAAATAACAGGGTTTTTTTTTTTTTTTTACATTAAAAACAATTAGGGTCCAGGCCAGGTGTTGTGGCTCATGCCTGTAATCCCACCACTTCGGGAGGCCAAGACAGGAGGATCACTTGAGGACAGGAGTTTGAGACTAGTCTAGGCAACATAGCAAGACCTCCTCTCTACAAAAATAAGAAAAAGGAAAAGTTAGCCAGGCACAGTGGACACACCTGCGGTCCTAGGTACTTAGGAGGCTGAGGCAGGAGGATCACTTGAGCCCAGGAGTTTGAGGCTGCAATGAGCTCTGATTGTGCCACTGCACTCCAACCTGGGCAACAGAGCAAGAACCTGTCTCTAAAAAATAAAAAATAAATTAGGATCCCAATGAGGACCAGATATTGAGATTCATGGAGATTCATAGATATGTCTTTTAATGTAATAGATGTCCTTTAATTCTTTAATCTATGGTTTCTTTCTCTGTCTCTTTCTCTCCAGCTGCTTTCGTGTAAGACATGGCTTAATGTTCACTGTTGTACCTCTGGTGCCTAAAACAGCAGGTGTGGCAGACAGATTTCAAGATGTCCCATGATTGCTGCCTCTTGGAGTCTACAGCTTTGTGTAATCCCCTCCCCTTGGCTGTGGCTTGCTTCTAGCCAATAGGATGTGGCAAAGGTGATGAGATGTCATGCCCATGGTTATGTTACAGAGGAGTCTGCCTTGTTATCACTCTCTCTTTCTCCCTCTCCCTGTTGCTGGCTTTGAAGGAACAAGCTTCCATGAAATAAATGACCATGTTGGAGAAGCCCATGTGGCAAGAAACTGTCAGCAGTCTCTAAGAGCTGAGGGTAGACTTCAGCAAGAAACTGAAACCCTCAGTCTGACGGCCACAAGGAAATAAATTCTGCCAACAACCTGAAGAAGCTTGGAGCAGATCTTTCCTCAGTTGAGCCTCTGATGAGATTGCAGCCCCAGCTGTCACCTGGATAGCAGCTGGTAAAACCCTTCAGCAGAGAAGCCAGCCAAGCTGTGTGTAAACTTCTGACCTGCAGAAACTATAGATAATGAGTGTGTGCTATTTAGAACTGCTAAGTTTGTGGTGGGTAGTTAACCAGCACAGACAATGAATAAAGTAGGCAGGAAGTGATGGCTCATGCCTGTAATCCCAGCACTTTGGGAGGCCGAGGCTGGCAGATCACCTGAGGTCGGGAGTTCGAGACCAGCCTGGCCAACATGGAGAAACTGCGTCTCTACTGAAAATACAAAATTAGCAGGGTGTAGTGGTGCATGCCTGTAATCCCAGCTACTTGGGAGACTGAGGCAGGAGAATTGCTTGAACCCCGGGAGGTGGAGGTTACGGTGAGCCAAGATCGCACCATTGCACTCCAGCCTGGACAACGGGAGTGAAACTCCATCTCAAAAAAGGAAAAAAAAAAAGAAAAAGAAAAGAAAAAAAATGAATACAGTAGACATTCACTAAACTATATTGAATGGAATGACTGATATGGTTTGGCTGTGTCCCTACCCAAATCTCACCTCGAATTGTAATAATTTCCATGTGTTAAGGGTGGGGCCAGGTGGAGATAATTGAATCATGGGGACGGTTTTCCCCATACTATTTTTGTGGTAGACTTAACTCGAATAAGTCTCATGAGATCTGATGGTTTTACAAATGGGAGTTCACCTGGACAAGCTCTCTTGCCTGCTGCCATGTAAGACATGCCTTTGCTTCTCCTTTGCTTTCTGCCATGATTGTGAGTCTTCCCCAGCCATGTGGAACTGTGAATCCATTAAATCTCTTTTTCTTTATAATTACCCAGTCTTGGGTATGTTTTTATTAACAGTGTAAAAATGGACTAATATAACGACCAAACGTGAAGGCTAGTTAAGACCGGATCAGACACTGTGCTTTTAGCTGAATGAGTCCTCTGGTCATTGACTAGATGGTTGAACTTCACTATCCTTTGCTTCTGAGGTGGTTTTGTGACCCACGTCAGCACTAGCTGAGGTGGTCAGGCCCTCCTTCCAGCCAGGCTGATTGTGGCATTCTCTGACAATTGCTTCACCTCCTCTCACCTTCCCCCATGATCTCCTTGCAGCCTGCCCACACTAGCCTTAGGGTGATTTTCTGGAGAGGCAAGCGTCTTCATGTGAGACCCACCAAAGGGTGTATACCTTCTCAACAGACCCTGCAGTTTCTTCTCCAATGTGGACAACTCTGAGTATATGATCTTTGGGTGTCTGTCTGCACTTTCTTTGCCCTGTGAATATTTCTGTTTATGGTGTAATTTACTTTCTCCTCTCCACATAGCTTCTCCAGTCTGATTTCTGAATGGTTGTAAATTGCTCCCGACAAAAAGCTTTAGAACATAAGCATTCAGCCTTGAGCTGAGCCTATGTGGTCACTGTGCAGATCCGTCCACCCTGGGACCCTCCCTTGTGCCCCCCCCCCGCCATGCAGGGACAGTTTTCCCTTTTTGTCTCCATGGCCCATGGCTCTGTTCTCTCTCTCTAGTGTTCTCTCTGTCACCTCTCCTTTCCTAGCCTGGGTGTTTGAAAACAATCATTGTCAGAATATGACATTTAATCTGTTTTCATTTTTTATTCTAAAAAGAGGAAGCGAAGACTAGCAGTAAGATGCAGATGACTAATAAAAGAATTCCTCACAGCTGTTCAGGGATATATATTCTTTCTGCAGCGGAGCAAGACAGATTCCCATCACAGCTCGGGGACTTGTTCCTTGAAGCCCCTCATCTGTCATGCTCCAGGGATGAAGGGGGCAGTGGAGAAATGTCATTATGGATGTAACTGGACTCAGAAGTGATTGGTCAAGGTTGGCACTGCAGTCCTGATAGAGCTGCTTATGGAAGTTTTCCTGGGAGGCACTGCTGGCTGGTGGAAAGGGCAGCTCCAAACAGCCCGTGCTTGTGGTTGATTCCCAGGTTCTGTCCAATCAGACCACTTTAGAGCTGAAATAAGTCCCTCCAACATAGCTATCCAAGGAAAATACCCTTCTACCCATTCCAAACCAGATAGGAAATCAAACCAAGTATTTTCTCAGATTTTGCACCAGACCTGAACAGGTGCTCTAATCATCTGCTCTAATGCCACTGGCCCATCTCCCTGGGAACTCTGAGCAGAGTGGAACCAGGGTGGTCTGGATCTGTACCTGGTGCATTACACCAACAGGGAGGAATGCTTGGATCCGCAGTGCCTGCATCAGGCTGACCAATCCTGTATGGATATTGACTTAGTCTCAAAGAGAGAAGGCTAAGGAAGACAGAGATCAGCCGATCTATAAGATACAGATTCTACTGGGTGCTGTGGCTCACATCTGTAATCCTAGCACTTTGGGAGGCCGAGGTAGGTAGATCACCTGAGGTCAGGAGTTTGAGACCAGCCTGGCCAATGTGGTGAAATCCTGTCTTTACTAAAAATACAAAAATTAGCCAGCTGTGGTGGTCGGCACCTGTAATCCCAGTTACTCGGGAGGCTGAAGCAGGGGAATCTCTTGAACCCGAGAGGTGGAGATTGCAGTCAGCTAAGATTGCACTGCTGCACTCCAGCCTGGGCGACAGAGCGAAACTCCGTCTCAAAAAAAAATAGAAAAAAGACACAAATTCCTTCTCCATACTCCCTTTTCCTAACCCCAGGAAACAACTTGAGCAAAGAGCTTTTCAGCCACTAATAGTTGTCCTTCCCCTTTCTGCTCCTGCCTTCAGGCTCGCCCATCCACCTTCCACCAGAGGCAAAGAAGCTGCCCCTCGCCCACTTCCCACAGCATCGGCCAGCCCCCTTGGGCTTCTCCACCTGACTGGACCCATGGCTGTCATGCCTTGACTGCCCTTCCTCCCAGGTTTCGAGTTTGCTTGGGGAGAGAGCCTTTCTCTTTTCTCCCCGACTTTTAAATGTATTTCCTTATTGTCAGCCTCATTCCTAAAAGGATTTGAAATATCTGACAAAAACAAAAACAGTGCAGCAAAGGAGGACACCCAGGCAGGGGAAATAAAGGCAGGAAACATGAGGCAAAGCCACGTGAGGCTCTCATACCAAAGGCTGATTGATGTTCACTTGCTAATTTGAGTCTGCGTTTTCTGGAAGAAGGAAACATAATCAACAATTCCCTTCACAGTGTCCACGAGATAAAAGCAAACGAGCTGTTTGGGAGAAAGTTCTGAAGTGCCAGATGCATCTCTAGTGGGATGTTTATCCTTTTAAGGATGTGAGCAACACCCTCAGTCATGAAGAGTTTCATGAGCCATACAATTATTAAAAATTTTTAACTTTCTTATTAAGATTCCTGTGAAGATCACTGGCATTTGAATTCTGATTGTCTTTAGAAAGACTTTGTGTCTCATGAAATCGTGTTTGAAAATACACTGTATTTTATCATTTTTCTTCTTCCTCCTTCTATTTCTCTACTCTGTCTCTCCCCTTTCCCATTCTCTTCCTTACCCTTCTTTCTTTTTTTCTGAGACAGGGACTCACTGTGTCACCCAGGCTGGAATGCAGTGGTGCTCACTGCAGCCTCTACCTCCCAGGTTCAAGTGATCCATCTCAGCCTCCCAAGTAGCTGGGACTATAGGAGTGTGCCACCATGCCCGGCTAATTTTTGTATTTTTTGTAGAGATGGAGTTTCACCATGTTGCCCAGGCTGGTCTCGAACTCATGGGCTCAACGGATCCACCCGCCTCAGCCTCCCAAAGGGCTGGGATTACAGGCATGAGCCACTGTGCCCAGCCCTTACCCTTCTTGAAAGGACACTAGACATTTTCCACTCTCAGGGGTCAGGGGGTTTGGGCTTTGGTACTTAACCTATGAATGGTTGTCTATGCCATTCATTGTGCTATGTGTGTCCTGTGTCCTGATCTCTCTGTGCAGTTTCTGTGCTGGTGTGTTTATGCATGAACAATAATAAGTGAAAGTATCCAGCCCAGCTACTTTACTGAGTTATTATTAAATTACATGCAATGAGCTGTGTGTAGGACTTTTTTTTTGAAGCAGTGTTTCTCAAACTCAAGCATATTTTAGAAAAGTTTGTTAAAACACAGATTGCTGGGCCTCACCCTGGAGCTGCTGATTTCATAGTTCCAGGTGGGACTGAGAATTTACATTTCTAACAGGGTTCTAGGTGGTGCTGTCGCTGTTGGTCTCGGTATCATTGAGAACCACTGTTCTAAAGAAACTTCCTTTCCTTTCCCTTAAACCATCCTAGGTTGGACAACCAGTTGTAGTCCATTTGGGAGTTCCCATCTCATTAAAAACTGAGAACATCCTGAGCCAGGCAAAGATGCTCTTTGTACTTTTAGTTTCATTCTGAACCCAAGCCAGAAATCTACCTAAGCAACTCACATGAGAGTCAAGAGGAAGCAAATATTTAGACTTTACGAGCATGTGCATTCTATACTGACCAGTGTTGAATTTTTCCACGATTTTCATTTGGGCAAAATACTTTGTGTTACAGTCAACCAGGTGATACCTCTCAGATGCCTGATAATGTTCTGAAAATTAGAGAGAGAAACATTATCCTTGTGTGACAAATACAGGTATGTCAGTACAGGCTGACTGAAGATCTGATTTGCTGGGCGAAAGCTCCTTTCCCAACTCTTTTACCTGAAACTAAAAGTTCTTGCTAGTGAGCATCCATTTTGGCCAGAGTGTGGCTACATCACCAACCCAAAAGTGTTTAGGGAGGACAGAGAACAAGATCTCATAGCTGCGTAATACCAGGCATTCCCAGAAGTGTTTTGCCACCTTTGCTGATATGTCTTCTGTGGCTCTACACGTGCCAGGTAAGTTGAGAGCAGAAAATCAGTATCCACCTGTTGTGGTTTTAAAATATGTTCACATAAAAAGTTGAAAGCATTCCCCCTGAGAACTGGAACAAGAGAAGGATGCCCGCTTTCTATTCAACATAGTGCTGGAAGTCCTAGCCAGAGCAATCAGACAAGAGAAAGAAATAAAGGGCATCCAAATTGGAACGCAGGAAGTCAAACTGTTGCTGTCCGCCAATGATAAGATCATATACCTAAAAAACCCTAAAGACTCATCCAAAAAGCTCTTAGATCTGATAAACGAATTCAGTAAAGTCTCAGGATACAAAATCAATGTATACAAATCAGCAGCACTGCTATACACCAACAATGACCAAGCTGAGAACCAAGTTAAGAACGCAATCTCTTTTTTTTTTTTTGTGACGGAGCTGTCTCTTATACACATCTAGATGTGTATAAGAGACAGACCCTATGGTGAGACTCATGTGGCAAGGATCTAAAGCCTCCTTCCAGCAGCCCTAGAGTGAGCCACCTCGGAATCGGATCATTCAGTCCCAGTCATATCTGCAAAACTGGAAAACACCTTCACTACAATCTCATGAAAGACCATGAGACAGAATGGCCCAAGTAAGTGACTCCCGAATTCTTGACCCATAGAAACTTTGAGATAATAAAAGTTTGTTATTTTAAGCCACTAAGTTGGGATAATTTGTTACACGGTAATTGATAACTAATACATTACAATAAAACAAACCTTTATACCACCACTGCTAAGTCTCTGTTCATGCGACATTCCTTCTAAGAAGCTTTCAGTCATTTTAGTACCTCAAATTAAGTGCTCACTCTACAGTTAAGTCCGCAAGATGCTCCTACATATAACCCTGAACAGACCCAACTGGACTAGTATTTGCTGTGCCCTGAACCCCAGTCAGACTTCCACACTTTGGCCAGCCAGCCTGAAATTATACCCCAAGTCCCATCTCCACCTTATAAAATCCTTGCATCCTCCAGGTCCTGTCCCCAAAGCCACCTTCTCCGTGACATCATTTTTGAGTCTGTCAGTCAGATGTTCCCCTCTTCATCCAAACCCACATTATACTTTGTGTGCCTGCTTGTTGCTCACCCAATCGCCCTTCCCCTTTTGCTTCTTTATGGCAGAGCTCTGGTTTAGTTTGAGTCAGGTCAAATCCTGTTTAGTTCAAGTCATTCATAGTGGCCCCAATTCCCTTGGCAATGACTGGTGCAGGAGTGGTCATGTGATATATTTCTGGCCAATGACTTACGAAATGTCTGCTAGACAAGAGCATAGCATTCTGGGAAAGGCTTTTAGAAAGATATTATGGAAGAAAGAGTACTGCTGAATATTATCTGCATAGATATGATTTTTAGAATCATGGAAGCCACCTTATAAATCAAAGGGAGCCCAAGGATGGGTGGATGGATGAGCAGAAGATAGAAAGAACCAGAGCTCTTGGCCAGGTGCTGTGGCTCACACCTGTAATCTCAGCACTTTGGAGACAGGGGTGAGTGGATCATGAGGTCAGGA
>NW_012102343.1:2909189-2911799 GCF_000951045.1 Mandrillus leucophaeus
TACAAGGAAAACTATGACACACTGAAATCATAGATGATATAAACAAATGGAAATACATCCCATGCTCATGGATAAGTAGAATCAATATTGTGAAAATGACTACACTGTCCAAAGCAATCTATGGATTCGATACAATTCCCATCAAAATAATATCATCATTCTTCACAGAACTAAATAAAACAATTCTAAAATTCATATGGAACAATAAAAGAGCCTGCATAGCCAAAGTAATACTAAGGAAAAAGAACAAATCTGGAGGCATCTTACTACCTGATGTGAAATTATACTACAAGGCTATAGTTACCAAAACAGCATGGTGCTGGCATAAAAATAGGCATATAGACAAATGGAACAGAATAGAGAGCCCAGAAATAAAGCCAAATACTTATATACAACGGATCTTTGACAAAGCATACAAAAACATACACTGGGGAAAGGACACCCTATTCAATAAATGGTGCTGGGAAAACTGGCAAGCCACATGTAGAAGAATGAAACTGGATTCCCATCTCTCACCTTACAGAAAAATCAACTCAAGATGGATCAAAGACTTAAATGTAAGACCCGAGACCATAAAAATTCTAGGTTATAACATCAGAAAAACTCTTTTGGACATTGGCTTAGGCAAAAAATTCATGGCTAACCCCCTAAAAGCAAGTGCAACAAAAATTAAAAATAAATAAATGGGACCAAACTAAGCTAAAAAGCTTGTGCACAGCAAAAGAAATAATTAGCAGTGTAAATGAACAACACACAGAGTGGGAGAAAATATTCACAAACTATTAATCCGAAAAAGGACTAGTATCTGAAATCTACAACGAACTCAAACAAATCACCAAAACCCCTCCCAAATCATCCCATCAAAAAGTGGGCAAAGGACATGAATACATTTCTCAAAAGAAGATATACAAACAGCCAACAACTATATGAAAAAATGTTCAACATCACTCTTCACTAGGGAGATGAAAATTAAAACCACAATGAGACACCACCTTACTCCTACAAGAATGACCATAATTAAAAAGTCAAAAAACAATAGATGTTGGCATGGATGTGGCAAAAAGGGAATACTTTTAAACTGCTGGTGGGAATGTAAATTAGTACAACTACTATCGAAAATAGTGTGGAGCTTCCTTAAAGAACTAAAAGTAGATCTAGCATTCAATTCAGCCATCCCACTACTGAGTATATACCCAAAGGAAAAGAAGTCATTATATGAAAAAGACACATGCACAGGCGTGTTTATAGCAAGCAAAATTTGCAATTTCAAAGGTAAGGAACCAGCCTAAGTGCCCATCAACCAAGGAGTGGATAAAGAAAATGCAGTATATATACACTATGGAATACTACTCAGACATAAAAAGGAATGAAATGATGTCTTTTGCAGCAACTTGGATGGAGCTGGAGGCCATTATTCTAAGTGAATTAACTCAGGAATGGAAAACCAAATATTGTGTGTTCTCACTTATAAGTGAGAGCTAAACTATGAGAATGCAAAGGCATAAGAATGATATAATGAACTTTGGGGACTTGAGGGGGAAGGTTGGAACGGGGTGAGGGATAAAAGACTACATATTGGGTATAGTGTACACTGCTCTGGTGACAGGTGCACTAAAATCTCAGAAATCACCACTAACCACTAACCATGGTTATCTAGACCATGTAACCAAAGTCTATACAAATTAAAACCATGAGATATCTATCACCTCACATCTGTTAGGATGGCTATTACCAAAATGATAATTATCAATATGAACCCCTGCACACTGCTGGTGGGAATGTAAATTAGTACAGCCATTATGGAAAACAGTATGAAAGTTTCTCAAACACTTAAAAATAGAATTACCATATGATCCAGCAGTCTCACTACTGGGTATATATTCACAGGAAATGGAGTCAGTATGTTGAAGAGATATCTGCACTCTCATGTTTACCGCAGCACTATTCATAATAGCCAAAGTACGGACTTAACCTAAGTGTCTATCAAAGGATTAATGGATGAAGAAAATGTGGCATATATACACAATGAAATACCATTCAGCCATACAAAAGAAAGAAATCTTGTCACTTGCAACAACATGGATGAACTTGGAGGATATTATGTTAAGTGAAATAAGCCAGGCACAGAAAGACAAATACCACACAAACTTATTCATCTGTAGAATCTAGGTGGATTGCTTTCTTGAAAATATGGAGTAGAATGGTGGTTACCAGGGGCTGGGGTGGTTGTGGGCTGGTGGGAGTTGAGGAAGAAAAAAGATATGTTCACAAATTATTTGATATTACTCCTTTTGAAAGGTGGTACTTAGTTTCCTATCCCTTGAGTGTAGGTTCTACTGAGTCTCTCTTATAATGAACAGAATATGGCAGAAGTCATATTTTACCCAAAACTTGATCACTTCTGAAGGGAAGTCATAAAAGGCATTGTAGTTTCCTCTTTTTCCACTTCCTGGTATCACTTACTCCGGAGGAAACATCTGCCACGTTGCAAGGAAGATCAAGCAGCCAAGACAGGGCGCAGTAGCTCATGCCTGTAATCCTGGCACTTTGGGAGGCTGAGGCAGGTAGATCACCTGAGGTCAGGAGTTCGAGACCAGCCTGCCCAACCTG
>NW_012102343.1:2913174-2954833 GCF_000951045.1 Mandrillus leucophaeus
AGAGCGAGACTCCATCTCAGAAAAAAGAACCAGAGTTCTTTGTGATTTTGTTGGACCATGAATTAGTCAATCCTGTTATTGCCCTGGACTTCACAGTATGTGAAGCCCTTTCTTAGCTGTTCTAGATTAAGCCAGTTAAGTTGATTTTGCTGTTACTTGAAGCTGAAAGGCTTCTAATTAGCTAAAAACCCTAGTGATAGTTTTTAGATTCATTAAAGTTATCCTTGTGCTCATTTTTCTTTGTATCCAGTTATAATCTGAAGGATAGTGATTGTATTTTGATTGAAGTAAGTTGTACATACTGAAAAATACGTAACCTTCGAGTTTTGGTTTGGTGAATGTTCACAAAGCAGCACAAATATATAAATAGCACCCAGATCAAGAAATAGAACATTACCAGCACACAAAAGCCATTCTTCTACCTGCCCTGCTTTTAGTCACTATCCCCTTCCAAGGGTAACCACTCTCAGTACTTATAAAGACATAGATCAGGTTTGCCTGTTTTTAAACTTCATGCTAATGGAACCACCACGGCGTGTACTCTTTTGGTCTGGCTTCTTTCGCTCATTATCATGTCTGTGAGATTCGCCCAGTCTGTTGTATGTGTCTGTAATTTGCTCATTCTCATTGAGACACACTCTTCTATTGCATAAATATACCACAATTAGATGTTCTGTCTACCGTTGATGAACTATTTGTTTCCAGTCTGGGGCTATTACAAACAGTGTTGCTAGGAATGCTCTTGTGCATTCTTTTGGTGAGTTTATGTACACAGAGCAAGGGGCTGGATTGATGGGTCATAGGCTAGGCATTTGTTCAGTTTTGGTATGCATATTGCCAAATGATTTTTCAGGTGTTGCCTTTTTATTCATCTTTGTATTTCTACACACACACCCTCACATTTCTTACCCTCTTGTCTCTTTTTACCCTAAGAAAATACTTTGCACATAGTGAGTACTTGACAAAGGATGTAACAAAGAGTGTACATATATACACATGTATATGTGTTTGTAAATGCATGCATGTATGTATGCACATATATAAATAAATCCCCGTGTTGTGTATAATAGCTCAAATATAACAACAACCCTAGTCAGCAATCAAACAGGCTATGCTTGGGTTTAAAGGTGTGAAGTTGGTAGGGGAATGGCTGGGGACCTCCATTCCCATCTGAGATTTGGCTCATCTGCAGGTGAATTTCAGTTGCCTTTGGTCTGAATTCTGGAAGTTGCTCCAACTTACGTCTTTCTTGTGGTAGTTGACAAAATAGAAGCAGGCCTTTGTAAGGAAAGGGTGTTACTGAAGAAAGAGATCATCCTTCTTCATGGAGAATGGGGGAGAGATGAGCCTGTTAGAATGCTTGGTGCAGAGAACAAGACTTTTGGAGAGAGGATTGTCCAGTACAACTGCCAGGCTAAGGCTCTTAGATTCAATATTGATTTTCTTAGATCATTTAGTTTTCAACAAACTACCTTTTCCTGCACGCTTTTTCCTCATTCAACCTTTAGAAGGGACTTGGGCTGCACATGATATGGACGCAGCTCTTCTGTGAACCATCTCACAAGACTGGAACAACTTTCAGAATTTCTATAAAAGAAAACATTACAGTATTGGGGATTTTTTTTAATCACAGGAGGACCCTAAAATGTGTACTGCAATTTTCTTTAATCTTGATTGACTTCATGGGAAAATTTGATGCCACCAAGAAATATATAATTTCCCACAGATGTTATATCTCTGCCATTAAATGTTGATGTCCCAGAACCCCGTGTATTTGTGGAAAGGTCTAGAATCCATGACTTTGGCTAATCACCTACTGTTCACAGTTTCTAATGGAAAAAAAGAGCTCAGTGATTGCAATCCAGGGTCTCTGTATAAGGAAATTGTGTGTGTGTGTGTGTGTGTGTGTGTGTGTGTGTGTGTGTGTTGAGGGTGATGGTGATGAGAGGGTCATGAATATATCTTTTACCATGAGGGGTATGAATGATTACCATTTGAATAGCAAAAATACAGGTCTTTAAGTCAAGTAATTGGAGAAATGCTTAGAAATCCTACCACGCAGATCTGCAAGTAGGCATCAGAAGACATTACAGGATTCATAACAAACTAAGTTGATATTTTTGAAGCCAAACCAACAGTAACTCACAATTCAAAGGGAAAAATGACAACGATTGAAAACCTGACTGACTCTAAGACACTGGTGCACTTGGTGGGACACTGTCCTTTTGGAAAGCTGGGGAAATCCTGCCTCTGAGCAAGCACGTTCAGGAGTGGCTGTGCCTTTTGACCAAGGACTGCACAGATGCCAGATGGCTTTGGAGACCCCAGAGTAGAAGTTCCTAGTGAACTCTGGGAATGTGCTAATGCAAGCTTATGAATATAGATTTCAGTAATCCTTAACCTTCTCAGAAGGTTACTAGCATGAACCTCTTAGTCATATGGAAGAAAAAAAAAGTCCTTGTAGTTGCTCATCATTTGCCCTGAAAAACCAAGAAAGGACTCATGCTACTTCTTGGCCCAAACAGACAGTCAACACAGCTCAACAGTAGGACATTGAGAAATAGAGTCCCTCACTAATAGAATGTCATGAGTCAAGCTCCTAATGCCTTCAGTGCAAATGTTTCAATCTTCCTGCAGGTCTTGGGATGGATGGGATGAGTTAATAGGGCATGCCCTGGAGGAGTAACCACAGAATGAAGTACTAGTCTTGGCAATACAGAGCCCCAAGTAATAGCCGCTGAGGGGGTTTAGTTGAGAGGAGGGTGTGCAGTGATCAATTGCTATGTGGTATATGACATATGTTATGGTGGGGGATGATGGTGGGTGTTGGAGGTAGCCTGGGTTGGGCAGGTCAGCGCATTGTCTGATTATTTCTAGTCTTTTCTTTGATCACGAAATGATTTTTAATCATATCTTGTGACTGATTTCCACTTAATTTTCGGATAATTTCCTTAAAAAAGTAATGAGTAAGCCAGGAATTGACTTATAGCTGAAGTCAGTTTCTATGTATGTTGTGTGATTCCAAATATATATTTCAAAGCTCTGTGTGATATACAGAACCATAGAGAGATCAGAAAACATACAAAGAATAGATCTTGTCATTTGTGAATTTGGTGAATTAGACCATTTGAATCACCACTTGAAGGTTTGCTGTCCTGCAAGTCTTATGTATTTCTCAAAATAAAGGAGGTCTTCAGACACCCAGGTGTCCAACTACCTCCCATTTTCAGCCAGCTAATGTATTTTGTACTAATCTGCACTTTGCCTTTCTTAGTCCTCAATAGCTAAGCCTTACTCTAACCAGATTCTCAGTTGATTATTTTTTAAACGAGTGTTTCTCTGCTTGTGAAGGTTGCGTATAAAGATTGTTACACATCCTGAGCTCCTGTAGGATATCAAAGGACAGAATGCTCACCATGAAAATACTAAATAGGATAGAGGCATGAGGAAGGCATAAGAACACACACCTTTATAGTTGTGTTTTTCTGCTGGAAGCTGCAGATCAGTCTTCGTTTTGTGGAATATTTTTACAAATGTGTTTATTGACTGAGTTTTAGAAAGGTAGGTGTACCTGTGGCTTGTTCTATGTTAGCTACTGATAGCTTTAGGATTTCCTGCCTAATGCGTTAACTTGGTCACGGACTTGTCATGCCGAGTGAGCAATAAAAGCATCGGAACCCGAAGAGATGCCTAGTGTATGAGAAACTCTATGATTGACTTGTTGACATGTCTAGTTTGGTCTTGAAATAAAAATGAACAAATTTAGAACAGTGGCTTTATTTCTGTGGTGTTCTACCAAACTCTGATTTTTAGCATTCCAACCTCTTATAATGGCATTCAAAGTTGCCAAATACCTCACAATTATTCCTTCTACCCCATATAAATGGATCTTTTAAACAGAGCCACTTTCTAGGCTGGCAGAAGGACTTGGGAACTTTGCTATAATTACTTCTCTAAGGACTTCTGTCCTCCCAAATGCCCTGGGATGTTCCAAAGCTTGATGGAAGATATACTTGGTAAGATTGAAGAGTCTGCTGGGAAAGGCAGATGGGAATGAGAATGTTTAGAGTTGGAGAAAGAAGGTGGCAAATTGAGTGGAGGATGCAGCTGCCACGGTGACTGGAGTCAAGTCCTTGGAAAACTGGAGAACAACTGTAGCTCAGAGAGTCAGGGCCAAGGAACTGACGGGTCTGGAAGCAGAGAGGACTTTCAGACTAAGGCCCCTGGTAAAAGGCTTCCCCTTACTCTCCGCAGGCTCATTTCGTCTGTCCAATGGGAAGGGTGCCTTTGGAATGCAGGGAAAGGGAGGAGCCACAATTATGCAATCAGAGCCAGTGTCTCCTCCTGAAGGCCTTTTCCACCCGAAGGAAGGCGGCTCCCAAGACCTGCTTTTGCAGCTCACTGTTCTAGAGCTGGTGACACTTGGAAAAGGGGGAAGGAAGGGGAGGGGACATCACCATTTCCATTTTCACTCAAATATCCTAATATCATATCTCTTCCTGTCATCTGAGTGACTTCTGTTTTGGTAAAGTGTGTTTGTTCACAGAAGGTCTTTACCTTTGTGCTTTAAAAAAAATTTTTTTTTGAGATGGAGTCTTGCTCTGTCGCCCAGACTGGAATGCAATGGCACGATCTCGGCTCACTGCAACCTCCATCTCCTGGGTTCAAGCAATTCTCCTGCCTCAGCCTCCCGAGTAGCTGGGACTGCAGGCGCCCGCCACCACGCATGGCTAAATTTTGTATTTTCAGTAGAGATGGGGTTTCACCACGTTGGCCAGGCTGGTCTCGAACTCCTGATCTCAAGTAATCTGCCCCCCTCGGCCTCCCAAAGTGTTGGGAGTACAGGCGTGAGCCACCGTGCCTAGCCACCTTTGTGCTTCTTGCAGATGGAGCTTTCTACTTGTTTCTGACCACACTATTTACTGACAAAGAATCCAAGAAAGTTGATGAATTAATTAGTGTTATTGACTTCCTAAAAGGGTGAGCAGTTCATCTTCCAGAGTTCGGTAATTTTCTAAAGTGAGAGGGCAGGGTTTGTGCACATAGAGATGTGCATATAGAATGAACTTTCAAATGTAGAGGCTGTAACACACACTGGGACCATTTATTAAAAAATCAAATAGATTTTCATTTATATTTGTCATATATTCAATCAAGGCTGGAAAATGGCTGATGACTGCTCAGTTAGGCAAGTGCTGGTCCCAGTTCCAGACCCAATGTTCTGGTGGGTTTCTAAGGGATCTGAGACAACGAAACACACAAACAACCCAGAACTACACATCGCTTTAGCTAACAGGTTGAATTGTGTCTCTTCTTTTCCCTCCAGCCTGCCTACCCCAAGCAATGCCTCTCAACTCTTTAACTGAAGGCATTAACAATAACATTAACACATTTTGGCCTCATTTCTCTCCCTATTTTGATCTATTCTTAAGTGGATATTCTAGGGAGTAAGGAAATAGCCAAAAGCAAAAAATCATGGGTGCTTTATGGAGAGGAAGAGATCCTTGAAAACCTAGTAAGGGTGCCTTTCATATTGGGAGTAGTCATCTGTACTTGGGCAATGTGAACTAATCCCTCACCTCCCTCCTTTCTCTGCAAACCCAACTGCACCCCACAGACTGACTTACTGTGGGTCATCTTAAAGTAGAAATTATGAGTGGAGAGGGGAGAGCCCACTGGTGCACATAGCTTGTTTTGACCTTGTTTGCTTCTGGTGTGTGTGTTTGTGTGTGTGCACCTGCATGTGTATTTCTTTATTCTCTTTGCATGTACCTCTAATTGATCTTGAAAAGAAGGGACAGTTAAAGAAGACGTTAAGGTGAAATGAAGCCATAACTGCAGCTGGAGACTTTTATTAAGTGTGGCAAAGTTCCCTGGGCTGCGCTGAAATTGTTTATTGATTTTGGTATGGCTGGATGCTCGGGAGTAATCGCCCAGAATGCCACTAGAGAGAGCGTCTTGTTAGCTCACGCTCAGCATCGCCTCAACCCAGCCGTTCACTCTGGAGCTTGCCTCTTTAACCTGTAAATAAATACCCCTGGTTAACTCCTGAGGTGCCTCTGCCTGGGACCAGCGCTGCTTCTGACCTGAATGTGCTCACCCCTAGCAGCATTTAAAGACTCAAGGGGTTTAATTTCTTCCATTAGAAAGAGATGTCTCGAGGGGGAGCAAAAACAGGGTTAGGTTTGAGATGAAAGATGTGTATCATTTTCCATCTTGAATGTGTGTTTGGTTTGTTTTTCTCATTTCCCTTTTGGTAGCAAGGTTGGAAGTTTGAAGAAACAAAGTAAATTGAGACTGTTTTCAATGGTGTTTTCAGTATCTCATCCCTGTATCTTTCCTTGTGTGTTTTTAATCAGTGTCATGCCTTTGCCCATGTCTGGGTCTTCCTGGCTTTCCCACTGCTGTAACTAAACTTTCTCTGGGGTTGCAATAGGGGCAGAGGTGAACCTGGGAACTGATCTTGTGTCTGCAGCCAGTGCTGCTCTCCAGCAAGTGATCCTGTGTTGGGGCAGCTGCATGGGGAAGATGGGGTGTGCACACAGTCAAGCTCAATAGGAGGTGGGAAGAGAAGCCTGGCTCCGGGATCATCTGAGGGAAGAATTGAGTTGTAGGAAGACAGCCAAGAAGTTTGGGTCAGCTGAAAAAAGGCTGGTTTAACCTGGGGCATTCTACTTCAAAGGTAGGTAAGATTGGTATCTACTGGGGTCCCTAGGTTGACTCTGGAAGAGTCACATTCCTAAAGTTATTTTGCTTCAGAATTAGGGTTGCCAGTGATGGGGAGCTGACCGTCATTTGCTTTGTGGACTTTATTCCACATCATCCAATGAAATGCCCTCATGGTTGTTTTACTCTTTACCTTTTGAGATCCTTCTGCAATTCCCAGGCATCATTCTTTTCAAGCTTCATGACCATGCTGCTGTCAGGCTTCTCACAATGCGGTACAATATCACTCCAAAAGTACAGATCTACAAGGCACCTGGGGCCAAGGTCTTACACTGGAGTCCCAGGGAACTAGTAGCTGCTTGAAAATCACATTTCTATGAAGTGTCCCTCTAATTGTCCTTAAACAATCCCGCTAGAGATGCTGATATCATGTCCTTTCCAAGTCCCTCTGTATTTGTCTCTTCACCCTATCTTATGTAGTGACTATTTTCTCCTGAAATCAAGCATTAGCGTATTTCCTCTTTTCATTCTGATCACAGTGAGTTTTTCCCGTGAGTGACACAAGAATCAGAGACACTTTGGAGAGTACTGCATTCCGAATATTTCTACAACTTCCCACCTCCCTCGCCCTGAGTATTGTATCAGCCTTGCCCAGTGTCTTAGGGAATGACTCTATTGCCAGGAAATGGAGCGAAGATGAAAGACAAAGCCATAGAATCCTTGGGTTTTATCTCAAATTGCTATAGATTGTGCCTTGGCATTGCTTTTTCATGCCTCGTCTTAGCTTCCAATAAGAGAGTTTGTATTTGTTTCTCATCCAACTGGTCATTGTTGGTCAAAGCTAAGGAGCAAGTAGGAGTTCTCAAGATGAAATGGATGGTAAGTTAACTTTATGATGAATGGCATTGCCCTGAAATCTCAGTAGAACCAAATTAGTTCTAAACCTAAGATGGTATCTTCACCTCAAAAACTTCTCAAGAGAATGACTTTTTGGCTAAGCAGTAGGGTTTGGACAGCCTTTGGGCCAAATTTGACTGGTATAGACTTGATTTGTATAGGTGTTTGACTTTTGTAGGTAATATTATTAAGAGTGATCATAATATCTTCTCCTATGGAAAGTAGCACATATCTCAGGGAAAATTTTTGCATCAGGCAGACATGTATTCCAATCTCAATGCCATCCTTGAACCAGATCTTGACCAAGTTTATTTAACCCTTATGAGTTAAACCTTCCTTATGTAAAATGAGGTTGTGAGAATTTACTAAGATCCTATAGACCATGGATCAGCAAACTTTTCTGTAACAGCCAGATAGTAAATATTTAAGGCTTCGCAGATCATATTTTCCCTTGTCACCACAACTCAACTCTACCATTGTAGCAAAACAGCCATAGATAAATGCGTAAATAAATGGGCATGACTGAGTTCCAATAAAACTTTATTTACAAAACAGCCAGTGGTTGGATTTGGTTGCAGTTGGATACAGCTGACCCCTACTATAGATGAAGTATTTGGCAAATGAGTGGACTTTCCTGGCTCTAAACATAGAGAGCTACAACTTTAATGGACTGAAGTTCTTAATTTTAGTGAAGTACCTACCTCTTCCTTGATCATAGGATCGCTGGCTAACACTTAGACTATATTCAGCAAACTGGTTTGGCCAGGATGAAAAACTAAGTTTTAAACATCTTCTAAAAGCTTGTACTGGGTGTTGATCCTAAGATGCAAATCCATTCTATCTTCCTAATTTTTCCTTTTTTTCCCTAAGCTTGTCTGTTGCAGACCTCATTCGGACCCTCCCTCCCACAGTCTCTAATTTGGGGTTGGGACACTTCACTCTTCCATTGCCTCCCTGGCCCATGTCTTTTAGAGAATTTTAAATTCCTGTTATAATTTCTCAGTCTGTTGCCTCCACTGGAAAGAGTTATTTTTGACCTACCCTGACCCCGTCTTGAACAACAATAAAATGGGGATTGGGAGAAACGTGACACAAATCAATAGGTTATCCTAACAGACGTGATCTTTGAGGCTGTTTTTTCTTGGACATTCACAGCAGTAACAAAGATAAATAGTGACTCTGTTACATTGCCATCTGAGCAGTAGGTGGCTCAGCAGATCACTGCGTGGCCTCTAGTCTGGGTGGCCAGGAGGTTTGAGCAGGATGAGAAGCAGAGAAGAGCCAGGAATCTGGCCACGAGGATAGAAAAGGAGAAGGCTCAAGGACAGCCGGTGCCTCTGTTTCTGTTGACGGTTGTTGATAACACACGGGGTTCCTTCGTGCTACTCAGTTGGCTCTGCTCACTCACCCACTTTCTCACTTATCCTTATCCCCTTAGTCTACATGCATTCAATAAGCATATAGTGAGCACCTGCTGTATATAGGGCACTGGCATGGTAAGAGAACCTGGGCATTAGTAGTGGCTCTAGTGTTTCCTTTGCCAGGTTTTGGGCAAAATGTGAGAAGTGATTGAGAATTGAGAATTGATTGCTATGGCTGATTGAGGACCCTGGGGGAAGAGAGGGGAAAGTAACTCAATGGTTTCCTCTTCCGTCTTCCCAGGGACACCAGCTGGCTGGAGAGTGGTAAAGAGCAGATGTAAGAGATGCAGGGAACTCCACTCTCTCCTCCTTGAGTTCTTGTGGTAGTTGTGGTGAAAGTGGTACTACTGGTGGTGGTAGTACTAATGGATGTGATACTAGTAATGATGGTACTCTTAGTGATAGTACTTGTAGTGGTGGTACTAATAATGATGATAGTAATAGCTAACAAAAATATTGATTGATTACCATATACAAAGTATATTCTAGCTGTATTACTTCTGTTACCTCATTTAATTCTCACAGCCCCATGAGGCAGGTATGGTTATCATTCCCATTTTATGCAAGAAGAAAAGAAGGCTGAGAGAGTTTAAGTCACTTGCTACCACATGACTAGATTGGGGCAGAGCTGGGTCAGGCTCATCATGGCATTGATTTCATTGTGTCATGAATGCCTGTTTTCTTTTCTCTTTTTTCCCCAAAAAGCTCTTAACTGGTCGATGGCATACACCATAATTTTTGTTGATTTTAAAAATATTATAAAGTATAGCACATATACATTATTAAAAGAAAAACTTCATCTGGGCTGGATTAAATTTAAAGGAGTTTAATTGAGCAACGAATGATTTGTGATTCAGGTAGCCCCCAGAATCACAGCAGATTCAGAGAGACTCCAGGGATGCCTCCTGGTCAGAACAAATTTATAGATCAAAATAAGGGAAGTGACGTACAGAAATCAGATGTGAGGTACAGAAACAGCTGGATTGGTTACAGGTTGGCATTTGCCTTATTTGGACACAGTTTGAACACTCAGCAGTGTATGAGTGGTTGAAGTATGGCTGCTGGGGATTGGCCAAGACTCAGCTGTTGTTACAGGTGCATACTCCTAAATTAGGTTTTCAATCCTGTCTACCTATTAAGTTAGGTTGCGGTTCATCCACAAGGACTCAAATATAGAAGTACGGAGTCCTTCTCAGGCCATTTTTAGTTTACTTTAACAACATAAAACTGCACATACAGTATAAAGTGCAGTGGATTATTATACAACAAAACACCTGTGTATTCATTACCCAGACATTGCCAGCATTCCAGAAAATTCTCCCAGATCCCCTGTCAATTCTTATCCCTCTTCTTCCCTTCCAGGAACAGCTCCCATGAACTCTAGCCCTACAGTTAGTTCTATCTATTGCTTAGATTTGTGAGATTTATCCATGTGTGACATGTAGCTGTAATTTGTGTATTTTCATTTTGGTATATGATATACTTTGGATGTGTGTATAATATTTTAACAATATTATAAAGTATAGCACATATATATTATTAAAAGAAAAACTTCATCTGGGCTGGATTAAATTTAAAGGAGTTTAATTGAGCAATGAATGATTCAAATCTCATATTGAAATGTAATCCACAATATTGGAGGTGGAGCCTGGTGGGAGGTGGTTGGATCATGAGGGTGTTTCTCATGAATGGTTTGGCACCATCCCTTTGGCACTGATCTCATGATAATGCGTAAGTTCTTGTAAGATCTGATGGTTTAAAAGTTTGTAGCACCTTCCCACTCACTCTCTTGCTCCTGCTTTTGCCATGTGACATGCATGCTCCCCCTTCACCTTCCGCCATGACTGTAAGGTTCCTGAGGCTTCCCCAGAAGCCAAGCAGATGGCCAGTATCATGCTTTCTGTACAGCCTGTGGAACCATGAGCCAATTAAACCTCTTTTCTTTATAAATTACCCAGTTTCAGGTGTTTCTTTATAGTAATGCAAGAATGGCCTAATCCAGTATAGCACTCCATCGTGGGAGCATACCAAATGTATTTATGCAATCTATTGTTGACGGACATTCGGGTAATCTTTCGCTTTTGTTTATTATGAAGAGTACTACTATCAACATTGTTTTCCATGTCTCTTGGTCTTCCTGTACACATAGTTCTTTCTCTTGGAGAGAAACCTAGGAGTGGTCTTTCTGGGTCAAAGTATATTTCTATGTTTTATAATTTACCTTCCCACAAGAAGCGTCTGACAGTAACTGTTTCTTCACAGCTCACTGACACTGGGGATTGACAGATTTTTAAGGTAATTCATTCTGACCTTAATTTGCATCTCCCCAATTAGTAATGAGGTCAACATTTTCATATGTCTACTGGCTCTTTGGAATCTCCTTTTTGAAGTGCCAATTCAAATCTCTTGCCCATTTTTATGTGTGTGTTTGCCTTTAAAAAAAAACAACTAATCTTTGGGAGTTATGTATTCCGAACACAAATCCTATGCTGGTTATGTGTTTGTCAAATAATCTTCTCTTATTATGTTGCTTGCTTTTGATTCTCTTGACAGTGTCTTTTGATGGACTGAAATTCTTAATTTTAATGGAGTTAAATTTATCTATCTCTTCCTTTATGGGCAGTGCTTTTGCCTTATCTTCTAGAAGCTTTATTGTTCTGTTTTTCTTTATAGATCTATAGTCCACTAGGAATTGATTTTTGTATATGGCATAAGGTAGGGATCATCTTATTTTCTTTTTACCTTTCTTATTGATATTGAGTTGACCCTGCACCATTTATTCAGAAGACCATCCTTACCCCACTGCTCTACAATGTCACTTTTGTTGTAAATTAATAGGCCATATATGTGTGGGTCTGTTTCTGGACTCTCTTGTTCCATTGGTCTATTTGCTTGTCCTTGTGACAATTCCATAATATCTTAATTGCTGTGGAAATCCACTTGAGTCTTACTTTAATTTCTTAATTGTATCCTCCATGCCTACCACAGTGCTTGGCACATAATATATGCAAATACTTATTGGATGAAAGGATGAAAGGGCCTCTAGTACTGGTTTCTGTGGATTTGCCATCGTGGAAGGCTCTGAGAGGGTAGAAAGAAGGTGACTTTACTCCTCTCCCAGGATGGAGGCTGGGCTTGGAGGGTGCTTTGGACCTACCAGTGTTTTGCTGGGATCGTAAGATCTGAATGTCTGCATAAGGCAAAAGGCCATGGGGGTTAGTGGAGCTGGGAAGCTGTGACAGAGATGGATGTTAGAGGTGGGACAGCAGTGGTGGAGTGGGTTAGCTGGATCCCCTTCACAATGATGATGGCATCCAGCTGTGATCCAGCTGTGTTCCTTGGGGGAGGGCAGAGAACATTAATAAACTAAAGCTGTCACCAAATCTAACCTCAAAGCCTCCCATCAGCCTCCCCAACACCCACTGAGACTGCTCCTTTGCTCGGAAGGAGGACCTTGTCTCAAGTAGACTGGTGGGTCATCTCCTCCCCATCTCCCAGTGGGAACCTGATAGGAATCCAATGTTTCAGAGATGGTTTCCCTGACTTTGCTCTCTCCCCATCTCTGGAGGCAGCTAAGCTTCCTTAAACACCACCTTCAAGTTGTGACTCCCTTGCCCCAAGACCAACAATGAATTCTTGTCCTTTACAATATACATTTCAAACTCCCCAGTGTGGACTTGAGAAGACTTTCCATAATTTGGCCCTTCAACGTTTATCCAGTATTCCTTTTCTCTCTCAGCCACTCTCTGGCTGGGTCAGTTGGCTTAGTTATCCTATCTCCCACCTGGGTCGTTCCTTCTACTTAGATGCCTTTATCTTCTCTACTGATTCGTTAAAGCCCAGCCTGGGTTTTACCCCCACTCACCTGCCACGAAGCCCTGTCTGACTACTTCAGCACTCTATTCTCTCCCATCTCCGAAACCCTTGGTGTATTCCTATCCAACATTGAAAAGTGGCCATTTATGGTTCTCCCATAGATTGCAGGAAAAGAAAGCGTATTAGTCAAGTGTCCTTTGGTAGCTGTGTTAGTTACTAGCTGCCATAGCAAATTACCACAGACTGGGTGGTTTAAGCAACAGAAATTTATTTTGTCACAGTACTGGAGGCTAAAAGTCCAAGATCAAGGCATTGGTGGGTTTGGTTTCTTCTGAGGCCTCCTTAGCCTGCATACGGCTGCCTTCTCACTGCGTCCTCACATTGTATATTTGTGCAACTCTCTGCTGTGTGTGCATCTAATTTCCTCTCCTTATAAGGACACCATTCAGATTGGATTAGGGCACACCCTAATAGCCTATGTCAACAACCTCATCCCCTCCTTAAAGGACCTATCTCCAAATACAGTCACGTTCCATGTACTGGACATCAGGGCTTTAACACATGAATTTGTTGAGGAAGAGGGACACACATTTTAGCTCATAACAGTAGCCATCTCACAGTGAAAAAAGCCAATGAGAAAATGTATCATCTCTGGCATCTGAAAAGTGGGAGTTGATCAAATTGTTACAGCTGATTCCAGGTATCCCAAGTTGTCTAGGGCCTTGCTCTCTCCCTCCCTCAGCCCCATTTTCTTCAATGTTGAAATCATTCTAAGAAAGCTCCCCTTCCATTGTTGTGGCAAGATAGCTGCCACAGCTCTTGGCTCATATTTCAGCCACAGGGCTGCTCCAGGGAACGGGAGGCTTCTATCCCAATGGTACCAGGAAAAGTTCTAAGGCCAATTCTCATTGGCACAGACTTGGTCAAGTGCTCATCACTGAACCAATCACTGAGATTCTACTGGGCCTGATTTGGCTAAGCCATCCTTCTACCTCAGAGGAAAAGTAGAGTCACCTAATCAGACCACATTGACCAAGAGGGGGGCAGTGGTCCCCCACGGAAAAGCCAAGGCATTGTCGTAGAAAGAGGACAGGATGCAGGACAAGGAAAACAAGAAATATTCATTCCAGCTACTTTCCAAGTGCATCATGCTGATCCACACTTAGCCCCAAGAGGTAGGTTTTATTATTTTCATTTTATTATTTCCTTGAAGCGGGCAATAAAGAAATGGTGTCTCAAGGAGGGCATGTCAAGTCAAGTAGCTAGTAAGTTGAGATCTCAATTTGAGTACTGATCTGACTGCAAAACTCACATCCTTTCCGCCACTATACTGTCTCTCTCAGCGTCTTCCATGAAGGGATTCAGCTGCTGGCATCCTCAACAACTGGCACAGCTGCAGGAAATCACAAGAGCTCCATCTGTTATAGGGCTAGAGGCTGATTATAGTTGATTGTGCCTAGGACATGCTGCAGGGTGTGTTAAGCTTCGGGGGCTGAGGCTAGGGAGGCAGGTAAGGCTCAGGCTTGAGGGCAGAGGCTGTGTCAACAGGGATTCTGGGAGGAGGCAGCAAAGGGCACGGGAGGAAGAAATGGAGATGGATGTAGAGATGGCAGTTCGGTAGATGTAGCAGGTGCAGTTCACTTCCCACTGCATAGCCTGGGTGTATGTGGCTCTCCTGGGGGACTCTCTTGCTATCTCCCATTTCTCCCTTCCAAGACTGGAGTTTCACTGTATGAGTGAAGGCAGGTCCACCTGGCTCCTTCCAATCTTCTCTTTGTTCCTCTTCTTTGCAGATATCTTTCCAGACTTCCAAACACTAAAAACATTAAATTCAGAGATTGCTCAGCTCATTGTGGTAGAGTGGAGTGACTAAGAGAACAGCCTGGAGGTGGTCTGCCTAGCTGTCCACTTAGCTGCTGTGTGGCCTTGGGCAGTTATTTAACCTCTCTGGTCTTCGGTTTCTTTATGTGTAAGATGGAGCTAAACAGAGATTGACCTCATAGAACTGAGATAATCTACCAAAAGGTGTCAGGACAGTGCCCTACACACTGTATATGCTCAAAAATTAAAAATGTCAGGCATTATTGATTGACTCAAGGCTGAAGAGCCTGGCTGGACAAGGGCTGCCCAGCTCAGAGCAAAGACACTGGTGAACAGAGGTGAGCTCACTTTTTGTTTGGGGATGTTCCATATGCTCGATTCCGAGAGATGGTATTCTGAGGGCGAGTTTCTGGGGCCAGTAGGTCAAGGGTTACTTCTGAGTTTGCTTTCCTTGAAGCGGGCTTAGAAAAGGCTTCTCAGAAGAAGTGAGTCATAGGAATGATTTTAAGAAAGGGAAATTGCTGATTAATAGGGTGGCATGAAACTTCAAAAGCTGACCTCCATAAAAATTTAACTAGTAAAAATGGAGTAGTTTTACATCCCCTTATATTAATTGAGGGCTTCTTTGGCATAGAAACCTACATCCATTGATAACCCCAAATGCACCTTTGATTTCAGAATGCATTTATATATATTTTTTGGCAGTAGATTTACTTCCTAACCATGTTTATAGCTTAAATTAATATGGAAATTAACCCTGAAACCCCAGACCATTTCAAAGCACTGGATTTTACAGACCTCAACCTAGTTTAAAATAAACTTTGAAAATGTGAACTGCATTAAAAAGAAGCTGATAGTATTAATTTAATTTCATCTCCATTAAAATATCAGGAATGATTTATTGAGTTTTTAAAAGAAAAAAAGCATAGGCTCTGTTATGGGCAGGTGCCACTTATAGATACAGGTTATTTGAATAAAAATAATGCTTTTGTCAGATGCTAGCTTACTGCTGGATCCCAGCTGGGAATAAAGTTCTGTGGGTTTCACTGTAATGATAATCTCTATGAACACATGTCTTTATGCAGAAACATTTCATACCTTTAGCAAGAGCGTTCTACCTACCAGGTTTTCTCACGTTCCAGATTTAGGGATGTGGGGAAGCATCACATAAGCTTCAAACCATTTTTACTATGGATATGAATTTGTTCACTCACAAATAATTGTTGCATAGCCACTCTGTGCCATGCACGGCATTACGTGTTTAATGAAAATAGTGGGTTAAGAGAGCAGACAGTCCCTGCCTTTGTAGTTAGTTAGTAGCCTAGTGAGTGAGAGAGACACAAAATAAATGACCCCAAGTGGATATATAGTAATCACCTGAGGTCAGGCCCAGAGGCTCATGCCTGTAATTCCAGCACTTTGGGAGGGTGAGGTGGGCAGATCATGAGGTCAGGAGATCGAGACCCGCCTGGCCAACATGGTGAAACCCCATCTCTACTAAAAATACAAAAATTAGCTGGGCATGGTGGCAGACACCTATAGTCCCAGCTACTCAGGAGGCTGAGGCAGGAGAATCACTTGAACCCGGGAGGTAGAGGTTGCAGTGAGCCAAGATTGCGCCACTGCATTCCACCCTGGTGACAGAGTGAGACTCTGTCCCCCCCCACAAAAAAAAAATCACTTGGGCCGGGAGCTCACGCCTATAATCCCAACACTTTAGGAAGCTGAGGCAAGAGGATCACTTGAACCCAGTAGTTAAAAACCAGCCTGAGCAACATAGTGAGACCTTGTCTCTACAAAAAAAAAAAATCCCAAAATTAGCCTGGCCTGGTGGCATGCACCTGTAGTCCCAGCTACTTGGGAGGCTGAGGATCGCCTGTACCCTGGAAGTCAAGCTGCAGTGAGCTGCAATTGCCTCACTGCACTCCAGCCTGGGCAACAGAGCGAGACCCTGTCTCAAAAAAACAACAACAAAAAAATCACTTGGGATAACTACCTGAGAGAGAATATGGAAGGGGACATTTAAGGGTCTGGGGAGGCCTCTCCAAGGAACTGACATTGAGCCTGAGATACAAAGAAAGGTGAGAACTTTACCTATTCACTTTTACACAAAGGTAATGCATAGGCACCTCCACGTCACTTTACATATGTCTGTCACTTTGTGCAAACAGCACACGGTTTGCAAGAATCTTTATCATACCATGTGGCTTGCTCAGGTTAGGGGGTTGAATGTAGGGACTTTTGGCACTTACTTTGTATGCCCTCTCCCCAACATCCCTCCCACCCCCTGAACTGGTAGATGAGGAAGCCACAGAGAGGCTGTCCCCTGGTCCTGGTCACACACCTGGTTAAGTAGCACAGCTGGGATCTGAAGGTCTCTGCCTCAATGCTTGTGTTTTTTCTCTTATCCTACATGACAAGGCCTCTTAGAAAAGAGCTCTCCTCCCCCCAACCCCAGCAACCGCACTTACATTCCAAGGGCTTCATCGAGTGCTTCTCTGCAGGCAGTTGGAATTTCAGCTGCCTTCTTCAGTTTAGGCCAAAACAAATAGGTCTTTCTCTTTCCTGGAGGGATGCGCTGGACCAGAAGACCTGAGTTAGTTTTTTCACCCTTTGGGGCTGCCTCTGTGGTGCGTGGTCCTGACAGATGGACAGTTGAAATGGAACAACTGTAACCAAAGCCCGGGAGTTCCTGTGGTTTCTTTAGTCCCTTTCTTCTCAGCTAGAAGCCTGCAGAAATAACACTATCAATTCTATCCCCAGGTGGGGATGGGTGGCAAAGCTGGAAGCTGAGGATAACTGGATTTGCTGGGGGCAGAGAGCAGGTCTGGGGAGTGCCAGGTGTCACCTGTAGGGCTGCCACACCTTGGCGGGGATCGGGGGTAGGGGGGACATGGAGAGACGGGTGGCATTCTAAACCCCAGAGAAGAGCAGCTTCCAGCCTTTATTCAGTTTTTCTTTTTAACTGACATTAAAGAAAAAGTTCAGGTGTAATTATGTACAGTCAAATGCACAGATCTTAGGTTCAGCGCAATGGATTGTAGCAATGTATACACCTATGAAATTGCCACCCAACAAGACACAGGACACTTTCATAGCTCCAGAAAGTTCTTTTTGTTCCCGTTTCTAATCATTCCCCTGCCTCCACTGCACTGACACAATGCTCACTGTGTTCTGACTTCTACCATCCTAGGTTAGCTTTGTCTGGTCTTAGATTTTATGTAAATGGAATCGTACACTATTTACGTTTTGGGTCTGGCTTCTATCACTCACCTAATGTTTATGGGAGTCATCCAATTTGTTGCATGTGTCCAGTAGTTTGTTCTTTTTATTGTTGAATGGAATTCCATTGTATGGATACACCACCATTTCCTTATCCAGTTTTAGTTGGTGAACATTTGGGTAGTTTCTGGTTTGAGGCTGCTATGAACATTTGTATCGGAGTCCTTCATAGACATGTGTTTTCCATTTATCTTGGGAAATACCTAGGAGCGGAATTGTTGGTCATAGAGAAGTAGAGAAGTTGTGTTTTATGTGCCTTCATTCTAACTTATATCAGAAAGAGGAGCAGCAGAGAGATGGAGCCTCATCTGAGGGTGGCTTTGCTGTCTTATATGATAAGCCTCAGTGGCATCCAGTGGTGTCTGATGGGCCGATTTGGAGTCATATTCCTGCCTACTTTTGGAATGAGCAGGAAGGGTCAAAAATGGACTCTTTAACTTCCTTAATGATGACCAAGTGCTCCCTTTCCCTAAGATGTCACCCCATGGGGAATTCCCCATGATGGTGGGCAGACACTCTCTACCCCCAAGAAGGCATCAGTGGGATTTCCCATATTGGGATGGTAACAGGAAGGGGATTATATGTTGGAGAGTCCACAAAGTGACAATCCCACTACTTAAGTCAGTTCTGAGGAATGAAAGATGTCTAACTTATTGACAGGAGACCTCATCACTTCGTAAACCTAGCCTCAAAAATGCAGGAGCCTATTAAGCCAAATCTTCTCTCAAGGTGATAGAGGGACAAAGACTCTCAGAGCAGGGCACAATGCTTCAGCCTCTTCCACTTTGATATTTGGAAAAATAGCCATTCACTGTTATTTTTAAAAAAATGCAGAATCACCCAAAGGGATACCATTTGAGTTCTGGGAGAGCTGCCTGCCGACTTCACAAAGATATATTCCTCTCATTAACGACTGTTAGCGTAGCATTGTGCAACGCTCTTGAGAAACTGCAGAAATAGTAATGACCATGTGGCAGCCAATGCTGATTGGAAGATGCTCCTGGGGAGAGATGAAGTTTGGATTTACAGCATCAGCATGGAGGAGTTGCAAGCACTGGTGTTGACAGCCGCACTGGCACCTGATACTAAATGTGGGAAAGGGATGGCGTTCCAGAAATAAAGCAAAAACACCAGGCAATGGATGCATAGTGACTGAGTTTTGGGAGAGGCATAAATGCCAAGGAGAATAGGTTGTGGGTTTTATGTCGGGGTGAGGCGATGGTGGGGTGGAAGTATGAGTGCTGGGTGAGTGAGTATCATTGTATCAGATCCTGGAGAAGGGTCAGCCTTGCGTGGCATAGAGAGGCAGGTGCTCATGTGGTTGGGCATTACACCTGGCACAACACCTATGTCAACCCATTTAACCTTCACAACAACTGGGCATAGTAGGTATTGTTGTTTCCATTACATACATATGAAGAAATTGAGGTTCAGAGAGGCCCTGTAATTGCATTGTGGTCTGATTCAGATGTGGGGTTTATGGCTAGAAGTTCTAAAGCAAGCCTTAAAACACTGCTGCACCTTTTAGATCTGGATTTGGAGGAAGGAAAGATTATTCTAAAATGCAGTGACAGACAGAGGACAAGAGACTCTAATCACCGCTGCATCTAGATGACTCTTTATGGTCATTAGCATCTCCCAGGGTCCTCAGCGAGTAGGTTCTTAAGGCAGGTCTTCCCTGATAGCAAGAGGTGGCATGAAGCCTCCTCCACCACATGCTGGCTGCTCCTGTACAGGTGGTCTGGCTGCTGCTGGCTAAGGACAGGCAGAGGAGGGAGGATGGAGGAAGGTGAGGGCTGGTAGGTGCTCAAGCCACCCAGGCCAAACAGTGGCAGCAGGAGCAGCAGAGAGGCCTGCATTTCGGTGGTGCCCCAGGCTGCACTCCTATTTTTACTTTAGGGGCTGTGAGCAAAGAAGATCCTTCCACCTCACTCTTCCCATTTTACATGTGCCCTGAAGAAACATCCTACCCAGAGGCTAGAATATCTCCAACTATCTAGAAGATGTCCATAATTATTTGGTTAATAGCCACCTCCACCACTGAACTTCTGCAACTTGCCTCTGATGAAGCTGTTCCAATAATCGTTCATTTCTTCACCCATTCTTTTGCTCCACCAGTATTTACTAAGCAGCTGCTATGCCGTGTACCAGACACTGTGCTGCTCCTGTAGTATGGTAGGCAGACACAGTCCCTGCCCTCAAGAAGCTTACAGTCTGGTGGAAAGACAGACAGTTCTCTTCTGCAGCTCCCTGTCTGCCTCTGCCCCAGCACCCATGCTGGTCTCTCCCAGAGCTTACATCCCCTAGGTCCTCCCTGCAGGCCAGACACTATGATGCCAAATGCGGGCTGCTCATCAAAGACTCCATTGAGAGTTGGTCGCTGTGTGGGGAAAGCAGCAGTGTTGGCCCTGAACCTGACCTGAGGAGGCACGGCTACTGTCAGTTCTGTTTTGACAGCCCTTGACCGCAGGTGTCTGTCATCTCCCCCATTCTATCCCCTCCAACCACCCCAATGTTTTCTGCCAGCCTCAAAGTGTCACTTTCATTTGGAAGGCACAGAGGAAGCTAGGTGGTGAGAGGAACCTGTCATCACTCTGCTTGTTGACCAGGGTGGGGGCCAGAGGACAAGTGGCATCTGTGCTGGGACATCCTAGGAGCCTGAAGCTGCTGCTGAAAGCAGCTGGGACCCCAGGTGCCTCTGCTGCAGTCCCTCTTCTCCCTGCCTGTGCCTTTAAAGAGGGTAGTTTTCTTCCATGGACCCATCATTGGCATTCAACTTCTCAGTGTCTCACTTGGTGGAAACCATAATATTTCCCTAGGTAGGGGCAGAGTGAGGAGTGGAAGGGAATGTCCTAGCTAAGGGTTTGAACTGCTGGAGACTGACTTTAAGGGATGAGGAAGGGAGTGAACAAAAGGTAGTGAGTTGAGGCTCTGGGGTGAGACCAGGGCTGAAATCCTAACTATGACCCAGCAATTAACTGCTAGGTGTATACCGAAGAGAAATGAAAACTTCTGTCCACACAAAGACATGTATGCAAATGTTCATGGCAGCGTTATTCATAATAGCCAAAAAGTGGAAATAACCCAAATGTCCATCAGCTGATGAATGCATAAATACAATGTGGTATGTCCATACAATGGACTACTATGTACCCATAAACAGGAACGAAGTACAGATACCTGCTACGACATGGATGAACTTCAAAACTTTATGAACTAAGTGAAAGGAGTCAGATACAAACCATGCAGATACATGTTGCATGCTTCCATTTATATGAGATATCCAAAAAGGCAAATCTGTAGATACATTTATTAGTCCATTCTTAAATCGCTATAAAGAAATATCTGAGACTGTGTAATTTATAAAGAAAAGAGGTTTAATTGGTTCACGGCTCTGCAGGCTGTATAGGAAGTGTAGTGAGTTCTGGGGAGGCCTCAGGAAACTTTCAGTCATGGTTGAAGGCAAAGGCGAAGCAGGAGGAAGAGACAGAGAAGGGGCAGGTGCCATAAACTTTTAAATGACCAGATCTCGTAACAACTCACTCACTATCAAGAGAACAGCACCCAAGGGAAATTCACCCCCATGATCCAATCACCTCCCATCAGACCCCACTTTCAACGCTGGGGATTACAATTCAACATAAAATTTCGACAGGACACAGATCCAAACCATATCAATACAGAAAGTAGATTAGTGGCTGCCTGGGGCTAGAGAAGGAGGACAAGGAGAGACTACAATTGGACAGATGATCTTTTTAAGAGGATGGGAATGTTCTAGAACTGGATGGTGGCAAGAGTTGCACAGCTTTGTAAACTCACTAAAAATCATTGGAATACATTTACAATGGCTACATTTTATGATGTGTAAATTATACCTCAATAAAGCTATTTTTTAAATCTCAATTATACCACCTGCTGGCTGGCAGGCTTTGGGAAGTCACTTAACTATTGAGTCTGTTTCTTCATCTATAAAATGGGGAGGATGACACCTATTTCACAGGCTCACTGTGAGAATTAGGGGCCTGATTCACAGTGAGCACTCAAGAAATGTAAATGGTAGCAGCTGGCAGTCGTTACTGCTACTCCTGTCTTTTTGTTTGTTTTTGTTTTTGTGGTAGTAGAAGTGTCTTGATTTAGAAAGAGAGGAGAGGGCTGGGCACGGTGGCTCAAGCCTGTAATCCCAGCACTTTGGGAGGCTGAGGCGGGTGGATCACCTAAGGTCAGGAGTTTGAAATCGGCCTGGTTAACATGGTGAAACCTCGCCTCTACTAAAAATACAAAAATTAGCTGGGTGTGGTGGTGAGTGCCTGTAATCCCAGTTACTCGAGAGGCTGAGGCAGGAGAATCGCTTGAACCTGGGAGGCTGAGGTTGCAGTGAGCTGAGATCGTGCCATTGCACTCTACAAAGCAAGACTCAGTCAGGAAAGGAAGGAAGGAAGGAAGGAAGGAAGGAGGGAGGGAGGGAGGGAAAGAGGGAGGGAAGGAAGGAAGGAAAAGAGAGAGAGAGAGAGATACCAAGAGATATGGAGCATCTTAGCCAGCAGGAAAATTGCAGGGTTTGAGGGTTTCTGAGACGTTAACTTCACTCCTTGTACCAGTTGCATGGTTTTATTCTGTTGTTTGTTTTTTTGAGACAGTCTTGCCCTGTTGCACAGGTGGGAGTGCAGTGGCACAATCTTGGCTCACTGCAACCTCCACCTCCTGGATTCAAGCAATTCTGGTGCCTCAGCCTCCCGAGTAGCTGGGACCATAGGCACGCACCACCATGGCGGGCTAATTTTTGTATTTTTAAATAGAGATGGAGGTCTCACTACGTTGCTCAGGTTGGTCTCAAACTCCTGAGCTCAAGCCATCCTCCCGCCTTGGCCTCCCAAAGTGCTGAGATTACAGGTGTGAGCCACCACGTCTGGCCCAGGTTCATGTTTTTAATGGTCTGCCTCCACAATACATTCCTGAATGTTCTCTCTGAATGCCAAGGATTCTGGTTAAAACAAACAAAACTTCCCGCCAGTCAGAGGCATAATGGAGACATGGGGCTTCTACAGATATTTATAGCCAAGATGAGTTGAATTATGCTGGAGAGAAAGTGAGAGAAAACTTAGGGTCCACGCGGTGCCCAGTGCCCCTACTTTCTTTCTTCTTATTCCAGCTCTTCATTTTTATTCCCCAATCCTGAAATGTAGTTGGGATTTACTATGAGCCAGCAGGGGCTGAAAGGGCCCGCTTTACCTCCGGGCTCTGCGTTCCTCTGGACGAGCTACATTCCCAGGAAACTGCTCCCCTCCTGGAGACAACAGGGTTTTCAGCAGGCCCAGGTCCGCGTCCATTCAGCCTAACAACCCCAGGGGAAACGTAAATGGAGCAGTTGGCGGTCTTTACAAATAGTTTCAATAAAATCCGCAGGGTTCATTCTCTTTTAAGTTCCTGAGACCTCACACTCCTCCTGCACTGATCCTTGTGGCCTAGAGAACACAGCAAGCTGATTGGCCAGACCTGGTCACATGTCCCGGCAGGCGGGGGAGGGGGGATGTTGGGGGACAGAGTTGGAGGGGTCAGCCCCACTTTACCAACATTGATAGAAAAGAGGAGATCTCTCAAGGAAAATTAGAGCTTCTTACCACAGGAAGAGAGAATAACCGTCTGGCAGATAAATCCCAGATGTCCACTCCAACCGTCCACCTTGGAACCTCCACCTTCCTGTGCTCCCCTTGGAGGAATTCTGGAACTGTTGTTGGAAGAACACCTCTGTTTTCTAGAGGTCCCACAGCGGTCCTTCTGTTCATGCGGAGTACAGGCCAGCAGCTTCATTTTCCTAAGAGAATGTTAATTCCGTTTCTCCTCTGGCTCGTTTTGAAAGCCATGTTTCCACACTTAATGAAAACACAGTATCAGTATTACAAATTCTTGCTAGGGAATATAACCCCAAAGATTTAACTGGCCAACTCATAAGAATTTTTATTTCAAAAAGTAATTCACATGGAGGACTGTACGGAGCGTTTATACCCGGATAGTTCCCCTGGATATTCCAGCGTGCACCCGAGGCCAAGCCGGAACCACCGAAAGCCGTGTGCTCTCACTGTACAACTTTGCTCCCCTAGACAACTATTTTGGGAAAATATCCTTGGCTTTTATGGAGATATGCTATACAAAGTAGTTGTATTGGTTAGAATATTCCAGGCCATGATGCAACAACAAATAAACCTTCAATCTCAGGGGTTAAACACAGTTGGCTTAAACACAGAGGTTTAAGTTAAACACAAGGGTTAAACACAGGTTGACTTCGTGTTCACCTCACAGTGCAATGTGAGTTGGTGGGGGGTCTCCTCCACAAGAGACCCAGAGACCCAGTCTGCTCCCTGCTGGCACACAGCTGTCTCGGAGTGTTTTTCTTTCATTCCTGAGGATGACAGGGATTTGAGGGCAAATGAACAAAATTCCTTGGTACACCCCATTCATGGGAATTCAGCGACATGATCCCAACCTGTCTAAAAGGGAGTCTGAGAATTGTGTTCTCCTGAGTGCCTAAGAAGAGAGAACAGGATGGCAGACTCACAGTGTTGGCTCTGCCACATTGGTTGTAGGAAATACACTAGCATGTTTATTATCTGAAGCCTGTTGAGACGCAGGATTAACTGTGGCAAACTGAAATACACGCATTTATTGTCATCCCTTCCCCACAGCAGCTAAAGTATGATAAATGGATTTTCAAAAGGCACAGGCCCATAAGGATAAAGAAAATGAAAAGAAGATGATAGCAATTAAGTATTAGAAGTGAAAAGGAAATGATAGCAATTAAATATTGGAAGCTGGAAACCAAATAAACAAGTGTTGCTGACCTGGTCAACCAAGGAAAGCTAAAGCTGAAGTCTGGAGTGGGGTGGAGGTAGGGGTGTGAGGGAGTGATAGAGAAACCCCAAAGCAGGTTACAGGAGGTTCTGGGACCCCAGCAAGGCTGAGATATTAGAGGCACCAGGTCCCTTGAAAATGAGAGGATAGGCACAGTGGCTCACGCCTGTAATCCCAGCACTTTGGGAGACTGAGGTGGGCGGATCATTTGAGCCCAGGAGGTTGCGACCAGCCTGGGCAACATGACAAAACCCCATCTCTACAAAAATACAAAAATTAGCTTGATATGGAGGCACATGCCTGTAGTCCCAGCTACTCAGGGATTTGAGGGAGAAGGATCGCTTGTGTCTGGAAAGCGTAGGTTGCAGTGAGCTGAGATAGTGCCACTGCACTCCAGCAAGACCTTGTCTCAAAGAAGAGAAGAAAAGAGAATAAGCAAAGCGAAGAGAAGAGAAACAAGCTAGACGGGACTAAAATAAAAAGGACAGGTTTAAATTCAGAAAAGTAGCTGTTAGAAGCCCTATACCCTCATTCCTCCCTCTCCACAATGCGGGCTACTGATTTCCCCTCCTCTACCATAGAGAAAGGAAAGAGGTTTATTTTCTGGAGAAACTGAGCCAGAAAGGCTCTGGACTCTTGATTCTAGACACGGCTGAAGGAAGGGATTCCATGTTGAAGACAGGAGCATTAAGTGAGTTTCTATACTGAAAATCAGTTCCTTTATTCCTTTCCCCACTTGGCTCCTGGAGCTCCAGCAGTTAGATTTACGTAAGTCAAGTTGGAGAATGAAGACTCCTGCCTGAGGAAACCGGTGAAACCAAAAGACCTACAAGAACTTGGGACTTGCCTTACCTATGGTGTCCACTTGATGAGACCTCAGGAGAAATTTCTGACCTTAGTTGGGCTTCTATGGAACAGCTGAGCTTAGGAACATTGTGAATCTTGTAAGGAAGGGAATTTCCTTCTTTGCTTTGTTTCTGGGAAACGTAACTCCAAATTCTCTGCCCACCTCGAGCAGTTATATGGGAATTCACTTATGTATTTCTGGGCACTCAATGTATTCCTGACTTTCCTGTGCTACTTCATTTTAGTTTCACCCTTATTCCCATCCGTTGATCCACCCACTCACTCACTCACTCATTCCACAAACATGAGTGGATTCAGTATGGTGCCAGACAATAGGCTCAGTGTTGGGGACCAGGGACTAATGCTCATGGACCTTAAACACACTGCCACTGTAGGCAATACAAATTTTCTCAATACAAATTGTATTGAGAAATTGCAATTTCTTTGAGAAATCCATTTTGGAAGCATGTGTGGGTGACGATTGTTATAAATAACTACATATATAAAGACTAGAGCTGATCTAATATACCTGGAACAGAGAACACAGGCACTGAAATGTTTTCGGCAGCAGCAAAGCAGGAGGGGCTTAGTTTAATGGGTGCATGCTAGCGTCTCCAAACCAGTGGTAAAACCCCAGTGTTGTCTAGTGCATCTGCCACCATGGGTGGTTAGGCATGGAGGGGGGACTGGGTGGGGGAGGATCCTGGGAAATTGTACCTTCTCATGGAGGGACCTCAGCCCTCAAGGAATTGAAATAAGAGAGAGACAAAGAAATGAGCTCCTACTCTTGTCTCTCAGATGTCGCTCTAAAGCATCTTTACTTTGGATTATGCTCCTCGGTGCCTGAGTCACCCTGCAAGGCCACGGCATTACAGAAAATCACCAACAGTTTCAGAAACACCAGTGTGAGTCCAGTTAGTGCTTCTCTCTGATCTTTAGTATATGTGCTGCTGAAGCGAGCCCATCCCTGATCTTTAAAATGATCTCAGATCTCTAATATGAAGGGGGGGTCTCAATGCCTAGATCTGCCCACCATCACCCCTCACTGGCTGGGAGAGGCTGGGGTGTGCAGAATACAGGTGACCTGTCCCTGGGAGGTCCATGCTCCATGGTCCAGATGGGGCTGAGGATGCTTCATCCCCGGGCAATGTTAGCAGGACGGCAGCCCACGCCTTGGCTTCAGTAGGGCATTCTGCGTTAAGGTATGTGCACGCACATGCTCACATGTGTGCACACGCTTACAGGGAAGTTAATAGAGATCTACAGCCCTCGTTACCCTTTGCTTTCATAAATAAATATATTAAATTGGGAAGCCAGATTTATTTCTGGCAACAGCTTCCAGGCGATACCTCCCCCTCTTATTCACAGTTCCCCAAGCGAGCCCAGCCTCTCCCACCCCACCCCCAGGCGTGACTTTCTCTCTTAAAATTTTATTTTTAATTTGTTGTGATGAATGAGTGACACCTCTGACAGCCGATTCGCGGAGATTAATAGAAACGACACAATATTTACGTCGGCGCTACGAACAATTATCCTGCCATCTATCTCTGAGATTATCTTCCTGATTGAAAACTACTCATCCGTGTAATCGGAATTATTTGGAATTAGAAGGGAATTTATAGCCCCCCTAGAGCACGCTCTCTCCCCTTGAGTCTACACCTCGGTCTCCATCTTTCTCTTGTCTCTCCTCTGGGCCTCTGGCTTTCTCTTCCATCCTGGTGATGGGCAGAGAAAAATCTTTTCCTCCTGGAGGGGACCACTGGTCACTCAGGACAGTGGGCATCTCTTTAGGGTGGCCTGGGAGTCCATGATATGGATCTAGAAATAGTGGTTTGTGGGAAGGAGGATCTTAGTGGTGTCATAAGAATTAGGGGTCAGCGAGGCCAGCTCCTGAGCTCAAGATAGATGAATATGATCTGAAGAAAAGGGTTTAATACAAAGGTGGAGAAGAAAGGTGACTTTGGAAAGCACTTGGTGTCAGACTGTGACAACTGTAAGAAATCTAAAGGAGCAGGATGGGATTCCAATGATGGTGTTGAGGTTGCTCTATTTCTGTTAAGACTGTCTTAGTTGGCTCAGGCTGCCGTAACAAATACTATAGACTAGGGGGCTTAAATACATTTCTCTATAGTGCTGGAGGCTGGGAGTCGGAGATCAGAGTGCTAGCATGGTTGGGTTCTGGGGAGGGCCTCCTCCTCCTGGCTTGCACATGGCTGCTCTCTCATGTCCTCACCTGGGGGGGAGAGAGAGAGAGAGAGACAGAGAGAGAGAGAGAGAGAGAGAGAAACAGAGAGACACACAGAGAGAGACACAGAGAGAGAAAGGCAGAGGGAGAGGAGGGTGGAGAGAGAGGGGGACAGAAAGAGAGAGACAGAGAGAGAGAGGAAGAGAGAGAGTCAGAGAGACACACAGAGAGAGAGGGAGAGAGAGGGAGTGAGGCAGAGAGAGAGAAAGAGAGAGAGGGAGAGAGACAGACAGAGAGAAATAGACAGAGACAGAGAGACACAGTCAGAGAAAGAGAGATAGAGAGACACACACAGACAGAGAGAGGCACACAGAGAGCGGCAGAGAGAGAGGGGGTTAGTGGAGGGGGGGTTAGTGGAGAGAGAGAGAGGGACAGAGAGAGAGAGGAAGAGAGAGACAGAGACAGAGAGATACAGACAGAGGGAGAGAGAGGGAGGGAGAGAGAGAAAGAGAGAGACAGAGAGAGGAAGTGGACAGAGAGAGAAAGAGAAAGGCAGAGAAAGGGAGAGAGAGATAAGAAGACGGAAAGAGACAGAGAGAGAGTAAGAGAAAGAGACAGAGAGAGGGAGACAGAGAGGGAGTGAGACAGACAGAAAGAGAGACAGAAGGGACACACACCCACACACATGCACAGAGAGAGAGACAGACAGGGAGATCTTGTATCTCTTCTTCTAAGGGCACTAATCCCATCAGGAAGGCTCCACCCTCATGACTTAGTGACCTTCCAAAGATACCATCTCCAAATATCATCCTTCTGGAGCTTAGGGGTCCAACACAAGAATTCTAGGGGGACAAACATGCAGTCTATCACAGGCATAATGATGTGAAAAGCTGGAGAGGGTGAGTCAGACAGGTTGGAGGCTGGACACCATTAAGGCTCACATGTGGGTTGTAATGATGGGGAGGGGAGGCTGAGCAACAGCGTGTGCCGCTCTGGAGAAGCCTGAGAGCCTGTTTCTCACACCAGGGAGGCTGGAGGGTGAGGGTCAGAGTGAGAGTGAATGGAGATTCTAGGAGTACATGCTCTATTTTCCATTCTCTGCCTCGTCCCTGCCTGTTAGCCTGGTGGATTCAAGGTTGGGCTCTGAGTCAGACAGACCTCAATTGACTCCCCGTTCTGCCACTCCAAAGCTGTGTGACCCCAGGCAAGTTTCTTAACCTCTCTGAGCTTCCTCTTTTTTTTGTCAGTAAATTGCAATTTATAATCCTCCTTGTTGGAGTGTGCACAGTCTGTGTATTGAGGGTGGCAATAGTACCTACTTTACAAGGATGTGTGTGGATTAAATGAGATCATGTGAGTAGGGTAGTTTGTGCAGCTCCCTCTACATAGGAGGGACTCAATATACATAGATGCTACAGATGAGATCACCCTAAACCCTGGGCCCTTTAGGAGACAAAGGCCTGGACTCCTGGAACAGCCCTGGCCTGCCAGATTCCTTTCCCCACCTTTCGCGTCACACATCCTCATGACCTGTCCGCCTGCATCTCCTCCCGCTTCCAGCTCCCCTTCCCCCTCTCTCTTTGTGGTACTGGAATATTTTCTGCAGTAGCAAACCAGTCTGGGACTTAGTTTAGTGGGTGCGTGCCAGGATCTCAAAATCATCTTTGTTATTTCTCCCCTCCTGTAAAGACTCGTAATTGAGGATGTATTGAACACATCCTCTTCCCTGGCATGTTCCAAGTTCTTTACCTGAATTCGTGTATTTAGCCCACACACTATCTCTGGAGGCTAATTGCTATTAAGTATTAACATTCCCATTTTACAGATGGGGAAACTGAGGCACTGGGAGGTGAGATAACTTGCCAAAGTCACATGATTGGTGTGGTTGTCAGCCTCTAAGCTGCCCTTAAGATCCTTGCCTCTGGTATTCACATCCACATACAGTTCCTGCTTCCTGTGTGTGGGCTGTGCCCAATGACTTGCTTCTAATGGATAGAATAGATCAAAGTGCGGCATGTCACTTCTGAGATTAGGGCAAAAGCCCGTGACATTTGTCTCGCTCATACTCTCTCTCCCTAGCTCCTTTAGGTTGTTTGCTCTGATGAAGGGACCTGCCATATCAGTTGTCCTCCGGAGAGGCCTCAAGAAACTGAAGGCAGCCTGCCATCAACAGCCCATGAGGAACTGAATCCTGCCACCAACCACGTGAGTGAGTTTGGAAGTCTGAGATGACTGCAACCCTGGGCCACACCTTGGCTGTAGCCTTGTGAGAGATGCTAAGCCAGAGGACCTAGCTCAGCTAGTCCCAGATTCCCGGAGCCACAGGGCCCCAGGGTTTGGGTTGATCTCATCTGCAGCATCTATGTATATTGAGACCCTCCTATGTAGAGGGAACTGCACAAAGTACCCTACTCGCACGATCTCATTTAATCCACACACATCCTTGTAAAGTAGGTGCTATCGCTACCGTCAATACACAGACTGTGCATACTCTAACAAGGAGTCTTGTCTTAAACCGCTGGGTTTGGGATAATTTCTGATGCAGCAATAGATAATCAGTGCAACAGGTAATAGCCCAGCCAGGATTTAGACCTAGGCGGTTGGACTCCAGTGCTGGTGCTCTTGGTCATGTTGCTGTATGATGGGTGGGGAGGCCTTTGGGATTGAGCCACTCCAGTTCTCAGGTCATATTTGAGAGGGACAAGTGAGCTTGCATGGCTTTTTCAGACAGATTCAAGCTGAGATTAAAGAAAGTAGTGTCTTGGTCAAGAGAGTTTTTGTTGTTGTTATTTGTTTGTTTGTTTTTTTTGAGGTGGAGTCTCCCTCTGTTGTCCGGGCTGGAGTGTAGTGGCGCAATCTCGGCTCACTGCAACCTCCGCCTCCCAGGTTCAAGCAATTCTTCTGCCTCAGCCTCCCAAGTAACAGGGATTATAAGTGCCCACCTCCATACCTGGATTATTTATTTATTTATTTATTCATTTAAGTAGAGATGAGGTTTCACCATGTTGGCCAGGCTGGTCTCAAACTCCTAACCTCCAGGGATCCAAGTGATCCACCCACCTTGGCCTCCCAAAGTACTGGGATTACAGGCCTTGGTCAATAGAGATTAGTAAATACCATTTGGAAAATGTCACTTCTCCTTTGAGATTCACGTAGCCCTGTCTAAGAGAAACATGAGTATGTTCTTTGGGCCTAGAGGAGCTTTGTTGTGTAGGTGGCTGGTAGGTGGAGAGAGAGCTCTTCTTTTGTAGGAAATGTGGTGTCATCAGGGGAGTCTTGGGCCCAGAATAGATAACAGTAATCCCCAATAGTGTTCTCAAGAAATGCTTCCAAGTCAAGGCAGCCCCACGTGGTATATAACATGGCCCTGCCTCAGGGGCTGGAAGGACTTCATCTCCAACAGGGTCATAATCTTCGTGCTATCACTAACATTGGAAACAAATGGGACCAATCTGGATTTATTCATGTGCTCTTTAAACAGTGGAATTCTGCTATGGCTCTCCAGGAAATGGGGACATCATAAATTTGTCAGTAGGACATTATTCCTCCTTTTTAATAAATAACTTTCTTTAGTTTCTCAAGAATTGGCCAACTCTCTCAGAGGAAGACTGTGGAACCCTTAGAATTCAGTGGAGTTCAGGGCCCATCCTTGAATAATGAGGGAAATCAACATTCAGGCCAATGTAGTGCATTTGTTATAAGGGCAGGACCCACGCGGGGCAACAAAGAAGACAAATGTTATGTTCAAATCATAGAAAGCACCATCTGGGTAGAAGGGTAAGATGCCTTGATGCTTGAGAAAATATTACCACTTTCAAGCGGGGTGTAGACTGCGTTATCTGCCTCCTACAATTAATATCTTTGGGGGAGCTCTGTGCCTCCTTTAAAAGGCCGGTAGATGAAGTAACTGGCCTCCCTGTGGCTTATGCAGATTTAGCTACTGAAGAGTAGCTAGATCTGGAAGGATCCACATCCACCACAGGGCCCAGTCTCTTTTACCTCCCAGCTGTCGTTTAAAACTTGGGTGAATTTTTTTTTTTTTTGAGACAGGGTCTCACTCTGTTGCCCAGGTTTGAGTGCAGTGGTATAATCATAGCTCACCATAACCTCCAGTTCCTGGGCTTTAGCCTCCTAAGTAGCTGGATCTACAGGTGCACACCACCATGCCCAGCTAATTAAAAATTTTTTTTTTCTAGAGGTAGCGTCTCACTATGTTGCCTAGGTTGGTCTCAAATTCCTGGGCTCAAGTGATCCTCCTGCCTTAGCCTGCAGAGTAGCTGGGACTACAGACATGCACCACTGCATTCAAGGAAGTTGGGTGGATTTGAGTATCACTGACCATCTGGTCAGGGCCTGATCTTTTGCTCTGTAATGATTGGCTCAGACTGGGGGCATTGCCTGGGCACAGGAAGGATACAGCCAGAGAGAAAGAACTCTTACTGCGTTGGAGGTGTTTCCCAAGTGAGGTGGAGAACATTTCTGAGAAATAGTCTGAGAAGGAAGAGACCCAGGGACTTCAAAGGGAAGCACATTCACCTTCAGCCCCTTATACTGCAATTTCATTTAAAAATTGCCCGACCCCTGACTAAACACAATTTCCCAGACCTGGACTTAGGAGATAGAAAGGAGAAGCTGGTAAGACAAGGGTTAGACTGTCCAAGGCATTGTATCACCAGCTCCATTGTTGTGTGGTTGCAAGCAACAGAAACTGACTGAGCTGACTTAAGCAAAACTGGAATGTATTGGAAGGGTGGCAGAGCTCACAGAAAGGGCCAAGCCTCAAGCCTCATAAAGGAGCCAAGGCAGCTTAAGATGTGGGGATGCTTGGCTGTTTTCCGCCTTTGGGTATCCAACTTTACACTCACCACCTAAGGAGAGATTGGCCCAGGATGAGTCATGTGATTAGCGGTACCTCCAAGGTTGCAAGTAATGGGTGTGGGACCACTCGCCAGAGCAAAACTGGAGAGAAGTTATCAGACAAAGGGTATGCTAGACAAACAATAACAATAGAATATCTACCAACTACAACCAATCTCTCTCTCTCTCACCGAAATCTTCACATTTGTCTAAAAAGTTAATATCAGGCAAAGACAGCTTTCTTTCCATTGATCCTAAGCTCATCCGACAGAAATGAGACCATCATTCCTTCATCGTGGATAAGCCTCTTTTCCTTCTCAGTCTCCCGTCAGCACCCAAGACCCCATTCCAACTGCCAGTGTCCAGTGTGTGTCCTGGAGACATAAGCAGCACCCCGGGAGAAGCTACCAGGGAGGAGGAGCATGCGGAATTGTGTGTACACTTGCCCCTTTCTTAGGAGCTTCCCTGGATGCAAATAGATGATTCTACAGAGGACCAGGGCAGGGCCCAGGGACAGCAGCTGAACCTTATTTAAAAGCGACAGTGAGATGTCTGTATTTGTTTGGGAGTGTGACGTGCCGGGGCAGGGGGCACTGCGGTGAGGTGTGTGCTATTCTGATGGGGCCTGGGAGTGGAACAGACCAGGCCATTGGTGCCTCATGTGCTACAAGCCTAGGAGCATGAACTTGCCTAGCCTCAGGCAGCGCCTGGTGCTGGAGGAGCCAACTCGAAGTGCGTCCTGGGAGAGCAACCTCTTCATAAGAGCAGCCGTAGGGGGCATGCAGAAAGTCATCAGGGTAACCAGCCTTAATAAAGGTAGAAGATGAGATTGGAGAGGGCTGGGTGGGAGCAGGGGGGAGTCAGAAGGAAGGAAATGATTGCAGGAGAAACAGATGCAATTGAGCAAGACTCCTGGAGATGGATTTCCCTGCCTTGGTCCAAACTCAAATCCCTGTGCTCAGATTAATTAGCAAGGAAATATTTTCCTGTCTGCAGAACAAGGCTGCTGGATTGCCAGTGGGACAGGAGGGTGGGCAGTCTATCAAATAACTACTAATTAGGTTACTTCCCACTGCTGTTGACATGCTGGGGACATGTTCCTGGGCCAAAATAAAAGGGGGAGGAGGGGAAAAGAACAGAGGCAGAGATAGAGGAATAGACCAGGATCCTCTCTTTTCATTTTAGAAAATTGTTGGCTGGGATTGGGGAAAAAGAACTGGATCCAAACGGGAAGACAACAGAAGAGAAGCAATGTGCTGGTTGGCAGACAGCCCAGGGCCGAGACCTGTATTTGTGCTTGTATTTTATTGTTTTCTACAAATGATAGGAAAACATGAGCATTGGTGGGACGGGTGCAGGTGGAGTAGGCATTTGGATGATGCTAATAATGATGGTGGGTGTTTATTGAGTGTTTACTTTCTGCCAGGCTCTTCCTAAGCACTTCATTGATCCATTCGCTCAACAAGCATGGGACAGGAGGTTAGGTGATTCACACACATTTGCATCATTTATTCTCACAACTGTGGGGAAGGCCATTGAGGCTTTTTTATAGATAAATAACTTGGGGCTCAGAGAGGTTTCATAACTTGCCCATGGTCACACAGCAGGTAAGAAGTGGTGGAACTGAGTTTTGAACCAAGGTCTGCCTGACTCCAGCCTCGCTACCGTTCACCACTACTCCATGGATAATGCACGTTCGACCATATGCATTCTCTTCTTTCTTGTTACTTTGCCTGTTTCCTAGTTCTATCTGAAGTTCTCAAGGCATATTCTTTACTAAGTCACATGCAGGAGTCTAACTGTATGGCACGAGGGGCACCATCATTTTCCCTGAGGTCTGAGATTTTGAGGTCTGGTACCTTGAGGACCTTGAGAGGGCATCATCTTGTTTCCTGTCTTTAGCCAGAACTGAATTTGAACCATGTCAAACTGATGAGCATCCATCATATTTGTAGACACCCCTCAAAAGAGAGTTGTACAGCCTATTCCACTGACACCCTGACCAGGTCATCTCCATTGTGCCCAAGTGGAGTTGGCCTTTTTCCTTACATTCTGTCTTCACTGGAGACCAGGCAGGTGAATCAGCTGGGTGTGAAGTGGCCTTCAGCCATGTTCTCTCCTGGGGAATCCATCCCCGTCCTTCCACCCTTTCCTTGTAATCGGAGTTGAACCAATGGTGCCCATGGCTCTCTGGGGTGAACCTCTCTCTTGGTGAGTCCTGTTCTTCAGTGACATTTATTTTTGCTTTCCTCATGTCCCCTCTTGCAGTACTCATCCTGTTGTTACAGTAGCTATTTGAAGCCTATGCACCAGCCTGTGTGTTTTTGGGGCCAAGGACTGTGTCCTCTGCTCCTTCCTGTCCCCTATACTGCATATTGTACCAGGAACCTAGTGGTGAGTGTCCCATGCATGTTTGCTGAATGAGGGAGTGAATGTCTGAAAGACGTTTCATGGCTTGCATCTAGCCTGCCCCTAAATGTTTCCCTAATTTCTAATGCTGACACTAGACACCCTACTGAAGGACTAGGGTGTCTAACTATTCCACGCTAAGTATGGGCAAAAGAGGACAGTTTGACCAAGATGCTCTTTTACCCTTGTGTATCAAAGTTCCCTCTGATCGTTAAATGAGCAGAGACTTTACACAGAAGGTGTCGCTACTGCTACAGATGGCAGTCAGAATTAAGGTACTGCTGCTGTTGATCTCAGACCTTGGAAAGCCAGACCCAAGTCTGAGGTCTTGGGGATGGGGATGCCAAGGGATGGGATGGTGAGATACACCAGAGTGGCTGGGAGTGAAAGAGTGTCCCGGAAAACCTGCTTCCTCAGAGCCGATCCTGTGTGAGCAGAAGAAATCTATCCACAGAGGGGTGAGATCGCAGAGCAAGTGGGTTACCTAAAAATAGCAGTGCTGGTTTCCCACAGTTAGAGATGGGTCCTCTGCCATTCATCTCAATTGCTTTGTGCAAGTTTGCTTATTTATTGAGAGTGAGAGAAAAGGATCAAACCATTCATCCAAAGATGGAAATCCACAACCTCTTCTACAATGATCAGCCAGACAGGTGAGCTGAGTGAGAAGTCCCTGAAGTCTCAGAGGCCTAGGGCTGGCCAGGAGAGTGGGGTGGGCATGCTTAGGAGCTCCCTGCAGCTTGCCCTGACTTCGCGGCAGAGTTGACAGTGGGCTGAACCTTATCCCCGTCATGGGGACTTTTGCAGGGGAGGCAGACCTGTGTGTACATGTGAGGGTACATAGACATATATGAACGTCTAGCTCTCTGAGGGAAGAGATGAGATGCATAAATCGCCTAACCCAGCACAATAGGTGCACACAATAGGTGCCTAGTAAATGTTAATTAGGGAGTCAAGTAGGTGGAAGTTGAGGTCAGGGCAGGAGGAGGCAGGGATAGAGGAACATAATGTAAAGTAGCCAGAATATTTTTGATGAAAGGTATGGATTTTGGAGTTAGGAAAGCCTAGGTTGAAATCCCAGCTCCACCACTTGCTACTATGGTAACCTCAGGCAAGTTACTTAACCTCTCAGAGTATCGGAGTCTTCACCTATAAATTTTGAGAATGGTGTGATATCTCATAGTGTTACTAGGATCATTAAGTAAAATAATATATTTAGAGTACCTGTACAAGCCCAGGGCTCAATAAATTGCAGCCATTTTTCTTTTTATCATCATTTATTATGAATATCATGGACAATGAGGTTCCTCAGTTTATTAACAGCTAGAATCTTACTTTAAAAAAAGAGCCCAAATTAGGCTGGGCGTGGTGGCTCATGCCTGTAATCCCAGCAGTTTGGGAGGCCGAGGCGGGTGGATTGCTTGAGGCCAGGAGTTCGAGACCAACCTGGGCAACATAGCGAGATCCCATCTCTAAAAAGGAAAAAAAAAAGAATCCAAGTTGGAAATACTTGCAAGTCATATATCTAATCTGATAAGGGATTAATATCCAGAATATAGAGATAACTCAGAAAACTCAACAATAACAAAACAAGCCATTCAATTAAAAAATGGGCAAAAGACTTGAGTAGGCATTTCTCCAAAGGAGATATAAATGGCCAACAAACACATGAAAAGGTGTTCAACAACACTAATCATTAGGGAAATGCAAATCAAAACGACAATGAGATACCACTCATACCTGTCGGTATTAGGATGGCTACTACCGTTGTCAATGGGGATGTAAATGATATAGTCACTCTGGAAAACAGTATGGCAATTCCTCAAAACATTAAAAATATAATTACTATATGATCCAGCAACTCTACTTCTGGGTATGTACCCAAAATAATTGAAAGCAGGGTCTCAAAGAGATCTTTGTATACCCATGTTCATTGTTCACAATAGCCAAAATGAGGAAGCAACTTACCCATTGTCCATTGTCCATTGATAGATGAATGGATATGCAAAATATGGTGTGTATATATATATACACACACACACAGTGGAATATTATTCAGCCTTTCAAAATGAAATTCTAACATACATAACGATATGGATAAATCTCAAGGATGTTATTTTTGGTGAAATAAGCAAGTCACAAAAAGACAAATATTGTATGATTCTATTTATATGAAGTACTTAAAGTAGTCAAACTTATTGAGCAGAAAACAGAATGATGCTCCAGGGAATGCGGGGAGAGGAAAATGGGGCGTTTTTGTTTAATGGGTACAGAGTTTCAGTTTTATAAAATAAAAAGAATTATGAAGATGGATGGTGGTGATGTTTGTACAATATTGTGAATGTACTTAATACCACTGATGTGTAGTTTAAAAAGGATTAAGATGGTAAACTTTACATACATTTTATCACAACAAAAAAAATTGGAAAAGCACTAAAATCAAAGATACCGATTTTCCCCCAGTTGATCCATAGATTTAATGCAATCCCAATGAAAATATCAGTAGGTTTTTTAAAAACTGAAATTGACAAACATATTCTAAAATTTATATTGAAATGCAAAGACCTCCTAATAGCCAAAACAATTTTGAAAAAATACAAAGTTGGAAGATTTATACTACCAGACTTCAGGAGATACTATAAAGCTACAACAATAAAGTATTGGCATAGGGATAGGCATATTAATGAATGGAATAGAATGGAGAGTTCAAATGTAGATCCATAGACATGTATGGTCAGTTGCTTTTCTACAAAACTACTGAGGTTTACCATGAGGAAAGGATAGTCTTTTCAACAAATGATGCTGAAACAGTTGGCTATCCATTTGGAAGAAACCCCAAAGACCCCAAAAAACAAAAAGGCTTAATTCTTCTTACTTCACACCACACACAGAATTCAACTCAAAATGGATCATAGACCTTGGGACAAGTAATACCATGTGTCAACTTGACTGGGTCACAGGTGCCCATACATTTGGTGAAACATCATTCTGGTTGTTTCTGTGCAGGTGTTTTTGGATGGAATTAATATTTAACTTGGTAGGCTGGAAAAAGCCAAGTGCTCTCCCTAATGTGGGTGGGCCTCGTCTAATCAGTTGAAGGATTGACTAGAGCAAAAAGGCTGACACTCCTTTGAGTAAGAGAGGATTCCTCCTGCCTGATGGCATTTGAGCTGGGCCATCAACTTTTTCCTGCCTTTGGACTTGAACTAAAACATTGGCTCTTCCTGGGTCTTGAGTCTGCATTGGAACTATACCATCAGCTTTCCTGATTCTCAGGCCTTTGGACTTGGCTGGAACTATACTGTCAGCTCTCCTGGTTCTCCAGCTTGCCGACTCACCCTGCAGATCTTGTGACTTGTCAGTCTCCATCATCATGTGAGCCAATTCATTATAATAAATATCTTTTCATATCTCTATATATCTCCTGATGAATCTGTTTCTCTGGAGAACTCTAATTAAAAAACCCTTAAACTTTTGTTCATTGAAGGACACTGTAGCAGGCTGAATAATGGCCTCCCACAGATGTCCATATCCTAATCCTGGGACCTGTGCATATATAACCTTACATGGTAACACACTCTTCAGATGCGATCAAATTAAGGATCTTGAGATAGGGAGATTTTCCTGGATTACCCAAGTGGGCCCAGTGTAATTACAAGGGTCCTTTTAAGGGGGGGTGGGAGAAGGGTCAGAGTAGATGTGATGACAGAAGCAGAGGTTGGAATGATGCAGGGCCACCAGCCAAAAAAATGCAGAAAGCCTCTAGAAGCTAGAAAAGGCAAGGAAATGAATTTTCCCCTTGAGTCTCCAGAAGGAACATTGTCCTGCCAACACCTAATTTTAGCTCCATGAAATTGACTTCTGACCTCCAGAACTATGAAATAGTACATTTGTGTTGCTTTTAGTCAGTAAATCTGTGGCGATTTGTCACAGCATCAATAGGAAACAAATACAGATACTATTAAGAAAATGAAAACTCAAGCCATGTCTTGCAAGAAAATGTACTCTCTCTACACACACGCGCGCGCACACACACACTCACACACTCACATACACACACACATTCACACACTCACACACACTCTCACACACTCAACACACTACACACACATTCACACACACACTCACACACTCTCACACACACACTCTCACACACACATACACACACATCCTGACTTTTACCAAGAATACATAAAGAAGTCTTACAGTTCAATAAGAAAAACAACTTGATTTTAAAATGGACAAAATATTTGAACAGACAAAAAAGATATACAAATGGCTGATAGGCACACAATAAAGCATATCATTAATTGTTAGGAAAATGCAGGTTAAAACCACAAGATCCTACCACATACCCATTAGAACAGCTAAAATTGAAAAGATTGCTAATGCCAAGTACTGATGAGGATTTAGAACAATTAAAACTTGCATACATCACTGGTGGGAATGCAAAATGGTCAACCACTTTGGAAAATTGTTAGCTAGTTTCTTATAAAATTAAACATACGTTTACTATACAACCCACAATTCCACTTTTATTTACTCAAGATAAATCAGCACATATGTCCATGTAAAGATTTGTACAAAAGTGTTTATAGCAACTTTACTTGTGATAGCTGAAAACCAGAAACAATCCCAAATGTCCACCAACCAGTGGTAATTGTTATTATGATATGACAATATCTTGGAATAACACTCCACAATAAAAAGGACTGAACTACAGACACACAACAGCATAAATGAATCTCAAAAGCATTACACTAAATGAATTAAGTTGGACCAGAAAAGCATATACTCTATAATTATAGTTATATAAAATTCCAGGAAAGGCAAAACTAGAATATCACAAAGTGGTTGTCTGGGGCCAGGAGTAGATCTGGGCAAAGGGGCAGGAAGGAGCTTTTTGGGAGTGAAGGGAGCATTCCATATCTTGATTGTGTGATAAGCTAGGTGTTAATATTTTAGAGGACCACATGATCTCTGTTGCAACTACTTAATTTTGTCACTGTAGCATGAAAGCAGCCATAAACAATATGTAAACAAATAGGTATAGCTGGATTTGTCTCACGGGCTATAGTTTGCTGATCCCTGGTCTAGATCCATCAAGCCGTACTCTTAGAATGGATGCATTTTTCTATATGTAAATTATGCCTTAATACAGTTGACAAAAATAGCAAAAAATCAAAAGTAATACGTAGCTATTTTTGAAGTTAATTTTTTGGAAATCTGCATACAGAAAATGTACAAAGCACAAGTACATAGCTTGATGAATTTTAATTTTAGCATTCTGGTAGATGTGGAATAGTATCTCATTGTGGTCAATTTGTACTTCGCTGATGACAACTCACATTGAGCATCTTTTTCTGTGCTTATTGGCCATCTGAATTTTTTTTGGTGTGTGAAATGCCTATTTAAGTCTTTTTCTTGTTTTAAAATTTGGTTGGTTATATTTTTTCCTTACTGATTTGTCTGAATTCTTCATCTACTCTGGATATAAGTCTCTGTCAGAGATGAATTTTGCCAATATATTCTTCCAATCTGTGATTGCTTTTTTACTCTCTTATGGGTGTCTTTTGATAAACAGAAGCACTATTTTTAATGCCAATTTATCAATATTTTTCTTTACGTGAGTGCTTCCATGACCCATTTAAGACATCTTTGCTTGCCCAAAGATAATTGAAATATTTCTCTATGTTTACTTGAAAGAGCTTTACTTTTTACCTTTCACATTTAGTTTTTCAATCTGGAAATGAGTTCTGTGAATGAATATCCAATTGACCCATTTCCATATATTGAAAAGGCAACTGTTTCCCACTTCACTGCAGGGACACAATTATGATAAGTCAAATAACCCTATGTGTGTGGTTCTGTTTCTCTCTTCTGCTCCATTGGTCTAGTTCTCTGTCTTTGCACCAACAACATACTGTTTGAATTAGAACTTCATACATTCTTACCATCTGCTGTAAAGTTCTCGAGTTTTGTTTTTCTACTTCAAGATTACCTGTTTTATATTGAGCCTTTGGATTTCCATACAAATTTTAGAATCAGATTGTTAATTTCTCTAAAAAACTGCTGGGGATCTGATTGGGATTACATTAAATATATAGATCAATTCATGAACAATTTACCTCTTTACAATATTGAGTCTTATAATTCATGAACATTGTATATCCTCTCACTTATTTGGGATTTATTTTCTCTCAGTAACTTTTCATAATTTTTATGTAAGAATTTTTGTGCATCTTTTGTTATATATATATTTTTAGGTATGAGATTTCTAAAATGCTATTGTAAATTGTATTTTTTAAAATTATATTTTCTAATTGTTTGGTTCTGGTATGTAGGGGTATAATTGGTTTTTGTGTTTTAACTTATATCCAGGGCTTTTACTAAGTTCACTTATTAATTGTAATCATTTATTTATTATTTTACAAATTTTCCACATAGATAATTATGCTGCCTGCAAATAGTGACTATTTTATTTCCTCATTTCTAATTCTTAAACTTTTAATTTCTTTTCTTTGCCTAACTTCTCTGGCTAGCATCTCAGCACAGTGTTCAACAGAAGTGATATTTGTGAACATTTGTGTCTCATTCTCAATTTCATGAGGAAAGG
>NW_012102343.1:2955526-2962703 GCF_000951045.1 Mandrillus leucophaeus
TTCCCCTTCAATATATTGAATATATATTCAATATAATTGAAGAGTATATTCTATTCAATATAATATTGAAGATTATATTCTATTCAATATTCTTTTAGACTTATCCATACATATGTCCTTTTCATTTTTCATAATGATTTCCCGTATTTTTATGTTCACATATGGGATCATTTTTGTCTTGCCTGAGAAGAGCTATCTTTAGTATCCCTTTTAATGTGGGTCCAGCCACAATGGAATATTTATTTTTGTTTCTCTGAAAATGTCGTTACGTTACTTTTACTTTTGAAGTATGTTTTCACTGAGTATTCCAGGTTGGCTTTCTTTTCTTTAAGCACTTTAAAGATGCCATTTCTTGCCTTCTGGTTTCCATCATTTACGTTCTGAAGTCAGCTGTCAGACTTCTTGTTGCTCTTTTTAGGGAGATGCATTTTTTAAAATTATTTTTACTATGGCTGCTTTTAAGATTCCTTTGTCTTTAATTTTCAGACGTTTTACTAGGATGTGCTTGGATGTGATTTCTTCTGTATTTATCCTTCTCGGGGTTTGCAGTGCTTCTCGAATATTTGGTTTGATGTCATTCACCAATTTTGAAAATCCCAGGTCTTTATTTCTTTATTGCTTCCACGAAGCATGTATCTTCTCCACTTCTAGGACTCTAGAGACACATATTTGAGAACTTTTCACCATTTCTCCTAAAACTTTGCTCTCTTTTTGTATTTTGCATGTTTTTTTCTTTGTGTTTTAGTCTGATTTTTTCCAACTGATCTATCTACCAGTAAAATAATCCTTTCTTCATTTTTGTCTATTATGCTGTTAAATCCAAGTATTGAGTTCTTAATTCATTATTGTATTATTCAATGGTAGAATTAATAAATTCCAATTCTGAGATGAACTTCCCCACCTTTTCAATTATTTTCTGGAAGATTTTCATTATATTTATTTAAAAGTTCATGCCTAGTAATGCAAATATCTCTGTCGTCAGCAGCTCTGTTTCTATTGACTTTGTCCTCTTTTGTATGCCAGAAGAGTTTATGGAACGCCAGATTTGCATAAGGACAGTCATAGAGGGAGTGATCAAATGTTATCTCCCTCCAGAAAAGGTTCACTCTTTCCTCTGGAAGGCAGGTAGAGCAGGGCAGACCACCTCAGTGCAATCAAGGATTAAGATGATTCAAAGTGGGTTTAGACTTATTAAGGATTGTCCTACCCTTGATGCCCCTTCCTCTCAGCGTGTAGTCTTCCAAAGTTTCTAACAGGGAGCTTGAGATGTTTTCAAGCTCAATGTTCCACTGTTTTGAAAGCTCTTTGATACCCTCCAACAGTTTTGTGTTTCATCCAGCTTTTCTGTTTATTCTTGGTGGAAACATTGGTCGAATACAAGCTACTCTATTATAATGAGAAGCATAATATAACCGATATATATATATTTTTGAGACCGGATCTCACTCTGTTGCCCAGGCTGGAATGCAGTGATGTGATCATGGCTCACTGCAACCTCAGCTTCTTGGGCTCAAGTGATTCTCCTGCCTCAGCCTCCCAGGTAAGTGGGACTACAGGAATGGGGCCACCTTACGCCCAGCTAATGTTTGACTTTTTTTGACTTTTTTTTTTTTTTTTTGTAGAGACAGGATCTTGCCTTGCTGCCCAGGCTGGTCTCAAATTCCTGGGCTCAAGCGATCCTCCTGCCTCAGCCTCCCAAAGTGCTGTGATTACATGCATGAGCCAGTGCACCTGGCCCAATATTCTTTTTTAGAATCTCTAGAACTGTCATTTAGGTTCTGAGCCAGGATTAGAATTCATACATTTTCCAAGCAATATTTATTGAATTTCTACTATGCTTCAGACATTGTTTAGGGGCCAGGGATATAGTAATAAATAGAAAGCAAAAATGTGGTGTTTATATTGCAGTGGGAGAGATAGACAATTAGCAAAATAATTAAGTAAAATATATAGTGTGTTACAAAATGAAAAGTGTTAGGGAAAATAAGAAAGAGAAATAGAAATGTTTAGGGGAATGAGTTGTAATTCTGCATAGGATATGCAGGTAAAGTCTCACTGGGAAGGTCTCACATGTATGAAGGCCTGATGGAGGTGAGTGAACAAGTCACGTGGGTATCTGGGGAAGAACATTCTAGGCATAGGGAACAGTAAATGCAAAAGCCATGAGGCAGGGGCACAGCCGGTGTGTTGAAGGAAGAACAATGAGGCCAGTGTGGCTGCAGCAGGTGCATGATGACAGCATGGTAGAAGATCGGTCAGAGAGTGCCGGACACGATGGCTCACACCTGTAACCCCAGCAGTTTGGGAGGCTGAGGCTTGAGATAAGGATCACTTGAGGTCAGGAGTTTGAGAGCAGCCTGACCAACATGACAAAATCCCATCTCTACTAAAATTACAAAAAAAAAAAAAAAAAAAAATTAGTCATGTGTGGTGGTGCATACCTGTAATCACAGCTACTTGGGAGGCTGAGGCACAAGAATCACTTGGACCTAGGAGGCAGAGGTTGCAATGAGCAGTGATCTTGCCACTGCACTCCAGCCTGGGTGACAGAGTGAGACTCTATCTTCCTGTCTCAAAAAAAAAAAAAAGATAAGTCAGAGAGGAAATGGAGACAATATATGGAGGACCTTGGAGCTTCCTGAAAGGACATTAGCTTTTAGTCTACATGAGATGGGAAGCCGTTGGAGGGTTTGAAGCACAGCAGTGACATGACCAACTTCCAATTTAGCAGGTTCGTTCTGGTCTCTATATGGTGACTAGAAAGAGGGAGGACAATGGCGGAAGCAAGGGGCCTCGTTAGAAGGCAGTAATCTAGGTAGGAAAGAGTTTGTACCAGGGTGTAAAAGAGGAAGTGCTAGGATTGGATATGGGATGAGAACGAGGAGAGTTAAAGATACTCCAAGGGTTTTGGCCTGAACAACTGGAAGACTAAAAAACCGTTGACTAAGATGAGAACAGCAGGTTTCTAAGAGGCACGAATGGGGATAGCAGAAGCTCAAACTTGGACATAATTTGAAATGTTTATTAGACATTCAAATGGAATCAGATGACTGGATATAAAAATATGAAATTTGAGGAAGAGAACTGGGCTGGGAATGTAAATTTAGGAGCCTCAGCCAATAGCAAGGATTTAAAGCTACAACCCCTGAGGAGATGGCCAGAGGAATACATGTAGGTAGAGAAGAGGTAAGGCTCAGGACTGATCTCCAGGCTTCTCCAGCTCTTAGAGGTTCAGGAAATGAGGAGAAACCAGCAAAGGAGATTTGAAAGGAGCCTCCAGAGCTGGAGCAGGAGAATGAGAAGAGCGTGGTATCCAGGAGGGAGTGATCAGCTATGGCAAATGTGTTGCAGAGAGGCCCAATTAGGTTAGGATGGGCAACTGACCACTGGATTTAGTGATGTGGAGGCCATGGGTGGTTCTGATAACAGCTGTTTGGTGTCATGGTCGGAAGGAAGGCCTGTTATGTACAGGAGATTGTCAGAAGAGACATTGGAGACAGTGAGTGTGGTCAACTCTTCCAAGAAGTTTTGCAACAGAGTAGACAAAGAAGAGGGGGTGGAAACTGCGTTGGAAAGAGAGGTCAGAACTTTATAAAACTGGAGAAATAGGCCAGGCATGGTGGCTCGTGCCTGCAATCTCAACGTTTTGGGAGGTTGAGGTTGGAGGATGACTTGAGGCCAGGAGTTTAAGACTAGTTGGGCAGCATAGTGAGATGCCATCTCTACAAAAAAATCTAAAAATTAGCCAAGTGCGGTAGTGCACACTTGTAATTCCAGTTACTCGGGAGGTCGGCGAGCAAGTTATGTGAGTGGGAGGACTGCTTGACCCCAGGTGTTCAAGGCTGCACTGAGCCATGATAACACCACTGCACTCCAGCCTGGGCAACAGAGTGAGACCCTGTCCCCTCCCACCACCCCTTGCAAAACAAAAACAAAAACAAATAAACAATAAAAAAATACTGAGGGAATAACAGCATGTTTGCTATGATGATTGAGATGGTATAAGAAGGGAAAAATCAGTGATGCAGAGAGAAGGGGAGAATTACTCGAGAATGACTTTGGTTGGACAAGGGGTAACGGGGGATCCAGTGCACACATAGGGGTTGTCTCAGTCGGGCACATAAACAGTTCAACAGTAGCCACATGGTGTAAGCCAAAGGCAGCTTTAGACCACACATTTCCAAGAAGAGGCTAAGGTTTCTGACCTGTCCATCTTATGACTTTATATTTTTCCTGTACTTCACAGTTAGAGAGTTGGCTCCTCTAACAAAAACTCAGCTAAAGGGGGAAAAACATGCCAAGAGAAGGGGGCACCTTCAGAAACAGAAGGTGTTTCTCTCCTGCCCTTGCATTTGGTCCAGGCTGTTTCCTAGGAACTACGATACAAGGTGGCTTGAGGGGAGACAAAGGTCTGTGGGTATGACTCAGCCCTGAAGGTCAGGCTGGCGCTTGGGCTCACTGCAGGGAGGGAAACCCCATCTTTGCCTTGGTTGAGGGTGTTATTATCCATCAGAGTCCCAGGCCTGAAATCTCACAGCTGAGGTGTTCGAGGAGTTTGGAAAGAATGAGGATTAGCTACTTCCCTACAACCTCCTACAATCATGTTATAAAAGGAGCAAGTCACAGACCAAACTATGTCCTCGTAGAGAAATTTGTGAACTAACCTTCTACTGGCAGGCAAGCAGGAAACAGTCACACAACCTGTTTTAGAGGCTCAGGGAAGTCCCGCCTTTCTGTCCTTTTAGGTACTCCAAGTGTACTTTGCTTGGAGGGTCCATTCAGGCAAACACCAAGATTCCAGAGGTGGAATTCTTAGTACCGCATAGCCCACTGGCCACCAGAATTTTCTAGAATTCGCTGCTGGCTGGTTATTGAACCATGTGGGGTTCTGGCTTCGAGCCTCACCCCAGTGAGTAAAGCCCACAGATCCCACTGGATTCTTACACTCTGAGCATGCAAGGGAGAGTAGTTTCAAAACATTTTAGCTAGCCCAGGTATTGTCTTAGTTTCGTTTCCCCATAAGCAGACCCTAAGACAAACCCTTCGGTACAGATATTCTATTTGGGAAATGATTTCAGGAAGCACAGTAAGGAAGTAGGAAAAGTAAAACAGGGGAGAGAGAAAAGACAGCAAAAGGTGTGCTAAGGAGCACGTTACTGCTACGGGCAGCTGGACCTGAGGGTGCAGCAAACTTCAGTCTTTTCACCAAAGGACCGGGAGCCTGGGGCATTCTACTAATGACTCACATGCCCATTGGCTGAGGATTCCTCCCGGGACATTAACCCTCCTGGCGGTACCTGCTTTGGGCAGAGCAAGTTCCAGTAGCAGCAGAGAAAACATGCAGAAAAGAGAAGAGACACCGGTGTTTGGGGGGACATGGTTAGGCTGTCGCACCACCCTGGCCAACATGGTGAAACCCAGCCTCTACATAAATATATAAAAAGTTAGCTAGGCCTGGTGGCTCGAGCCTATAGTCCCAACTACCTGGAAGGCTGAGGTGGGAGAATCGCCTGAGCCCGGGAAGTTGAGGCTGCAGTGAGCCGTGATGATGCCACTGCACTCCAGTCTGGGTGACAGAGTGAGACCCTGTCTCAAAAAAATTTAAAGAAAGAAAAGCTCACATGAGAACTCCCCTCAATGATAGTTCACAAACCTCTAATTAACCAATCAAAATCAGTCTCTGACTTTCACTATGCTGCTTAACCATGTGTTGTTCATGGATCTAGACACAAATAGGAGATGCCCGGACCACGGGCCTCCCCACTAATTACCAACCCTGGCCCTGCACTATGCATTCCTGATGGGAGTCCCGGCAGCCACTGGGTTACAGCTTAACCTGAATGGCACACACAGAACATCACGCTTACGTGCTGAGGTGTGTTGAGGTAAATTAAAGACACATAAACAGGTGGGCTGTTAAGTAAGGCTGCTCTGAGGGGACCACAAAGCTGACCACAAAGGCTGCTCTGAGGGGACCACAAAGCACCTGCCAGGCAAGGTCCAGGCAAGGTGGAGCATCTGAGGCCCAATGACTAGTTCCTGCCACTTCCTCCCCCTCCCACTCCTTCTCTGTCCATCCCCAGGGCCTTTTATGCTTTTAAAATATCTACCTGGAAAATGCTCTTACCCATCTCTATGCCTGGCAATCTCCTCTACAGCCCTCAAAACCCAACTCAAATACCCCACCTCCTCATACATTCTCCTCCAACTCCAGTCAAATCCCGCATCAGCCAAGGAATTTGGTCCTACCTCTGCCTTAGCACTTACTGTACTGTACATATTTTGCCTTTTATGTATTTGCCTTCTTAAGAACAGTGAGAGTGGTTTATTCATCTCTGAATCCCTGGTCCTTAGCTCAATGCCTGGCTCACAGCAGATGCTCAATAAACACTTATTCAATGAATGGTATCTGTGAGGTGGTCAAGGAAGGGGAGTTATCAGGAGAACGGGCCAGGGCTCACTCTTCTTCCTGAATCATCTATTAATACCAAATCGTCACACTCCCAGCCCAAAGCCTCCTCCCAGAAATACAAGGAAGGGAACCGCTAATATCTGAGAGGGAAAGACTTCCTTCACCATGCTGAGCACAAAGGCAGCGCTTGTGGGCTATGCTATGGCAGAGGTTCTGCCCTTTCCTGCTCTGTGGTTTAATGTGTAACTTGTCACCTTCCCTGAATGTCAATTTCTTCTATTTGCCTGTAACATTTTCACCTTGGTTGGTCTCCTTGATTACAATGTGAAGTTCCAGGCCCAGGCCAGACCTGCCACCAGCCTACCCACCTCTGGATCCATAGTGACTGACAAAGGCTTTGACACCATGGTCTCTGGCCCCAGGAGACTGACCCAGACTTCCCAAATCTGCCAAACACTCTCCGAATCACCCCCGTCCCAGGGCTGGCTAGTGGCTGAGCTCTTAGGAGCCTCAGTTACTCCTGGAGGGTAAGATCCTGGAGGGCATGAGTCTGCCCTGTGTCTCCCACAGAGCCCTGCACCTTGGAGAGGCTCAACACATATTTGTGGAATTCATTGGAATTATTGTCCCTTCTTTGCTACAGTTCCTTCATTTGAAGATTCTATTTCTGCCTCCTAGAAGAGTTCACACTAACCTACAAGCTCTCCCTTCTTCCCTTTTTCCCTCCCTACTTTCCTTCCTTCCTTTTTTTTTTTTTTTTTTTTT
>NW_012102343.1:2962838-2965203 GCF_000951045.1 Mandrillus leucophaeus
TGAAAGTGAGGTTTATTGTGGGTTTTTCATAAATAGCCTTTTTTAAAATAATGAAGTTCTAATTTATTCTTAGTTTGCTAAGAGTTGTTTTAAAATCATGGGTAACAAATTCTATCAACATTTTTTCTGCATCTGTTAAAATAACCACATGTTTCTGTCTTTTCTGCAAATATAGTGAATTATATTGATTTTTGAATGATTAAAAAAAACCTTGGTTTCCTATAATAACCCTAAGTAGTTGTGACATATTTTCCTTTTTATATAACAACTCTGGGTTTGATTGGCTAGTATTTCATTTTTATATAACTCTAGGTTTGATTGGCTAGCCTTTATATTTGTGAGGGATATGGACCTATACTTTTTCCTTTTCTGTAATTTCCTTATCATATTTTATATCTGATTACACTGGCCAGATTATACTCCCTACAAATAATAAGTTGGGAAATGTTCTCTCTTCTATTCTCCGGAAGTTTGAGTACAATTGGTGCCATTTTTTCCCCTAAATGTTTGGAAGTATTCACCAATGAAACCGTCTGAGATGTAAACTATAGATTTAAATATTTTAATATATAAAGAGAACGATTCAGATTTTCTGTTTTTTCATATGTCCAAGATTTTTAATTTGTTCAGTAATATTTTTTAACTATACCCACACAAAGTTATGATAGTTTCCTATCTTCTTTTTAAGTTTGTAGGCTCTGCAACTGTGTTTCTCTTTTCATTCCCATGTATTAGTCTTTTCTGAGAACATATTTTCACCTTGTTGTTTTCCTCTTATATACATTTATTTTCTATTTAAATGATTTCTACTCTAATATCCATTATTTCCTTCCTTTCCCCTTCAATATATTGAATATATATTCAATATAATTGAAGAGTATATTCTATTCAATATAATATTGAAGATTATATTCTATTCAATATTCTTTTAGACTTATCCATACATATGTCCTTTTCATTTTTCATAATGATTTCCCGTATTTTTATGTTCACATATGGGATCATTTTTGTCTTGCCTGAGAAGAGCTATCTTTAGTATCCCTTTTAATGTGGGTCCAGCCACAATGGAATATTTATTTTTGTTTCTCTGAAAATGTCGTTACGTTACTTTTACTTTTGAAGTATGTTTTCACTGAGTATTCCAGGTTGGCTTTCTTTTCTTTAAGCACTTTAAAGATGCCATTTCTTGCCTTCTGGTTTCCATCATTTACGTTCTGAAGTCAGCTGTCAGACTTCTTGTTGCTCTTTTTAGGGAGATGCATTTTTTAAAATTATTTTTACTATGGCTGCTTTTAAGATTCCTTTGTCTTTAATTTTCAGACGTTTTACTAGGATGTGCTTGGATGTGATTTCTTCTGTATTTATCCTTCTCGGGGTTTGCAGTGCTTCTCGAATATTTGGTTTGATGTCATTCACCAATTTTGAAAATCCCAGGTCTTTATTTCTTTATTGCTTCCACGAAGCATGTATCTTCTCCACTTCTAGGACTCTAGAGACACATATTTGAGAACTTTTCACCATTTCTCCTAAAACTTTGCTCTCTTTTTGTATTTTGCATGTTTTTTTCTTTGTGTTTTAGTCTGATTTTTTCCAACTGATCTATCTACCAGTAAAATAATCCTTTCTTCATTTTTGTCTATTATGCTGTTAAATCCAAGTATTGAGTTCTTAATTCATTATTGTATTATTCAATGGTAGAATTAATAAATTCCAATTCTGAGATGAACTTCCCCACCTTTTCAATTATTTTCTGGAAGATTTTCATTATATTTATTTAAAAGTTCATGCCTAGTAATGCAAATATCTCTGTCGTCAGCAGCTCTGTTTCTATTGACTTTGTCCTCTTTTGTATGCCAGAAGAGTTTATGGAACGCCAGATTTGCATAAGGACAGTCATAGAGGGAGTGATCAAATGTTATCTCCCTCCAGAAAAGGTTCACTCTTTCCTCTGGAAGGCAGGTAGAGCAGGGCAGACCACCTCAGTGCAATCAAGGATTAAGATGATTCAAAGTGGGTTTAGACTTATTAAGGATTGTCCTACCCTTGATGCCCCTTCCTCTCAGCGTGTAGTCTTCCAAAGTTTCTAACAGGGAGCTTGAGATGTTTTCAAGCTCAATGTTCCACTGTTTTGAAAGCTCTTTGATACCCTCCAACAGTTTTGTGTTTCATCCAGCTTTTCTGTTTATTCTTGGTGGAAACATTGGTCGAATACAAGCTACTCTATTATAATGAGAAGCATAATATAACCGATATATATATATTTTTGAGACCGGATCTCACTCTGTTGCCCAGGCTGGAATGCAGTGATGTGATCATGGCTCACTGCAACCTCAGCTTCTTGGGCTCAAGTGATTCTCCTGCCTCA
>NW_012102343.1:2970808-2985000 GCF_000951045.1 Mandrillus leucophaeus
TTTTGTATTTTTAGTAGAGACGGGGTTTCACCACATTGGCCAGGCTGGTCTCGAACTTCTGACCTCAGGTGATCCACCTGCCTCAGCCTCCCAAAGTACTGGGATTACAGGCGTGAGCCACTGCGCCTGGCCTCCTTCCTTTCTTCTACACATTAAATCAGCACCAAATATGCAGCAGCGTGGAGGAGCCCCACAGTGACTAAGACCTTATAGGTATCTCTTCTATGGAGATGACCGGACGGTACAGGACACATCAGCAAACCACAAGGTGACCTCACACAGTGGGAGATGCCATAAGGAAAAAAACAGAGGCCCCGCCAGAGAGGAAAAGAGAGGGGTCTGCTCTGGAGAGTGCAGTCAGGGAGGGGTTCTAGAGAAGGTGACAGAACACCAGCGGTGCAGCGTCAGTGTTTTAATGATGCAAAGCTTTTGTTTTAGTTTTAGTTTTAAGATAAGGTCTTGTTCTGTCACCTAGGCCGGAGTGCAATGGCACGATCTCGGCTCGTGCAGCCTCAACCTGCTGGCCTCAAGCAATCCTCCCACCTCAGCCTCCCAAAGTGCGGGGATTACAGGCATGAGCCACTGCGCTTGGCCACAAAGTTTTATTTAAAAAAAAAAAAAAAAATCGTAGCTAATGACATAAGAATAACATTTGTTCATTCTGGTGGCAAGTACATGAGCATCTATTACCTTTTGCACTTTTCTGTATTAAAAATGTTTCTGTACTTAAAATGTTTTCTGCATTATATTATCAAATTAAAAGCTTCTATTCAACAAGTAACAATTTGCGACACTTGAGCCATAACTCCTACGAATGACGATTAGCCACCTCGGAGCATTATCACTGGACCCCTGAATTACTCTGGCCCTTGTCTTGTGGCCACCCTTGATTTCCTCTTTTTCTCTTCCTGGTAGACTCTTATTCATCCTTCAAAACCCAGCTCAAAGATTACCTTCCCAGTGAATCCTTCCTTTACCTCCTCTGAGAGAGTCAGTTGTTCCATAACTGTAGTCACTCAGTACGTTGTCTATATATTCCTAATAAATCCTAGCATATTGTATCATTATTTATTTGTGCATATATCTTTTCTTAGTCTGCAGATTCTTCCAGGATATTGTCTGAATCTTGTTGACTCCTTATCTTCAGCTTCTAGCAGAGAGCACACAGTAGCACATTGTAGATTCTCTGTGATGATACTCCACGCTGCCTGTTGGATGTATGAATGAATGTTTAACCTTCAAACAACAAGCTTTCAAAAGTATATTAATAGAATATATTTGTATACAAGGAATATGCTAATTAAAATTAGTTTTATTTATTCATTCACCCAAACTCAGCAAGAACTCCATTTGGCTGCTATTAATGTTTGGTGTGATTTACTGTAAGTACTAGAAATGTAAAAAATGTGTTTCTTTTGAAAGGAAAGCTACAGTTCCTTCTTGTTTTCCTTCATGCCTCCCCCATTTGTCTGAATTAGTAAGGCTTTACTTTTAGTTCAAGTCTTTGCCTCAGACTTGAAAACTACTTGTATAGTAATTTAATTACCTCTGAATCTACTGAAGGCAAATACTAAGCAATCTACGGGGTAAGATTATGGAGTTCCAAGTTATGTATTAAGTCAGCCTTGTGTAATCCTCTAGGCAGTAGATGGTGACCCCCTTACCCCCATTCCGTTGTGTCAGTGCTGGAAGGGAAGCTCAGTTAGAAAATTTGCATCCTTGAGTTAGCCAACAGAAGGGCGGCAGAGTCCTTATATGCAAGCAAATCAGGACAGAGGGCTTTCTGCTCCTTCCAAAGCTCTACGGTTCTTCCTGGAGGGGCATGGATCAATAACCATAAAACCAGAAAGGAGTTGCCACCATCACTGAACAGACTGTGGGGGAAAACGTAGGTCTGAAGCTGGACTGACTTGGTTTCCATCCCAGCTCTGCCTCTTTCAAGGTGGAAATGCTACAGGACCTCCCAGTGCCTCAGTTTCTTAGTTTCTTAATCTGTAAAATGGGATGATAATGGTATCTCCACTTCAGGGGCTGCTGTGAGGATCAGATGAGTGAACATGTGTAAAGTGCCGAGAACAGTGCCTGGCACATAACATGTGCTCAGGTGCAAAAGAAACTCCCCAGGAAACTCTCCTGCAGCCCACTTGATTCACAAAGAAAGGACATCATTGCTGCCACTTGTCCCTTGGGTGTTTCCTCACCTTGTTCCATATGCCCAGGGGCTACTGTGACTGAAACAGTGAGGAATCATTTTGTAAAGGGCTGCAAAATGGGCAGGTTTTCTTCTCACCCAAAGACTGACAATAATTTTTTGGAAGTGGGGCTTGGGGTTAAAGGAAGATGGTGACCAGGCGTGGTGGCTCATGGCTATAATCCCAGCACTTTGGGAGGCCAAGGTGGGTGGATTACTTGAGTTCAGGAGATCAAGACCAGCCTGGTCAACACGGTAAAACCCCATATCTACTAAAAATATAAAAATTAACTGGATGTGGTGGCACGTGCCTGTAATCCCAGCTACTCAGGAGGCTGAGGCACAAGAATCGTTTGAACCTGGGAGGTGGAGGTTGCAGTGAGCCAAGATCCTGTCACTGCAGTAGAGCCTGGGGCACAGAGCAAGGCTCTGTCTCAAAAAATAAATAAATAAAAGGGAAAATGGTGCCAACTTATTAGAGGGAGAAATGGAATAACTGAAAGTGTGAAATGAAATTCACACCATTGATATTATTCTACCAATGTTTGCATTTTAGGGATTCTTTTTTTTTTTTTTTTTTTTGACAGAGTCTCTGTCACCCAGGCTGGAGTGCAATGACACAATCTCGGCTCACTGCAACCTCCGCCTCCCGAGTTCAACCAATTCTCCTGCCTCAATCTCCCAAGCAGCTGGGATTACAGGCGTGTGCCACCACGCCCTGCTAATTTTTGTATTTTTAGTAGAGATGGAGTTTCACCATGTTGGCCAGGCTGCTCTCAAATTCCTAGACTCAGGTGATCCACCCACCTCAGCCTCCCAAAGTGCTGGGATTTCAGATGTGAGCCACCTCTCTCGGCTGCATTTTAGGATTCTTAACCTGTGGGGTCTCAGGGCTTTTCTACTGGTTTACATGCGGTTTCTATTAATTGTCTGGCTCTGGGCCATACGTAGCACCATTTACCATATGTAGCACCACACCTAATTTATTAGTTAGAATGCTTTGGGATGCAAGTAAGAGAGAGACTATGAAAAGGAAACAGTGATTTAAGCAATAGAAACATGCATCGTCTTTTATAACAAGAAGTAGTTAGTTCCAGGGTTGGTTTCTTGGCCCAGCGGGTCACCAGTGAGCCATGGTCCCACATCTTTTCCATCCTTGTGCTCTGCTGTCCTTGGCATGTTGGCTTTTCCTCTCCAAGTTTCTTTTTTATGATTACACAATGGCTTCTGCAGCTCTTTCCCCTGGTCTGTCTCTCTTTCTATCATGGAGGAAAATATTGCCCAAATGCCTTCCCTTTCCACCCCAGCAGACTTCCCTTTAAGTCTTATTGTTTGACTGGAACACATGGAAACCTCTAACTATAAGGGAAGCTGGAGAAACACCTGGCATTGTTAACATCTACAGTAATTGGCCCAGCCAGCCAGGAAAACCGGAAGACTACAAGGCAATCCATGATGTCTGCTGCACTTGCTCAAATGCCTCTTTCATCATTTTCATCTATGTTCTGTTCTCCAAAAGCCTCTTCCAACTCAAATATTCACTGGTAGCTGGTTCTTTTTCTCCTAGAAGAGGGTTTATCCCTTCCTAAGTCAGTTCTTTTTGTGGGGCTGCTGCACATACCTGCCCACATTGTGATCTGCCCAATTCTAGGAAATTCATATGCACTGGCCCATGAATGGTGCCTCCTGGAGTTGTGCAGTGCACAACGTTCTCATCTGACACCCTGCAGACCATTTCTCACTCATCCTGTGTTGATCTCTTACCCTACTCTTTACCCATTTACTCTATGTTTCCTAATTCGTTTTCATTCATTCATTCAACGAACATTTATAGATCACCTAGTGAATGCCAGGAGCTGGGATAGGCACTGGTTGGTAGTGGGACAGAGGATGATAAAAACAAGAAAAAGCAAGTCCTCATTATCCAGGAGCTACCTCCCAGGGATGGAGACCAACATGTGAACAAATCTTTACAGTACTGTGTGATATGTGCTCTAGGAGAGTGTGTCCCACAATCCTGTAGGAGTTCAGAGGAAGGAGTGGCTGAAGTAGGGAAAGGCTCCTAGAGGAGGTGACACTAGAGCTGGGTTTTGAAGGCCGATGCTGTATTTCAGGCAGAGGGATGCAAGAGAACGCAGCGGTGCAGGGGAGGCAGTACCATGTGCCAGGGGGCGGCGAGAGATGTGACCAAGTATATGAGTTAGAGCTGAATTATGAAAAATAAAGGACTTGGGTTTTATCCCATGGAAAATGGAGAGCCATTGGATATTTTAAATAAGAAAATTAACAAGGCAAGGATGGCCACTCTCACTACTTGGCTCAACATAATACTGCAAGTCCTGGCCAGAGCAATTAGGCAAGTGAAAGAGACAAAAGGCATAGAAATCAGAAAGGGAGAAGCAAAATTATCTCTGCAGATGACATAATATATACAGAAAAATCCTCCCAAATCTGTTAGAACTAATAAATATAGTAAAGTTGTAAGATACAAAATTAACATACAAAAATCAGTTGCCTTTCTTTCTTTCTTCTTTTCTTTCTTTCTTTCTTTCTTTCTTTCTTTCTTTCTTTCTTTCTTTCTTTCTTTCTTTCATTCTTTCCCTCCCTCCCTCCCTCCCTTCCTTCCTTCTTCTTTTTTTTGTTTTTTGACAGGGTCTTGCTCTGTCATCCAGGCTGGAGTGCAGTGGTGCAATCTTGGCTGACAGCAATCTCTGCCTCCCAGGCTCAAGCAATCCTCCTCCCTCAGCCTCCCAATTAGCTGGGACCACAGGTGTATGCCACCACACCTGGCTAATTTTTTGTAGTTTTTGTAGAGACAAGGTTTGGCTATGTTGCTCAAGCTGGTCTCAAACTCTGGGACTCAGGCAATCTGCCTTCCTCAGCCTCTCAAAATGTTGGGATTATAGACCGGAGCCACCACACCTGGCCTAATTAGTTGTGATTCTATATCCTACAACAAACTATCTGAAAAGGGAATTAAGAAAGAAATCCCATTTACCATAGCTTCAAAAAGAATAAAATACTTAGGAATAAACTTAGCCAAGGAGGTGAAACACCTGTACACTAAAAAGTACAAATCATTGGCCTGATGCAGTGGTTCATGCCTGTAATCCCAGCACTTCGGGATTACAGCAGAGGTGGACAGATCACTCGAGGCCAGGACTTCAAGACCAGCCTGGCCAACATGGTGAAACCCCATCTCTACAAAATTAGCCAGGTGTGGTGGTGCAAGCCTGTAATCCCAGCTACTCAGGAGGCTGAGGCAGGAGAATCACTGAGCCAGGGAGGCAGATGTTGCAGTGAACTGAGATCATGCCACTGCACTCCAGCCTGAGTGAAAGAGAGAGACTCAGTCTCAAAATAAAAGTACAAATCATTGATGAAACAAATTAAGGAAGACAGGAATACATGTAAAGCCATCCTGTGGTCATGGATTGGAAGACTTCATATTGTTAAAATAGCCATATATCCATAGCTATCTACAGACTCGTTGCAATCCCTATCAAAAATCTCAATGGCATTTTTTATAGAAATAGAGGAAACAATCTAAAATTCATATGGAACCACAAAAGACCCCAAATAACTAAAGCAACCTTGAGCAAGAAGAACAAAACTGGAGGCATCACACTTCCTGATTTCAAAATATACTACAAATCTATAGAAATTAAAACAGTATGGTATGGTACTGGCATAAAAACAGACACACAGACCATGGTATAGTACAGAATAGACAGCCCAGAAATAAATGCATGTATATATGGTCAACTCGTCTTTCACAAGGGTCCAAGAATACATGTGGATAAGATAGTCCTTTCAGCAACTGGTGCTGAGAAAACTGTATTTATATATGGAGAAGAATGAAATTGAATGCTTATCTTACACTATATACAAAAATCAACTTAAAATGGATTGAAGATTTAAATGCAAGATCTGGAACTGCAAATCTCCAAAAGAAAACATCGGAGAAAAAATTGGCAATGATTTCTTGGACTTGACACCAAAAGCACAGGCAACAAAAGCAAAATTGGATGTATAGGATCATGTCAAACTAAAAATCCATGCAGCAAAGCAAACCAACAACAGAGTGAAAAGGCAATCTGTGAAGTGGGAGAAACTATTTGCAGACCACATATCCGATAAGGGATTACTATCCAGAATACCCAAGAAACTCCTACAATTCAACAGCTGAAACAAGAACAAATAACTTGATTGATTGATCAATTGATTGATTTTGAGATAGAGTTTCATTCTTGTCTCTCAGGCTGGAGTGCAATGGCTCACTGCAAACTCTGCCTCCCAGGTTCAAGAGATTCTCCTGCCTCAGCCTTCTGAGTAGGTGGGATTACAGGCATAAGCCACCATGCCCGGCTAATTTTTTAGTATTATTATTAGGAACAGGGTTTCACCATGTTGGCCAGGCTGGTCTTGAACTCCTGACCTTAGGTAATCCCCCACCTCAGCCTCCCAAAGTGCTGGAATTACAGGCATGAGCCACCTACCCCGGCCAATAACTTGATTTTAAAATGGGCAAAGGACTTGAATAGACACTTCTCTAAAGAAGATATAAAGATAGCCAACAATACTTGAAAAGAGGCTCAACAACACTAATAATCAGGGAAATGCAAATCAGAACCGCAATATCACCTCACACCTGCTAGGAGGGAAGGAATGAGATCAAATTTGACCATATCCTGGTGATCAGACTTGGTGGCTAATTAGATGTGGAGGGAGAAGGAGGAGTTAAGGACTTGGAGGCTTCCAGTTTGGGGAATGAGGTGGATGGTGGTACTGTTAGTTAAGAGGGCACATAGGCAGAAGAGTGTGTTTATAGAAGAAGATGATAAATCTGGTTTTGAGCACACTGCATTTAATGCAGTTACCTGGTTATGAACACAGCCACATGTAGAAGGGAGACGTAAATAAGACTCTAAAAGATCCATGGTCCAAGGGGTGACATTGCACAATGTAGGGAAATAGACTGAGGGGAAGGCAGGGTCCAACACAATGCAGTTTTGTTTTGTTTTGTTGTTGAATAGAGCCGACTTTAAAGCATTTCAATAAGTTTTGTGGAAGGAGTCATTGGAGAGAATCAGTGATGGGAGAGAGGGAGGGGAGAACTGATAGGACAGAGTCCTGGAGAGGGGCTAGCAGCAGGGCTGGATGGAGCTGATATCCTGGGGCAGGAGGAAGAACAGAAACTTATCAGAGATATGGTAGAGGGCTGCCATCAATCTCTCTATCCCTTAAAAGGCTCAAAATCCCCAGAGATTTTTTTTCAATATGGCAAATTCATATTCCTGAGAGTCCTGAACAATTTATTTATTTATTTATAGAGACGGAATCTCGCTCTGTCCCCCAGGCTGGAGGGCAGTGGTGGGATCTCGGCTCACTGCAAGCTCTACCTTCCGGGTTCATGCCATTCTCATGTCTCAGCCTCCTGAGTAGCTGGGACTACAGCCGCCCACCACCACGCCCGGCTAATTTTTGTATTTTTAGTAGAGAACAGGTTTCACTGTGTTAGCCAGGGTGGTCTCAATCTCCCCATCTGCCTGCCTTGGCCTCCCAAAGTGCTGGGATTACAGGCGTAAGCCACCGCGCCCAGCACAATTTCTACTTTTAAAGTTTGACTACCAGCATCCATTTGCTTTTGGAGAGGTGCAGGACCCTAGTCTCTTTTTGGGGAATTACTTTTCTCCCATTGTGCATAGTCCTAGTGAGCTGTCAACCTCTCCGACCTCCTCACCACCCAAGGTGATCATGTGACCCAGGCTAAGCCAGTCAGTGTCTTTCCTGTGGCTTTTGGCCTTTAAGCAGAAGGAGGCAGGGTTGGCAGTTGCTTGGAGCTCATTCATTCTAGTGACTGTGTCCCAAAGAAGCCACCACATTCTGTTCTCAGACTCCCAGAGCCACCTTTGTTTCCTCAGTCTTTCCTTCTGTTATTGTTGTTGTTGTTTGTTTCTGAGATGAAGCCTTGCTCTGTCACCCAGGCTGGAGTGCAGGGGCGCACTCTCAGCTCACTGCAACCACCGCTTCCCAGGTTCAAGTGATTCTCCTGCCCCAGTCTCCCAGGTAGCTGAGATTATAGGTGCCTGCCACCACGCCTGGCTAATTTTATATTTTTAGCAGAATTTCACCATGTTGGCCAGGCTGATCTTGAACTCTTGGCCTCAGGTGCCCACCTCAGCCTCCCAAAGTGCTGGGATTACAGGCTTGAGCCACCACACCCAGATGGTCTTTCCTTTTTTTAATATGAATTACTTTATATCATTTCAATAAGTTCTATTTCTGCTTAAGTTGGTAACAGTGGGGTTCTGGCTGCTTTTGACCAAAGTATACTAATGGCAGCTCTGAAAAACTGCAGAATAATAGCGTGTTTATTGCTGACCAGAATTGTATAGGTATCTTCAGCCCTCCCATTTTACAGAGCAGATTTGGGATCAGGCTCTCTATCCCCAGTTTATAAGGAACAAGACAGAAGGCCTGGGAAGAGCTGCTGGAATCCATGGCCAGCATGAGCTTTGGCCACATCCAGCTCTGAGACTTCCTAAACTTTCCACCCTTGCCCTTCTCCTGCCCTTCACCTCCTTTTCCTGCTTTAAATCCCATCCTGAAGGAAAGACTAGGGAGATCTAACTATTCCCTATGGGGTCTATCCAATAACTGGGAAATCTCCCAGCAGTCATTAAGTTCTAAGATCTTTCTCTTACTCAGCCAGAGGAAAAGACTCAAACCATGGTAGATATGCCCTGAGCCCTGGAAACGCCCCACAGGGTGCACCCAGCCAGTGCAAGCCCATCTCTCTTTGTGCATTCCCTTCCAGTTGTGTTCTTGGTGGAAATCCTATTGCTTTAGTTCACTAACACCATGAGAGAGTGTCACTGTGTACCCCCTACTTGGGTGGGGAGCCATAGCAGAAACACTATGAGCATGGGCTTTTATACCAGGCAGAGGCTGATCCTAACTCTACCATCTACCCACTGTCCAACGTGGGCAAGTCACTTGCCCACTTGGCTTGCCAGTTTCCCAGCTGATGAACTGGAGAAAATAATGACCATCAGGGTAGTTGTAAGATTTAAATAAGGCGATGTAGATCAGGTGCTTTCCACAGAACTTAGTACACAACAGTGCTCAATGAATGTCAGCAATTGTTCCATTATTACTGCCTTTTTGTTGCTTGAGACAAACACAGGTGAGAAGACAGCACACTACTCAAGGCGATGTGAGATGTGACAGACACTTAGATGAGACATGTTGGTGGTGGTGGGAGGAGATTGGAGGTGAGGGCTGCTGTGAAAAGGGAGTAGACAGGTGAGATGTCACACTTGACCTGGGCCCTGAAGAATGAATAGAAATTAAGTAAGACAGAAGGGAGGCAGCGGAGCCAGGAACACACCTAGCTGGGACAGCGTGTTTATGGGATGCCATGCAGGCTGGCTGGGCAGCACGGCAGGTCTCCTGGAGTAAGGAAATGGTGGAAATGGGGAGAGGGAGTCTGGGCCTGGGGGCCTTTGATTTGTCAACTTAGGTCTCCTGTTATTCCATGAGTCCCTGTTCAGGCAGCTCCCCCTCCTCTAAGAAGAATACAGCATCCCCCAGGGGATTGTAGGCATGTGCCAAACTGCTGGGCATGGAGAGTTCCCCAGCAAATGTATTCCTGGTCAAAAGGCATTCTGCTTCCACCAGGGAGTGGGTATTTATTTCAGCGCGAGCACCTGCTTTCAGGGAATCCTTTGGTGACATCAATCTGCCCTTCTTGCCTCCTCTTCCCATGCAAGATGTCACCAGCATCAAACTGTGTGACCTCCACCTGATGCACCTGTAGAATGCCCTCTGGAAATGGTGTGTCCCCAGAGCTTTCTCACCCTTGAGTTTAAAGCCAGCGTGCCCACAATGCTGCTTCCTGGTCTCCTGTGTCCCGGCGAGAGATGATTAATGGCCTAGTCGCACTGGTGTGTTGTATTTAGGTCTATCCCCAAGCAGATAGATTTTTCTTTCCAGATAAAGTGGAGGCAGGCCCTTCCTGGACTGCAGGTCCTTGCCCACCCCTCCTGCCTGGCAGTCTGTTAGGGAATTCGGAAAGGTAAATGAATTGATAAGACAGTGTGGGAGGGGAATGACTGCACTTTCAGTGGCCCTTGTAAACAATGTAAAGTCACCTTGATGTGCCGGGACTAATGACGCTGGAGCAAGCCAAATGGAGCCCTGTGGCACTGAGCCAGTGGAGGTGCACACATCCCCGAGACCAGAGAGGAGCGGTCAAGGGCCCACCTCCCTCTGCCTGTGTCTTTTCTTTGTGGTGACACACAGCTCTGTCTCATTCCGGGGACAAGACCTCCTGAACTTTCAGTTGCTTATTCTGTAAAAGGGAATCTTCTGGGTTGAGCTGTGTTTCCCACAATGATGTTGAAGTACTGGCTCCCAGTTCCTATGAAGGTGACCTTCTTTAGAAATAAGGTCTTTGCAGATGATCAAGTTAAGATGAATTCACTAGGGTGGGCCCTCCTCCAATACCTGGTGTCCTTATAAAAAGGGGAAATTTGGACACAGAGGCAGAAACGCACACAGGGCTAACGTACTGTGACGCTGAAGGCAGAGACTGGGGTGATGGTGCATCTACAAGCTAAGGAACCCCAAAGACTGCCAGTCAACCACCAGAAGCTAAGAGCGAGGCCTGAAACAGATTCTCCCTCCGAGCCCTCAGAAGGAACCAATCCTGCTGACACCCTAATCCCAGACTTCCAGCCTCCAGAACTAGGAGCCAATACATTTCTGTTGTTTCAGGACCCCAGTTTTGGCGACTTTATTCTGCAGCCCTTGCAGACTAATACAAGGAGTAATAATTCTTCCTGTGGGGGTGTGCCGAGGATTTGACAAGAAAACCTGGGTGAAACAGTTAGTACATAACAGGTATTCACAAATGGTCATTGACTTCTTAGGCTGGGAGGCTCACCCTCAGACCTAGGGGTTAAGAACTGGGCTGGATGTAGGCCAAGGGCCTGGCAGACCCCGCCAAACAAAAAGTACTGCAAGAAAGGTCAGCCTCCTTGTTTCTACAGAATAGACACATGGGGTTAAGAGTTTAGGGAAGGACCCCTTATTGTGTGATGTTGTTTATATGAAATATACAGAATAGGCAAATCCATAGAGGCAGAAAGCAGATATGTGGTTGCTGGAAGCTAGGGTCCCCAAAATGCATATGTTAAAGAGAAATAAATGCCTTTTGTTTAAGCCACCAAGTCTCAGGTCTTTTGCTATGGCAGCCCTAGCCAACTAATGGGGGAATGGAAGGTGCCTGCTTCATGTGTACGGGGATCTCTTTGGGAGTGACAAAATGTTCTGGAACTAAACAGTGGTGATAGTTTGCACAGTGTGCAGCATTGTGAGTGTGCTTAACGTCACTCAACTGCATACTTCAAAATGGTGAATTTGCTCATATGCAGAATCTGAAAAAGCTGACCTCTTAGAAGTAGAGAGTAAAATAGTGGTTACCAGAGGCTGGGGAAGGGAGTGAGAAGGGTGGATGGGGAGAGACTAGTTAGTGCTACAGTGTCTCAGTTAAATAAGAGAAATAAGTTCTGGTGTGCTATTGCACAGAAAGATGGTTAGAGCTAACAATATTGGATGGTATATTTCAAAAGAGCTAGAAGAAAGGATCTTGAATGTTCTCACCACAAAGAAACAATGAATGCTCGAGATGATAGTAATGCTTAATACTCTGATTTGATTATTATATGTATGTACAGTTATTATGTGTCAGTTAATTTTTTTTCCAGTGGACTTTAGTATATTTACTATGTTATGCAAGCATTCTGGCTATCTAATTCCCTAACATTTCCAGAACAATTCAAAGCCTTTCTATCAGTGCAATAAAAAAATTGATGGTGAATTTTATGCCATATGAATTTACAGTATTAAGAAAAAGACAGCTGGCATGGTGGCATGTGTCTGTAGTCCCAGCTATTTGGGAGGTTGAGGCAGGAAGATCGCTGGAGCCCAGGAGCTTGAGACTAGCCTGAGCAACATACTGAAATCCCATCTCTAAAACAAAAAAAAGAAAAAGTATATATTGTACACTAAAAAAAAATTGAAAAGGAGGGATTAGGAGGGAAAACTCAAGAAATTCTAGAAGAGTTGGAATCACCTTTGAAGGAGGAGGCAGAGCTCATAATCTCATGGAATAATTGGGTTTGCTGCGATATTTGGATTTTTTTCAAAAATGTCATGTTCTGGTCAACTTCTGAGTGGTAGCCTCAAGGTGGAACATGTAACTGTTCTGGGACACCAGAATACTCCAGGGGGGCAGAGCATCTCTGGAATAATTGAGGTTGCAGTGATATTTGGATCATTTTTTTAAAAGCCATGTTCTGGCCAACTGCTGCATGGTAGCCTCAAGGTGGAATACTCAGCTGTGCCAGGACACAGGGAATCTCTGGGGCAAAGGAACGGAGCAGTGCAGGGAGGAGTGAGTGTATTATGAACCTGGCTCTGTGTGATAGGTGCGGAAACCGGGACAGATTTGGAATCCTCCGGGTCTTCCTGTTCTTCTCTATACCTGCTTTTGGGTGTAAAACTCCAAAACACACTAAAACACACTAGTAAAACACATTGAAACTCCAAAAGTCCCCACGCAGTCTTCTCCTCCTGACCTCTGACTTCTGGCCAGGCTCTGCAGCCAGAGCATGTCTTGCCATCAGGTACTTGCCCTGCCAGAGCCACTTGCCAATTTTAGGGAAGAACCAAAGCAAGATCGAGTGATATGGCTCAGGTGGGCAGGGGCCACCTCCAGAATGAGCATGGGGCACACGTGGGGGCTGATATACCTGGAGCATATATAGAGGACACTGGATGGGCCAGGCATTGTTCTAAGCATCCTTTTGTGTTGAGTCATTTTGTCCTCATGACAATCCTAGGAGACAGACACTTAGAATTCCCGCATTGCAGATGAGGAAACTGAAGCACAAAAAAACCAAGGGATTTTTCTAGACTTTCCCAATAATAAGTGGAAGAGGCACGATTCCAACCCAGGGAGTTCCAGTCCAGAGTCTGTACTTAACAGCCCAGTCTGACAGGCTCAGAGGTGTGTGTCAGGATGTGCATCTGCTCCCAGTAGACTAGGGGGCCTGGCCCTTGAAGCTAGAGAGGTTTTGTGATGAGAAAGTGAGGCCATGATGAACCTCCTGCAAGCAAAAGCCTGGGATCTCCTAAGATGATGATGACCTGCCCTTCAAGAGAGCCCCTGTGAGCAGAGAGAAATGCCACTGCTTATCAGCTGATCCCAGCAGACCCCTGCTGCCCCCAGGCCAGCTTCAAGGGGGCAGACACCAAGGCTCGGTTCAGTTGGCAGAGTTGAGAATCAGACTGTGAGATGATTCAGAGGTCGACCTAGAGATAAAAAGCCAAAACAAAGGTGCCACAGGGGCTTCCTAAGGAGAGGGGTGGCTGGGTTCAACCCAAACACAGCCCTTCCTACAGACAGCGTGCTGTGCTAGGGGGCTGTGGAAGCCCTAGGAGGGGCTGCAGGATGTCTGCCAGAGATCAGCAAGGGCTTGATGAGAATTGGAGGAGAAAGCAAATCAGGGAGGGAAGTCCTCAGTTTGCATTAGAAGAGAAAGGATTTTCCCTGGGAAGGAGGCTGGTGGTGAATGTGTGTCTAAGTGGCTATAGCCCCAGTCATCAGAATGGGAGCCTCTCTAGAGCCCTGTCTCTGCAGGGTTATCTGCTTTTCCAGCAACTAAACTTGCAGAGAACCCTGTGTGTGGCCAGGCCTGATCAGAGAGGAGTGCTTAGTGGCTGACCACTGGCATCATTGGCCTGGTACTCAGAAGGGCAGTGGTTCTCAGATAAAACTGCGAGTGAAAATACAGCAGTTTGACTATATCTGCCTGAAGTCTCACTCCCAGTTCTGGGCCTTCCTAGGGACCCTCTTATGCTACAGACATTTCTAGACAGTATCTTACTTAGTCCAAAGGAGTGGCTCAAATGATAGTATCTTTTTTTTTTT
>NW_012102343.1:2985440-2998497 GCF_000951045.1 Mandrillus leucophaeus
CTATGGATCAGGTATCATGGGGATGTGATGATGAATGAGACAAACACATAATCTTTACCTTCTTGGAGCTCATATTCCAGTGGCAGGCTACTGGGGTAAAGATTGGAGGCTCTACACATTAAATAGGTTTTCGACTTCAACAGCTTAGATACCACCCCATCCTTGTAGTTTGTGATAACCTGGAGAGTAAAGGATTAGATCTAACATGAAGAAGAGGTTCAACTTCATTTCTTTTAAAAATTAGGGATCAGGAAGTTTTAGGGATTATGAAATACCTGTCCCTCATCCACACCAGCAAGGGGCTCGTCCTGTGACCCTTCTTGAAGGGGAAACTCACCTGAAATTCTGCCTCATTTAGCATGCACAGGAAATTCAGAAAATCAAGACAGATGACCCTGTGTAGTCAAAGCAAGTGGGTCTCCAACTGGCAGATGGGAAGCCCCCTGGGCTAATGCATGCTCACCTGGTTAATTGTTGAACAGCCCATACTTGTGCCGTTTCACCAAGATTCTTCCATCTTCCAGAAACAGCCCCTTGGCTCAGCTTTCAGAGCTGGGCTGGCCTATCCCAGAGAGGCTGCCCCAACTTTGTAGAAACTGGGACAGGCAGTGCCTCTTAGAGACCATCCAGTACCCCAAAGAGCGAGGCTTGTTCTCCAAAAAGGAAACCTTTTCAGACGACTTGATGTCCTAAGAAATCTTTCTGGAAAAAGCAGAGACACTCACACCCCCAAGGCCTTTCAACTTCAGGCCGTTCTTCTGTTGGGAACACCATGTCTTGGCCTCTTCAAAGACCTGGCCTCACCAGGCACCTGCACTTTCTCTCTCACCCTCCAGGAGCCTTCTGCATGGTCCCCAAGACGCCTGCCTGGCCCCTAAGCCGGGAAAACTGAGTTCTCTCCCTACCTCCTCATTTGGCAGGAGGAATGGAAACTTTCGTGGAAAGCACTTGAGCTGACGAATGCTCCCAAGTCAGGACTTTGACTTGGGCCCTGACAGGGCCACGGGCTCAGGATCCAGAGAGGGGGTAGCTCTCCTTCTCCAGGTCAGGACCTCCTGCCCTGGCTCCTCCCCTTGCTTTCTGCGGACCATCAGTCACCAGCTCTCCTGTGACCCCAAGTGACTGCCACACACCACTAGAGAAGTCATTGTCTTCCACATCCCCCCTTTTCCCTTGCCCTCCCCCAGTTCCTCCTCCCCTTCATGGTATATTTTTCTTCCACACTTTCCTGCATCCACCAGTGGCTGTGGAGTCTGCATGGGGCTCGGTGGAGTTGAAAGTCTAGAGCCTTTTGCTGTTTTGTTTAAGACCTGGTTATGGTTGTGAGATTTTTTTTTTTTTTTTTTTTTTTGTCAGCTGCCTGTTATATCAATCACGGAGTCGGGATCTATTTATAGGTTGGGAGTACTGTGTCCTTAGTCACAAAGAGACACAGACAGGGGACTGTCAGCTGGTACCGGAGGAGCGGAGCAACGAGTTATCAGCAACCAAAAGCACCTGAGGGGGCCGCACATTCCACCCCAGCCCCATCCTCCACGCCAGCCCCAAGCATGTGAGTAAGCCAACTTCTCCCTTTCTCCTCCCCAGACTCTGCAGGTCCTTTTCTGTCCCCTTTCTCTCTCTCTCTCTCTCTCTCTCTCTCTCTCTCTCTCAATGGATAAAAATATCTCCCCATGCCTGTTCTTTCATCCTGGTTTTCCGCACTCTAAAGCATCCCTGTGTGGCCGAGAGGAAAACCTTACCTTTCTTAGGCTGTCACGGGAAGGTCAGAGGGTCTCCGAATGGCTAGGTGGGACGGTGACACAAACTCATTTGGAAGCAGTGACTTCCCTTTGATTTTTGTTTGTTTTCACTGAGAAAAAAAAGTAAGTACATCAGAAGGGCAAGGGAAGTTTACATGCGGCTCAGCAGGGTAGAGATGTCGCCCAGCGTGAAAACTTTTATTTGCTGGCAGCTCCGGTGGAGGGCGAGTTGGGGAAGGTTACCCAGGAAGACCCAGTGCCCACAGGACAGGTAATGATGGGGGCTCCTGGAAGATTTGGTTTCAATGTGGGAACCTGCAGGTTCGGGGAGAGCCCCCACAGTCCCAATGACCAGTTTTCCATAGCACCTTAAAGAAAATGACTTTCCCCCTCCCCTCCGCGGAGCAAGTTTGCTTGGAGAAGTCAAGACGAGAGCTGAGGGTTTGTCCTGCCCTCCCGGCTGTCATTGGCTCCCTCATTTGGTATATTTTCTTAATCTTGAAAGGGAACTTTGCTGGGGGCTGGGCAGAAGAGTCCCAGGCCAAAGCCAGGTGTGGAAGGAGGGCTGTTGACTGCTTTGCTCTGCATCCTTCGCAAAGGAAGAAACTTAATATCGCGAGGCTTGTCAAAGCTGTGCTTGTTTCACACAATTCGAATAGTGTGCAGGCTCTGAGTGCACCTCGGGCGGCTCCAGATGGGGCCTCCCCAGCCATAGTCCGGTGTCCACAGGGTTTACCTGCCACGAGCTTCCCGTGCGACGTTTGGGACTTTAGTTTCTGAATATTGAATAGTATTCATCTGAAATCCTGTACTTGGGAAGATTTGCTTTATAGAATTTACAAAGGAAAAGTAGCCCTACATTTTGGAAAAACAAAAAAAGTAATGATGCCTAATGTATACTTAAGTACAACTTTTTAAATGTACCTTTTTTTTTTTTTACCATCAGTTTCTATTTATACAATGGATACCATATGCTATATGGCTGAGGACTCCTTGATTTCTTTGGGAGAACAATATCCTACAAAGAAACAATCTTTCCAACAATTTAAAAGCATTAGACAAAGCAGAGATGCCTGTATTGTTTTTGATTGATTACAAACAAAATAGTTTTACCAGCAAATCTAACTTGATGAAAGTTAAATAAATGTGGATATATACACATATGTTTAGAGAAGCAATTTGATATCATTTTGATTGTAACCTTTCTGAAACCTTAACTTTCCTTTTTCTGGTTCCATGTTTTCAGCTGCATTTTGTTTAGGGTTATTAATATCTTTAATCCATTCATCCATTATTTTGGATGGGAGAGTGGATCAGGAAGCAATGAGAAATTAGAAGGTAAACATCCCATGTTCAGCCAGTAAGACCGCATTCAGTAGTGGAGAAAGTCAGAACAAGGAGTTTGGTGTACAAGAGGGTAAATGTCACTATTTAAGACCTAGTACAGACGGTGAAGTCTAAGAAGTCCAGAGGGTGACAAACACCAACTAGGTGTTAAAGTGTATTATCCATACAGCATTATTATTCTTCCTGTTACAAGGGCCTCTATTTTGGTAAATATATCCTGCTAAGGTTTTTTCACCATAATGCTGAAGTGGGATTTGGTGGGTTATTGTTAATTAAAGCTCAAGTGAATGAAGTGATTGAGACATTGCATTCAGAAATCAGAGAAGTTCGCTGTTGGCAAAGCCAAACTTCTAGGACTTTCAGATCTCGATGGCTTTTGAGAGAAAGTGTGGCTTTTACAAAAGCCTTTTAGTACAAGAGCAAATTCTCCTTCCCCTCCCCAGCCCGCACGCTGGAGCCTGCCTGGCCCACTGTGCAGGCCCAGTGTGTCAGGATTAAATGCAGTGGGAGAGAGTCCTGCATTCCTGAACAAGTTCTGCGTTCTCAGAGCCTTCATGGTCAGAGAGAAGAATATTTTGTTGAGACATTTAGCTAAAAACTGCCTCTTCCCTGGCCTACATGTGGATCCTTTCAGGTGAGACAGGGGTTTGCCTGACAGTGTGATAGAGGGCCTGGCTTTCATCCTCAAGTCAGGATGTGATTTGGCCCATTGGGCTTAGTTACAGTGATGCGGTTCAGGGAAACTTCAGTGTATTTGCATGAGACAGCCTCAGATTATTTAGTTTCTGCTTCAATAACGATTAATTTTATGTGGTTTGAGCTCCCATCAAACTCATTTTTTTTCAAACTGATTTCTTAAATGCAATTGGTTACGGAGCTGTCTGTGACTTCATGTCTGCAAAATCTAACCCATTCCATCCTTGTCATTGTTTATTTCTCTGAATGTAAACAAGCAGTTTCCTGTGTGCATGCACCATTGTTTTATGGGTCCCCCCCACCGCCCTTGAACACATAGGAATCCAGTCCTGACCTCCTCCCAAATTGGGGACAGTGGGGGCAATGAGCAGGTGCTTTGGAATGCAGCAGGCTCAGGTGCAGGAAGAGGGAATCGCGAATACCTGGAAAGTGCTCCCCTAATTCAAACGATTTTACATAGTTGAGGCCTCTCCAAATACCCCATCAATTAAAATGGCAGCTGGCAGGATTTTAAAACCAAAGACCTATCACTTCACTTCTACAGTATATCTGTCCATCTTTTTCTTATCTCTATTTTTACATTTCATTATCCTCCCGCTCTTTCTCTCCCTCCTGCTTTCCCTCCCCCTTTTCGCCTTTCTTGAAAACACATTTCTATCTGGCACAGAAAATAAACTCAGATTGTGGGTAGTTATGTTAATCTAATTCAATCCTCAGCGGGTTAAGAGTGAAATTCTAATAGTGGAGCGGTAGAGGGCTTTTTTGTTAATGGCTTGGGGATTACATTGAGTTAAAGGCTCATTTCCTAATCAAACAGAGAGGGAGAGAGTGACTCCGAATATTTATGAGTCTCCCAGTGAGAGTTTCAACATTCAACTCCAAAAGCAGGGTTTCTGCAGGAGGAAAGAGTTAAAACCCCTCAGGGCTGCTGGGAAAAAAAAAAAATTAAACCAGTTAAGCCATCAGCATTTTCAGGCTTCTGTGCAACTTGTATGCTTGCAAAGTGGAAGGCACTGTGGAGCTGGAGAGAGGGGAATCATTTCACAAAGCGAAAATGGCAACTGTGGTGCAAGCTCTGAAGCTAGAGTCAGCTGATGTGCTCCGAAAAGTGTCCCCTCCAAGCCCCTACAGCTGATGCGCCCCTCCGTTCACTAAGGGCCTGGAGGGGCTGTGTGCCTTCAACTCCCCAAATCACTTCTCCTGCTCCAGTTCGGAGGTGAGAACATAGAGACAGGAGTATGGCTCAATTTGCCAGCAGCTAGAGAGTTCCTGTGCCGTCTGGTGGGGCCAGAGAAATGGATTCTCTCCCACTTTGGTCATGCCGCTGGAGGGCTCAGTCTTCCCCTTTAGCCAGTCAATTAGCATCTCCACAGGACCCTTCTCCCACTTTGATCTGTTTTGGTCTGGATGCCTTGGTTCTCCTGCTGGCTTTCTTCACGGAGGACCTCAAAGTCCACCTGACTTACTGTTCCCAGGTAAAGGCAGGTGAAGAACTCTCTGGTCTCCAGCCAGAGAAGCAACTTGGCCAAGGTCGAGCAATGTCAAGGCCAAGCTGAGGTCAGAAGTCTAAGTCCAAGCAAGCATTCTGGCCTCTCTCTCCCCTCCTTCTCCAAGGAAAGTCAGAGCCATATGGCTGCTGAAACAGGCCCTGGCTTCCCTGGAGAGAGATTTCCTTCTTCAGCTTGGAAAGGGAGGGCAGGAATCCCTGATACAGGGGGATTCTGCATGCTCTGTGAACACACATCCTTTTTTCTGCCACCAACCAAGTGAGCAGTTTCTATTTCTTTCACTTGGGCCTTTTTTCCCTGCTTCATGAGGTCAGCAGAGGCACCAGGATGCCGACTTACTTTCTGCAGCATCCCTTGGCTTTTTATTTCACCTGTACCTGGGCACTGTTCTTTCTTTAGTGCTTCAAGCTCGGTGCCCTGTGAGTCTTGCATTTCTCCTTTCAAGTCAAGGTGGCATCTACAACACGTCTACATCACCTCTTCTCGGACACCTTCTCCCTTTTCCTGGGGCTTTCAGGGTCCCCGCCTGGTCTCCCTCTGTGACTGCATTCACCCCCTGTGCTGTGATTGTTAGTTTCTGTGTCTCCTTCATTAGGCCGGGAGCTCCACAGAGCAGAGTCTATGCTTCATTTCTCTTTGTTAGCCCGCCTCATCGTTGATAATTCCTGCCCTCTTGCCCTAAGTCCTGCTCTGTGGACAGTAGAGAGCTGTAGTTAAGTGTGTGCCTTCCAAGCCAGACAGCCAGAGTTCAAATCCTGGCACTCCCCTTTCTCAGCTGTGAGACTTGAGCTACCAAACCCCTCAGGGTCTCACTTTTCCCATCTGCAAAATGGGGATAACAATAGAACCAACCTCATAGGGTTGTTGGGAAGATGAAATGCACGTGAAGTGCTTAACCCCGGGCCCAATAGGTGTTGACACTTTTATTTTTTCAGCACAGAGCACTCGCTTCTGCGCACGTCATGTCACACTATTAAAGACAGGCTCCTGCGCCTTCCACTAAGGGGATATTTTTCTTGAATGTTGGCCATACAGAGCTCTGTGTCAGCAAGACATGCAGCTTCATCCTCCAATGGGCTATTCCATAAGGAAGCCCTCTAACCTGAGAAGAATCCAGGACCGTAAAGCACTGTTTAAACCACTACGGGAGAGCAGAGGATGTGACCTGGGTTTTGGGCAGCACTCCTCAGTCAGAGGAAGCTGTGACTCTTTTCCCTCTGTAGAAAGAGAATTTTATCAAATTTCTTGGCCCTGGCTCACATTCCAGTGAGCATTTTTGTTCTCGGGTCTCCGAGTCACTCCTGCACCCCCTCCACCCCACATTCTCAGAGGGCAGTTTAGGCTTTGCCTACAGAGCAGGCCAGAGCAGTCCTGGCAGTGAAGCCAACAGGGCTGCTTTTATAGGGCAGCTGGTGACTACCGTGGCCTCCTCCCTCTTGACACAACCACTTGACAGATGAATCCAAACTCCATCACTAGCGTTCCTGCAAGAGGTGTCCCCTCGTGGGATGTCCGCAGTCCTGAGACCCTCAACACTCCTTGTCCCTGTGCAGGGACTCACGACGCTGCCAGGCAATGCTGTCTCTTGCTTTGCTTTGCCCACTGTTAAGCTATTGTTTCCCGACTGAAGCAGGGGACTGGAATATGAATCCCAGCGCCACCCAAACTTACAAAATGTCCCATATCCTCACTCTCTCCTCTCTGCTCCCTCTCCTAGCAGTTGGTAGGAGTAGTAGTAGTACAATTAGCAGTAGTCACTATCTCCCTTTTTGCTTCCTTACTATTCACCTTTGAAATTCCCCAGTGCCTAGTGCAGTGCCTGGCACATAGTATGTGTTCAGTAAACACATGCAGAGTGAATTGCAGAAGCTCTTTCCTCATGGGGCCACTTCTAGTCCCTTCATCACAGGAGGAGTGATTTGATGCTATGAATGTCCACCTGCTTTCACTACTAGGTCAGCTCGTGACCCGTTGATCACGGTCCTTGCCCCTGTCCTTCTCTCCTCTCTGTCCCTCTCTCCTGCTTTCATGTTCCTCTGTCCAGGAAAAAAAAAAAATGAGATGAGTCTTTTATTCATGTGTGCACAAATCTTCCCAGGAATTTTATTCTGTTCAGTGAAGAAGCTTTGTCTAAGTCGATGTCAAATTTAATTGCTAAACTGGTGTCTCTCCTGTGAATATTTCCCTCATTTGTCATGCTCTCTCCTCTCCCCTTTCTGAACCATACCTGCTTCCTCTGGCTGTTCAAACTCTGTAGGGCCCCCTGTGCTCCTCCTCTTGCTTTAACCACTCTGGTCCCGGGTGGTACACATGAGAGGAAGACCTTCCTTCTGAAGTTTTCCAAAGTGTCTGCTTCCATTAGCACAGACAAGGCTTTTGAAAGGTGTCAAGTTATGAACATCATTTTAGATACTGGATTCTTCCCAGAACAGTTTTTCTGCCCTCGTTTGGAAGACAGGGGATAAAAACTCAGGCTGCTGAGGGTTAAATGACAGCAATGAAAAGTCTAGGCATCTCTTGGGGACAAGTGGCTGGCTGAGACAATTGATTAACTTGGCTTAGTGATCTTTCTAGCAATATTCGGGAGTGAAATTTTGCTGATTAGGCTGTGTGTGTGTGTGTGTGTGTGTGTGTGTGTGTGTGTATGTGTGTGTGTGGTGTTTTAGGGTTTATGGCAATAGGGGTAGGATGAGACATGGGAAAGAAATAGATGGTTTGCTCCTAAGTCGGTCTCAGGAAGGAACCTGTCATCACATGTGCATCTGGGGTTATATTAAAATTGTGGACTTTGCATGCTCTGGGGGTTAGTGGAAAACTGGTCAGGGTTCCTTGTTCAAAAACAAGTTTCCAAATTCTGCATTTTAAATTTTGACTTTAATTTGTAGAGACCCTAGTTTAGTATCTCTGTGGTCTTAATACTCCTCCTTCCCCAGTCCTCCACCCCACCAGTCGCCCCTAGGCTTGTACGTGTCTGGAGAGGCCCAACACCTGGGCTACAGGTTTGCTAAAAGTCCTGTAGCAGAGTTGGAAGTGAGAAGCATGGCTGAGGTTTGGGAGGGGAGTTGCCAAATGGGGTGACCTCTGCAAGTTCTTAGTTTCACTGTAGCTTAATTTCTTCACCTGCCAAGTGGGGCTGACACCTCCTCTGAGTGTCTCCCAGCACTGGTGTGAAGCAAAATAAAAATCAGAAGATAAACAGGCCTTTAAAACTGGAAGTGCTTACCAGTTTTAGACTAAGTTATTCCCCCTAATGGTGACCTCCATGAAACAATTTTGGTGAAAAGCAGGCTTCAGCACCAAGCTACTGGGGCCTTATCTACCCTGTAATAGCTGTGACCTTGGGCAACTGTCCCAGCCTCTCCACTTCACACTCAGTTTCCTCATCTGTAAAATATGGGTTGTAAGAACACTTCCTTCATCGAGTTGTTGTGAGAATTAAAGGAGGCTTGTGTAAGTCCCTTGAATAGTACCTGCTGGATAATAAACCCTCAAAGCCACTGCTGTGGGTGAGGATGATGACATTTTGTCTGTAATCATTATTTTGCAGGGCCTGGTGCCAGAAAGGCCAAGAAAGAGGAAACTTTCAAAGCTCCTACATTCCTCCCAAAGTCCCCCGGACAGCTTGCCAGTATAGCAGAAAGTGCTATATTGAGTCACAGATGGCTGATCATAATTCCCCTAATGTGCACATGTGTGCACAAACATCTACAGGTGGTTTAAAACATGCCCTCATCCTTTACAATTCCCTGCTGAGGGAGGCTCCACTCCTACATCCGATGACCAAGTGAGCATCCTCTCATGGCCTGTCTGGGGTTTTGGGACGACCTGGCCAAGCCTTTTTCCTCTCATGGAAATCTGCTCTCCATAGCCTAACACATTCACGGACTGCTGCAGTCCGGATGTGAAGGCGGGACGCCATTTAACATGGCTTATCTGGGGTGTCCTAAGCATTCAGAACCACTGGAGTGTTGTCTCTGCACAGGGCCAATTCCTCTTCCCTGTGTAGCATGGCCAAAGTGGGGTTGCTTGTTTGCCACGTATTTGATGGTGCATCTTTGGGGAGTACTTTGCAAAGAAAGAAGAATAGGAATAAGCACGAGCAATTTCTCATGCCCCTAAGGGATGCCATTTGTATATTTCAAGGGACTTGGAGAACTAACATCACGTTCTTGGGGAAAATTCCAAATCCAGACTTGTGACTAGCCTGGGTGTTTGTGCACACGTGTGCACATTAGGAGTATTGTGGTCAGTCATCCATGACTCTTCTTTCTCCATCTCGGGCTGAGAGTAATCTTGAAGGAACATGTAATTACTATTTACTGTAGGGCACTCAATTGAGAACACCCTCATGTAATGAGTCTTGAATTAATTCTGCCTTTAGAATCCCATATGCTGTTGCTCCTTTGGAAACCAGTGGGGATCAAGCACCACTTTTAGCCCAGGGGAAAAGACCACAAGATGGATATGAGTCCCTGCAAGTTCAGGCTTTACTCTTGAGTGGTAGAAACATGGTTGTTGGTGGCGTCTTTCTTGGGCAGAATCTTCACTCGGATCTCTGCCCTTTATGATGGAAGCTTCGGAACAGAGCCAGTGTTAACCTAATGGATAGTCTTGGTAGACCGGGGCAGTCAGCAGCATGGCTAAAGGAAGGGAGTTAAGAAAATTCTAGAGACAGGATGACACCATTTATATAAGATTTTTAAACATGCAAAATTATGCCGTATATAGGCTAGGGATCAGCCATAAGATATGCATGGCAATGAAACACCAACTTCAGGAGAAGAGGGATACATGCTCATTGGGATATTATCTGTACTCATCTGCCAAGCATGCTTTGGCTTCCTTGGTTTTCCCACTTATTTTGGGGATGATTTGCCTAATCATTTAAGATGGGTAATGAGGCCAGAGGGAGGGCAAGTGGATGCATTGTTATTAAACCTGTGGAATCTATTTGCTAAAATATCAGAAATATTACCTTGAAATATGACACTCTATGAATGCCGTGGGACGCTGTCTCAGAGGCTACCAAACTGCTTACAGAAATAAAACTGATTTTGCAGTAGCATATTGAGCAAGCATTTACATTAGCTTCCATAAGCCACTGCCTGATGGCTTTCTAGGTGTCACTTCGTCTCTCTCTGCCTCTGTTTCTTCTTCTGTAAAAGAAATGGGTGGACTAGATGATCTCCAAGGACTGTTCTGTTCAGTCTTGACCTTCTCCTGTGCCCCCTGCCCCCGCCTCCCTGGCAGTGATCATGTTGTATGACAGCTGTTTGTCTGTCTGTTTCCCCTCCAGAATTAAGGACTCTGTAGGCAGGGCATGGTGGGCCTGTCTCCCAGCACTGTGCCTGGACATGACAGGCACTTGACACGCTTTGGATGTACTAATGAGAGAAATGATACAAAAGTAGATGCCAACCCCCGCAGCCCAGTATCAACTTGGCTGTTTCCAGAAATGCCACAGGCCTGGCTGATTGTGCTTAGTGGCTTTGGTTTCCTCCCTTGAGGCTCTTCCTCATGGGTCAGGGATGGCGGTTGGTGCCTTCGTGGCGTGAACTGAGAATATGTTAGTAATAATATGTAAACTGAGCTGTCCCAAACAAACCCCCTGAAAACACCTTGGAGGAATGACATTGTTTCCTGAATGCCATGCTTACTTCTCTCCATGCCCATTCTACTGCCTGTTTCTGGTTTTTTCCCCTCTCTCTATCATACTCTATTAATTTAAAAATATTACATTTGGAGACTTGCTAAATAAAGAGACCTCAGAGTACAAAATATCCCTTATTCATTTTCTGGGTCCCTATGTGCTTCCTTATAAAGATTTTTTCTTATTTTTTACTAAATGGCCTTGATTTTATCATTAATTGCTGTGCGACAATTCTTTTTACTGTGTCTAACTTATTTCTTAAATATTCTCCCATAAGTCCTTAACTCTATTGGTCTCTGTGCCTCTTTCCATTCCTGTCTTTGCCATTTTGTAAAATTTATGAGGCGATTCCTTTATATATTGAACCCTTGATCTCAGGCCTTCCCTATAGTCTTCCACCCAAATTTCCCAGAAGAATGGTTCTTACAATTGGACTTTCACAGTCCAGGTAATCTTGGGTCTTTGTCATTTCCATACTGAGCCTGGGGACATGCTTTGTTCTCTATCCCCTAAAATCTCGTATTTTCTTTAACCAGTCAATATGGGATTGAACCATATTATGACTTTAAAGCTTTAAGAATTCTTCAGTATCTCTCTTTTGCTCTACATTGTGAAAGATTCTATGTTTTCACCCAGACAATAATCTCTCCTTGTGTTAACAGTACCATTACCCAATACCTAGTCATGACATTTCCCTAAGACATTTCTTTATTGTTTCCTTACCTTGTTGTCTAGTGCTTGCCTGGTTTTTGACTTTTTCAAGTGTGCCTCCCCTGTGTTACTCTTCTGAGTGTGGGAGAAGAAAAGACGCATTTTTTGAGAGCCTGTTCTGTGCTGGAAACTTTATGTGGTTTATCTCACTTATCCTTGGAATGACTGCAAGATGCTATTAGGATTCTTCCCATTATACAGAAGAGGAAACTGAGGCTCTGAGGTTAAGGATCTTGCTTAAGGCCACCCAGGTAGCAAATAGTACCATCGAATGTCACCTTCCACAATAGGCAATGGGGCTGAGTGCAAACAGGCAACCACATGAATACCCTTTTGTATCATTTACATGTATACTGAACTTGGTTCAACATTTTCAAAGTTTTCATCTTTTTACGTCTTTTCTTTAGAAAGGGTTGAGTGTCCCCCTTCACAGACCCATGTGAAAGAGAGGTCCTGATACTCTAGCTTTGATTCCCCAAGTCCCTGTGTCCTTGTAAAGATGACAGCACAGATGCCTCTGCCAGGTCAGCCCTCTGTTAATCAGCCTTTGCTTTCCTTTGGAACTGCTAACAGCCTTGCTTTTCCATAAGTCAGTTTCTAAAAATCTCCGCTGAGGAGCCAGGAACCATGTTGGAGAATGCAGACTTAATCTGCAGGTTTAGACTTCAAAGTGCCTGTGTGGCTGGGAGCTCTTTCCGAAAGCACATGCTCATTCTCTCCTACCTTATCATGTCCACACCTTCCCGGCCCCATCTCCTGCCCTACTTCTGGCCTTCTAGCCTCCCTTCCCCATCCCATAGACAATGTTTTCATTCCATTGCATTTCACATCTTGTGTTTTTCCCACCATACTCTTTCCACAGGTCATCTTTCTTGAGACCTGAAACTGGTAGTCCATCGCCTCTCCCACCACCAATAATATCATCTTAACTCCTTGGGGGACATGAACATGTTCATCCCTCCGTGTAGGCTGTCCCAAGCTTACTCCACTGCCAAGCTTTCTCACTGAGGGAGTGAGGCATGGGCAGTGGGGTCTCCCGCCGACGCTGATGCCACTGCCTTGGGCAGCTGGCCTCCTCGCCCACTCTCCTGTGACCTTTATCTCTGCGCAATCCACCCACCTTGGCTCTTGGGATGCTAATCACATTGCTGAGGAGAGTTATAACATCTCCCCACCTTGGATGGAGTCCAGCATGCGCTCACTGTTTGGGACAAAGTGTTTATCCTCTCTCTGCCCGTGACCTTCCGTGGACACAGGTTCATCAGGTTCCTGCCTTTCCACTGGCTTCACTTTCTCTCCAGGGGCTCCCACAGCCTGCAATCTCCCTCCTGAATGCAGTGGGTGGGGGGCGTCTGGGGGATGCTAGCAGATGTTTAAAAGTCGCTGATGTGATTTCCAATGTT
>NW_012102343.1:3000737-3020107 GCF_000951045.1 Mandrillus leucophaeus
CTCTGCATGGGAAAAATACAGGAAGATAAATTCTTATTCTTTTGGTGTTTGAAATATCAAATTAGTTAGGGCAGGAGTGGGGAGAGAAAGGGAGGGGTTGTCTGCTAGATTTAATTCGTTGTCGTCTGTCTGGCTACCTCAAGGGAAAGGAGACGGAGTGTGTAAGGAAGGCAAGCGCATGGAGAAGGGAAACTTGTATTGCCAAAGGACCACGTTTAGAGTCCTGGGTCAAATTCTTCTCATATTAATGCATCTGATCTCCACGGCAAGCCTTCGAAGTAGGTGATGTCTCCAGTTTGTAGCTCAGGGAACAGAAGCTCCCAGCTCAGACTACCTGAGGAGGCTGCAGATCTAGGCAATGACAAAGACAAGTTTCAAACTCAAGCCTGGTTGCCTCTTATAGCTCATGTTATCTTGCCGCTAAACCAATAGGGCTTGGATACCTAATTCTGGGAACGCTGGGGTGGCTGAAGCGGGAGGTCAGGGCCATGAGGGCGTGGTGGCCCACAGTAACTCTGGACAGCCCAGCTTATCCCAGGCCCCAAGGGCTTGAGTGTCTCCCTGAGTGAACTCCTCTACTGCACTCAGGCTCCTCTTCTCATTACCCACCTGTGCTACATACCCACAGGCTGGAGTCCCCCAGCCCAATGCCACATCACATCTTCTCTATGTTTATTTTGAGAAGCCTCCCTAGTGATATAAAGGCCAAGAGTAAAGCACCCCCATTCCACATGCCTGGCATCCACCACTGACTGCAATCACATCTGTGCTCAGGGACCCATGCGTTCACTCTGTGCCAGCCTGAGTGCCTGTGCCTGCCCAGTGGTTTCTTGTACACCCACTCAGAATGCCATGCCCAAGTGTGTTTTTAACACCTGCTCTGTGCTGGGCACTGCTGAAACTAAAAAAAAAGAAAAGAAAGAAACAAGATGCAATGATGTCACGGTGCTGAAGTGAAGGAACCTACACGTGCACAGCTAATGGCCCGAGGACAGCATAGGGGATGGTAAAAGAAGTCCAGACTTTGGACTTGGGCAAATCTGGGTTCATATTCTGGCTCTGCTGTTTCTTAGCTTTGGGATCCCTGGTAAGTTAATCCGCCTGTTTGCATTTCAGTTTTCTTGTCTGTGCAAAGGGGATAATAAAATCTAATCTTGTGGGGTTACTCTAAGGTCTAAAGGAGATGAGGCATGGGGAAGCACCAACTCCTCTTGTAGCTAAAGTTCACGGACAGTGAGTGTTCCTGAGCATTTGTGGACACAAAAGCATTGAGTGAGAGGAGTGTTGCTGGTAACAAGGTCAGTCTAATCTAGAACTTTGCTGACTCAAGAGTTTGGCTGTAGAAGTGTGTAGAGGGTAGGAATGGGGTTTGCTTTGGAAGACGTTGGGGCTGCATGATTTCCCCCTGCTTTTCCAATTTTAGGACCCAATTCCACCTTGGAAGGCCCCTTGACTTTCTTCTCTGGCTGTGCCCTGCACAGAGCGGGGGAAAAAGCACCCTTCTTGCCAGCTGCTTTTTCCAGACTTGACATATTTACATCCCTGGGCATAGGGAGGGCTCCAGGGTGCACAGGCCACCATCTGCTAGAGCCACCACGCCTGGGCCCAGCACCAGCCCAGTCTTGGGACCCCATGCCCAGTTTTTGGCAGCTTCCTGGGCTGGGAGAACCCAGGTCTGAGCCGGGTGACCTCGCAGCTGTGCCTTCCACCCCTCAGGGGCTTGTGTTTGTGTCTCTTTTGGGGGCCTTCCTGGCTGCTGGGCAAATGGCCCACTGTCCTTCACTACCAGCAGCTCACATTGCCCAGCCTGTGCCAGTGGTTGGCAAGGGGTTCTCAACCAAGAGGCCTGGTGTCCTAGTGTCTCTTGCATGTGCAGCTGCCTGCGTGCCACCCAGGGCCGGGGACCCACGTGGGGGTGGGCTAAGCCACTGGTCTCCACCTCCTGGGACTTGGCCAGCTTCCCCATTTCTCTCTGACAGGTCTGGAAACTCCTTGAAAGGTATCTATGCTCAAGTGAGTCCAAGGGGGAAACTGGACAAGTGTCTCAGAAAATAGAGATGCTTGTTAAATTCTACCGAAAGGATATTTGACATTATGGGAGGTGGTAGGTTTTCTAGCCTGACTTCCTGGAAAAGTATTCAGCTTGTGATGATGATGATGATGATGGTGATGATCATGATGAGCCAGGCACTGCACTCTCTCCTGTCATCCCTTCTCAGGCTCAGCAACCCAAGGAAGTGCATACTGTAATCCCCCCAGAGGAGAAAGACAGGCCCTGGGGAGTTAAATGACTCTCCTACGGCCTACGACTGTTGAATGGCGGCACTGGAAGTTGAACCAGGTCTTACTCTAATGCCTGTGCTTTTTTCTTTTTTTGCTTTTTTTTTTTTTTTTTTTTTGAGAGAGAGTCTCACTCTGTTGCCCAGGCTGGAGTGGAGTGGTATGAACACAGCTCACTGCAGCATTGACCTCCTGGGCTAAGCAGTTCTCCTGCCTTGGCTTCTTGAGTAGTGGGGACTACAGGCATGTACCACTATGCTTGGCTAAGTTTTTGAATTTTTGGAGAGATAGATAGATTATCACTTTGTTGCCAAGCTTGTCTTGAACTCTTGGGCTCAAGCAATTCTCCCACCTCAGCCTCCTAAAGTGTTCAGATTACAGGCATGAGCCACTGCATCCGATCTGGTCTCTCTTTTCATAAGGAGCCCACTGAAGTTCCCGTGTTGGGGAGTGGGGGTGTGTTGGATGCAACTGTAGTTGCTCCTGATAGAGGCTCCTGGGTTCTCAGCTATAGGGTGACAGCATATTCGGGTGAATTACGTGGGATCTGTTGACTTCCCAAGTGGTGGCCTTGACCAAGGCTCTGGTTCTCCAGATAGGAGTGACCCAGAGGAGGCCAATACTGTTCTCTCTGGTTTCTGGGGCCATTGCACATTCAGGGGCTGGAATTTTCCCCAGAGTGGGTGAGTCTGCCGCATAACTGGTGCTTCTTCATCTGAAGGAGGCATGTAAGTATCTCTGCCAGATGGCGTTTGGCATTCCCTTGTTCTTGGGTTCCATTGTCACCCTGGCTGTTTGGGGAAGATTTCTGAGAGGTAGGGGAGGAGGCTAACTTAGGTCAGAGTCTCCAGGGGCAGAGCCTGAAACGGGTACTCTGGGCAAGAGCTGTGTTGAGGGAGTGCTGTCTGGGGAATCCTGTAAGGGACTGAATAAGGAAAAATAGGGCGGCAGGAAGCTGAGCAAAGATGTGGACTCAGCTGAGGTCTAGCCTCAGCCTATCCAGGAGCATAAATGATGCTGCAGAGTTGTCCAACCTTGAGGCACAGAGACTGGTCAGTTCTAACCCCAAGTCAATCAGTCATTGGCTGAGAGCTGCCCCGGTGGGTAGGGATTAGCCTCCCAGGCCCTTCTGGACCCCATGAGGGCTCATGTGGGTCTTGGGCAATTCGCAGACCCTTTGTTAGCAGCTGTTAGCAGCTGGGGATGGGAGCATCACTGGCCAGAGGGATCTGAGCAGAGCACCAACAGCATCTAGGACAGAAAGACGATGGGAGCTGATGCCCTAGCGTGGTCCTCATCCCCTCCCTCTCTGTGGGGGTCCCTCTAGAATGTGACCGTGAGCTTCCATCTCTTTCCAGGTTGAGCTCAGGGTAGAATCCATCAAAGAGAACCAGGACCCTGGGTGTTGAAGCTTCCAGGCTACAAAAAGAGGGATTCTGAAGACCATCAGTGTCTGGAGCTTGGGTTACATCTCTCTTTCTCTCTGCTAGTTTGGGCTCAGCAAAGGCAGAGGAAGGGGAATCACTCACTGCCACATATGTGCTGTTGGTGGAGGGCTGGAAACAAAGTAAGAAATCGCCTCTTTCTCTTCTAAGGAGGACAGCTTCCCTCCAGGTCCTTTTGATGGAATTAGGAGCTCCCTACAATGGCCTTCCTACAGGGAAGTCTTTTGGCCTTTGACTTCCCTTCAGCAAAAGGCCAGGATAGGGAATGCTGGCATCGCCTGTAACCAAGCGGCACTTTCTTTCTTTTCTTTTCTTTTTCTTTTTTTTTTTTTTTTTTTTTTTTGAGACAGAGTCTCACTCTGTAGCCCAGGCTGGAGTAGTGCAGTGGCGCGATCTCAGCTCACTGCAACCTCCGTCTCCCAGGTTCAAGCAATTCTTCTGCCTCAGCCTCCTGAGTAGCTGGGATTATAGGCATGCACCACCACACCCGGCTAATTTTTGTAATTTTTTTTTTTTTTAAGTAGAAACGAGGTTTCACCATGTTGTACAGGCTGGTCTCAAACTCCTGACCCCAGGTGATTCGCCCACCTCAGCCTCCCTAAGTGCTGGGATTACAGGCATGAGCCACCATGCCTGGCCATGCCTGTGCTTTTGACCTTATACCACACTTCAGCCCCATACAGTGCTTTGTGGAACTCTGGGATCATTTATATTGGAGCTACAGAGGAGACCTCAAACAAGTAAGGAGTACTTCTCCATTTTATAGGATGAAAAACTGAGGCTGGTGGTCAGAGCACCCCCGGTCCAGTGCTCATGCCAATATAGGGCCTCAGTGAGGGGCCTAACCTCCTGGGGTGAGCTGCAGAGTTGCTGAGACACTGTGTGCATTTTAGCAAAAGCTCTACCGTGTGTTTTAGAAACTTCAAATGTAGGAAGACACAGGAAAGAGAGGAATTAGCTGGAGTTGGTCTAGGAATGAGATGTACTGGCTGGGAGGCCCCTTAATCCCCCTCAGTCAGGGACCAGGACCATCATCTTCTGGGGGGACTCCTATCGATGCCCCCAATTCACACACAAGTGCTGCAGGCAGCCTTTAAAAATGTGCATGTGCGCCCTCGTATAGGTGCCACCGTTCGTTTAAGGCCAGGGCCCTTCTTGCCCCACCACCCCCCACACACCTCCCAGGACTCACACCCACCTCCACTGCCCTCTTGCCCTTCCACTGCCCTTGAGTCCCATGCACCAGCTATGCGGCAACACCCTGTTTTCCTGAACGAGGGCCAGGCTGGGCTGCATCCCTGCGTCCTGGCTCACACAGACCCTTCATGACTCTGCTAGATTCTCCCCTTCTCAGAGAAGCCTCCTCATGCTTCCTCTTGCAGACATCATTTCCCCTGCTCTCGTCCACATGTGGACTCTGTGCCCAGTCTGCTGCAGCCCCTGAGTCCCAGTTATGTGCTGCTGCGTCTGTCTTCCCTCCAGGACTGAGATCTCTTGAGGCAGGAACTATGTTGCAAATATTCAAAAGAATGCCCCAAAGAGCTGTGTGTGTGTGATCCCTGGTGCACAGAGTAGTTGCTCAATACATTTTTGTGGAGTCCAGTTCAAAAGGGAGCAGGGGCTAAAAAGTCAGATTGTGAAGGGAGTTGAGTGTCAGCATGGTTATGGGGGTGGGAGGGTAAGAGGAGGGAAGGGGCTTGGCAGCCAGTATTTTATGGTATTTAGGAAAAAGCAATCGGGTATCTGTTTGGCCACCACACCCCACTAACTCCAGTGTGAAATTGGATCACATTCTGGGAAAAGGGTCACTTGAGAACTTGTCTTCCCAGGGCCCAGGAGAGAACAAGGAGAAGTGGGAGGTTCCCAGCCCTAGAATAAATAATCGAGTCAATCTCAGGTTTAACTCCCTTTGACCTTGTGTCCCTGACACTGCTACCAGGAGGTCCCGGGGCCAGCAGGTTCTCTCTGTGTGCCAGTTCCCCATCCCCATCCCACTGCAGGGAACTGGGAGGCTCCGTGCATCCCAGTGCCGGCTGGCCCAGCTGGAAACAGCTGTGCACAGCACAAACATGCACAGCACACGCCAGGCACTGACCTATGCAAACACAAGTAGAATTATAGCCGCCCATAAACAAATTAGCATCCTTTAAAAGGTGAAAAGCTCCATAAAATGTCTGGGTTTTGTTTACGGCTCCAAGGTGGGGTGGCAGGGAGCTGGATTAAATCACCGAGGTGCCCATGTAGCGCGGGCTCTCTTTTCTCCTTTCACCTCCCCCCACCACCCTTGTAGGCACACACAGACCCGGGCGCACACTCACATGCACACGCCGCCCTGCCTGCAATGGCCGCTCAGTCCGTCCTGCCGTTGTTCCTGCCAGCCCGGGTCCCAGCAGGTGTTCCCTAATTAGCAATCTCTTCATTTCCAATCAAAGCACAAAGCGGCCCCAAAAGCCCGTCTTTATGAGGGAGCCGAGCAGCGGCTAGGGATGTGCGGGGGGGATAATTGTCTTCGCCAGTGGCGGCAGTAAGCGGGCTGGCTAATTCATTATTGTAATAACTTTGCTTGTCCTTGGGGAGGTGTGAGTGGGGGAGGGAGGGAGGGGAAGGGGGAAGGGACTGAGTGTGGCTGAGGGTGGGGTGGGTGAGGGTCTGGGGCCAAGGGATGGGAGGCAGAAGAGGGAATGATGGACACACCTGTTCGCCGCCCTCCTTGCAGGGAGCCCTCCCTCTGGTTGTGTACCCATTCCCCACAGCAGGCCAGGATGGGCCCTGATTCTGAGGGAGGCTCTGGGATCTAGGAAGCAGGGCGGCGTTTACCCTCTGGGGCCCAAGGGGCTGGCACCCAAAGAAATCTTAGGGTCAGTGCTGTGGGGTGGGGTCCTGTGAGCCAGGCTGCTGTCTTCCCAGGACCAAATCCCACGAACTCCTGGCCTTACGTTTTCATCCCGCCTGACACAGTGGCAGAGGGGCTCCAGTTAGAGTGTCCAAGGCGCATCCCTACACTGTTGTTGGCAGAGCCATATAGGTGACAACTCAAAGACCCCCCAACCCAAAGCAGGAACTAACCACGAAGGTGCCTATGAGTACCCCTAAAAATAGGCCATCATAGCCGCTGGCCCGGGTTGCCCCCACACTCTGTCCTGGTGTGCTTGCCCTGACCATTTCCTGGAGTAAGAGGTGGGGGACTGCTCCCTGGCAGCTGGCGTGCAAGTAGACTAAGAATCGAGGAAGGGAGGATTGTGGTGGCTGGGTCGATAGGGGGCTTCGGGAAGCTTTAGGACTCCAGCTGAGCCCCCATCAGAAACAAAACACAGGTATGGAGGAAGCAAGGGCAGTGTCCCTGGTGGAGGAAACTGTGTGAGCAAAGGCTCAGGGTGAATCCTGAACCTGAGGACAAAGGGAGGCAGGTGTGGGGGATGGAGGCAGGGGTATGCCGAGGAGTCCTGGGAGAATCTGGGAACACAGGGTGGGTGGGGCTGGCCATGGAAGAGCTGAGTGGCAGGCTGGAGACTCGGTCTTCATCTCTTGCACCCACAAATCAATAGCAGTAGCAGCCCCAGCTAGAGAGCCTGTGGATGGCCTTGCCCTGCCCTGGAGAGATGGGGTTAGTTAGGTAAGCCCTCAGTTTCTGGGGACAGCCCATCCTAGGTCACACTGGAACTTGGAGGAGATGGCCAAGATAGGAACCTACCAGATGGCTAAAGAGGAAGGAATCATCTCCCCATACTCCTCCCTCTCCCCTGAAGCTGCCATCCCAAATCCTGGCCATGTGACACTTGTTATGGACGTTAGAAACGACTTCTGACCAGCCCTGGCGTGACTCCTGGCAGCTTTTCTCTAAGTTCTGGGCATTTCCCTGGCCTGAGTGCCTGGTGGTGATTGGCCAGTGGTAATGTTGTGGCTCCAGGATCAGAAGACCTAGAGTCAAATCCTGGCCCCATCTGTGAATGCACCTTTGTGTCTCAGTTTCCTCATCTATAAAATGGGGACAATAAGAATAGCTGCCTCACATGAACTAACACGGGTGACGTGCACAGCACAGCGCTGGCTCATGTAGTGAGGGTCCCTAATGTGTTCTCTCCTGCTCTTAAAGATATGAGAAGGAGGCGGTCGGTGTGTGTGGGTGGGGAGGGGCTATCAGAGCTTCACTTCCTTCCTTTACCCATTTTTCCCCCACCTGGGAAGTGGAATGGAGAAGGCTGAATATGGATGCTCTAAGGTTCTCTGGTTGAAGGACAACAGAGAGCTGGGGATATGCAGCTGCCTGTCCTCTTGTCCAGGGGGCTAGCTAATTTGGAGATCTGACATCACCCTGGCAGCAGCAACCAGGAGGCCAAGGCCCAGCCCTGTTCCAGCTCAGCCCCGCCTCTTTCTGCTTGGTTTGGGTCAGGAGGCCTTGTGGCAGCATTCTGGTCCCTTCTCCTGTGCCAGGAGGGCAGCCACATCCCTGGCTTTGCTCACCAGGAGTCCCCCAGCCCCGATCTTGGTCTGGCCCACAGAACTGAGTTTAGAAGTCCAGATGCCCAGCGCCCAGTCACCTCAATGCTCATTTCCTGAGGACTTTGTGGCTTTGGTGTCTAGCTCTCATCCTAGCTTAAGAAAACCTAGGAGCCAGCTTTCTGTCCCCTCCCCAACCCCAATTTACAGATCATTTTACAATGGCCTTTCAACAAATATTTATGAAGCATCTATTATGTGCTTGGTGGGAGAACCTGATGCTACACCAATAAAGCAGAGGATGATTGGAGTAGCCTCTCTCTTGGGATGGAGAAGGCCTCTCTGCAGAGGTGACATGTAAGCCTCCATCCACCCAAGGAACCTGCAGGGAACCAAGTTAGAATCTGCGTGGGCCAGAGCAGTTCTGTCCAGTGGAAATGCAATGCAAGCCACATGTGTAATTTTAAATTTTCTAGTAGCCACACTTCTAAAATTTTTGAGACTGGATCTCAAAAAGGCTGGAGTGCAGTGGCACGATCACAGCTCACTGCAGCCTCTATCTCCTGGGCTCGAAGCATCCTTCTGCCTCTGCCTCCTGAGTAGCTGGGCCTACAGGGTGTACCACTATATATGTGTGTGTGTGTGTGTGTGTGTGTGTGTGTGTGTGTGTGTGTGTATATATATATATTTATTTATTTATTATTATTTTTTTTTTTTAGTGGAGACAAGGTTTTGCTGTGCTGCCCAGGCTGGTCTGAAACTCCTGAGTTCAAGCAATCCTCCTGTCTTTGCCTCCCAAAGTGTTGGGATTACAGTCATGAGTCATTGCACCAGGCTACATTTTTTTAAGTCAAAAGAAACAGTTGAAATCAGTTTTAATAATATATTTTATTTAACCCAATATATCAAAATATTATCATTTCAACATGTAGGTAATATTAAAAAAAATTATTACGGAGATATTTTACCTGCTTTTTCTTGTGCTAAGTGTTCGAAGTCTGGTATTTATCTCACACTTCCAGTACTTCCCAATTTAGACTGGCTGCATTTCGCCCGCTCAGTGTCACCTGCGGCTCTCGGCTACCATGTTTGACTGGGCAAGTCTAGAGATTAGGAGCACAAACTCTGCAGCCACCTGCTAGCTGTGTGACCTTGGACAAGCTGCTGAACTGCTCTGTGCCTTAGTTTCTCTAGCTGTAAAATGGAGCAGGAATAGAAGCCCTACCTTGGAGTTGTTAGGAGAACCATAGAAGCTCCTAAACGTATAGGGCTGAAATAGTGCCTGGCAGGTAGAAAGTGCTAGCTAAATGTTAGCTATTAATAAGAATTAGTAAAATAAGAGTAATAAATCTCTGAAGGACAAACAGTCCAGGCAGAAACCGCAGAATGAAGAGCAGGAAGCCAAAGGGACCTGGGTGGGCGGCGAAGGGGACAGAGGAGGCCAGTGGGGTAGAAGATCATCGTGTCCAGCCTCCACGGTCTCGGTTTCCTTTTCAGTTCCATGCGCAGAGCTCGAGAACATACTATGGAGAGAGAACTCTAAGGGCCAAGACTTTGACACCTGTTCCCAGGTGAAGGGATGGGGTGCAAGTCCTGGGTAGAGGGCCCGGTGTACCCCTCCGTCTTCCTCATCTTGCTCTGACTCCAAAACTGTTGCATGCCTCGCGCTCACAGCCGCCTGGGAAGCACAGGGCATCAGCTGGAGGGGGAATATTAATGATTCAATTTTCAACTGGGTTCCACTCCAGGGCCTCGCCTGCGACATGCATTTTTAATCATAACAAAACAGAATGACAAAGGGAGTCATTTGCAGCAAGGCAGCCCCTGCTGGCTGGCCCCCCTGAAGGGTCTGAGGTGGGGAGGGGTGGCTGGCCCCGAAGACATTAAAGATGTCTCCCCAACTTCAGAGAGTTTGTAGCTGTGACCCAGCCTCTGGCCCTGCTGTGCTGTACAAGCCATTTTCTTTGGGCCGCCTCCTTTCCCAAAGTGGGGCTGCTGGGTTGGGGGAACCGGAACACTTGGGTGCCATTAGCTAGGGCTGGTAGAAGCTGGGGGCAGCAGAGATTTGACCATCTCCTTAGGGTTTCAGCTGGTCTGTGGCAGGGACAGGGAGCCACGTGGTGATGGGGGCCCTGTGGGTATGGAGGTGACTCTGAGGCCCGAGGTGACTCTTCATTCTCTGAGACTCTGTGAGGCATGGGGGTGTATTCCTGAACCGGCCTTCTGGGCTGGCCTTGCCTTGGTAGTACCTGGTGATTGGCCAGTCCCTCTCTGATGAAGGGCACTGTAGTTCCCTATTGGTTCCCGTTAGTTCACCCACCAGTGGGTCCTGGCCCATCCTGTTTGGCAACTCACTTTGCACTGAGTCCATTTGGAATGCTCTCCTTCACTGATCTCCTTGAATCTCCATTAGCCAATCTCCCAGGCTCTTTTCTGCCAGCATCACTCATTGTCTGCACCACTGCCTTGGCAATTCTGCTGCCCTCTGACCAACCCTCTGTTCATTCACCCAATCTCTGAGCCAGTATATACTCAGTATATAACAGGCACTGTGCCTGGCTGGCTCAGTCTGGTGGGGAAGGCAAACTGGAAGCCACTGTATGGACAGTGGTGTAGCAGGCTCACAGAAGAAGCTGTAGGGACCAGTACAATTTAAGGTACACATGTTATTTATTTAACCAAGATTTATAAAGGACCTACTATGTGCCAGGCACTGAATGCTGTGTTTGCAGTGGTAGACAAGGCAGACATGGTCCCTGCTTTCACAGAGTGTACAGTTAGGTGAAGAGGAAACAAACCAGCAGGTGTTTCATGCTTCTTTTTAGATCCTCCCTTGTGTCTTGTACACAGTGGGTGCTCAATAAATGATTGCTGGTTGGTGGGTTCTAAGTTGGCAAATTCTCCAACTATGCCATTCTCTTCTCCCCACCACGGCTTTGTGTTTTTGAAGTTGGTTCCTAAGTTGGACTTTTACCTGCTGGGCTGTCCCCTGTCCTGATTCTGCAAGCTCTGGTTTCAGGTGTCATAAGTTAATCACACCAACCAGCATTCACTGAATGCTCATGATGCACCCGGTGCTTAGCACTTTGTGGGTATAGTTAATATCATCTTATGTAATTGTCACAACAACCCCAGAATAGCTTCTACTATTCAACCTGTTTTACCAAAGGGGAATATGAGGCACAGAGATGTGAAGTCGCTTATCCAAGATTGCACAGCAAATAATGGGCAGAGCTGGGATATAAACCCGAGCACTCTGGGCCCAGAGTCTGTGCTGTAAACAGGCCATGCCATCCTGTGGCTTCCTCTTACCAAGTGGAAAGCAGGTCAGAAAGACCCCTTTTCACCCAATCTGCAGAATCTTGCTGCCTTTTAGTTGATGGAAAGCCATTATCAGGTAGGTCCAGGCTGTCCACATCCTCCAGGAATCATGGAATGTCAGTGCTGAGGGTCCTTAGAAGTCCTCTCCTGCACTCCTCTCATGTTTCAGCCAAAGGAACCAAGGCTCAGTGATGGAAAAAGACTGGCCCAAGGGCTCAAGACCAAGTCTTGGCTGAGAGGCCCTGTGTGTCCTCAGCCCCAGGATGACTTCCTGAGCATAGTTTTACATGATTTAATAGAGAGCAGGCAGCAGATGGCTGGTCTTGGATGGAGAGGCAGAAAGGCCCATGACCTTGCCTCTGCACCTGCCCCTCTGCAGTCCTTGAAACTAACCAGACCCTGATTCCTGGGCTTTCAGGCCCCCTGGTCTCTGACACTCTCTTCATGGCTGGGACCTCCCGCTCCCTTCCTTCCATTGTCTTTCCTGCTGGGGTGACAGAAACCAGCAGCCTGCACTTCTCCCCAGGATCCCCAGGGCAAGAGCAGGAGTGAGAAGAAGCCACTGACAGCTCAACTGCAGGAGCTGCAGTTTCCTGGGGGCATCTGCCTGGGGGGTGCTACCCAGTCTTCACTGACTCACTCACTCACTCATGCATTCCAGCAAATATGCTAGCGTGTGCTAGGTGTGGGATACAGTAGTGAACAAGACAGACAAAAGTCCCTGTTTCTGTGTATCTTACATTTATGGGGGTGAGGGATGGAGGAGACAGACAAAATAGCCAAGATGGTGAACACATTTAGTGTATTAAACAGGTAAGTGCCATAGAGAACAAGTAAAGGAAGGAAGCGAGGGCGACCCCCACTGCCCTTCCCTATCGCTGCGGGAGGTGAGGGAGAGAGCCCTGCACAATTCCAGAGGAGAGATTCAAGCCAGAGGGTACATGTAGGAAGTGCAAAGGCCCTGAGGTAGGAATGGACCAGGGATGTTCAAGGCACAGCCAGGCCATTCGCTGGCTTGGTGTGGACTAGGAGAAGCATAGAAGGAGATGCAGAGAGAGCGAATCTGGGCATGGACACCTTGGGATGCCACTGACTAAAGGTGCCAGTGAGAGACAGAAGTCACTTGCAGTGGCCGAGACTCTGCTGCGGCTGAGGCATCCTGTCCCATGATGTGGGAGGGCAGATCTGGCATCTAACTTGGCAGAGGTAGAGGACTTTCCCCACGGAGCTGGCCTCCCCAGGCTGCCCTGGGTGGCGTAGGATGTGATGTGACAGAGGTGTTAGGTAGGAAGGTAGGAAGCGTTCGTGGTGGTAGGTGCTCCTGTTTGTTCAACTCCTGCCTCCAGATCAAGGGAGTTTCAGAAAAAGACGGGTCCACTCACACCTTGTGACTTCCTCTCACCTTGTATGGTGCTGTAGGTGGAATCCATAGAACCTTCCAGAAAATGAGCAATGGGTCGGTGTGTGTGTGGGCGGGGAGTGGATGGGGAAGGGCGGGTGCTTGACTGTTCACCTGAAGCTTCATCAGCAAGCTTTCACCTTGGAAATAATCTTTCTCTTTGCTCCAGCAAAGGGCTTCTCAAAACTGTGGTTCCCACAGCTGTCCTAGGAAGGAGGCCTTGGTGGATCACCAACTTTTCTAGGAACTCTGAGATCCTGGTCCTTGTTCTGAGGGGGACTGTGCTGAGAGCACACCCTCCATGAACACTGCTTCCTTTGCCCAATCCTACTCCTACTGCCGCGGCCTCGGGTAGGAGTCCCTGACGCAGTGTAGGGTTTTGTGTGGACACAAGCCCCGGGGCCTTGGCCGTCTTGCCCGATGGGGCCTGCAGCTTCTGCTTTCCATGCGAGCTTACATTGCCTCCTCCTTCCTTCCTGCAGCCGCCTCTCTCTGATTTAAGGGCAGGTTTTATTCCCGAGCTGCCTCGGGGCCCCTCTTTCTGATTGCATTAAAGTCTCTGCAATTCTCCCCTCATTAATGATTGGCATATTTTTACCTCTCACTAAAGGAGCTTCAAGGCGACTCCCAGGGGGCCCTACTCTCCGAATGAAACAATTTCATCCTGCTCCAGAAACGCATTAAAAAGGGTTTGTCAGGATCTTATCACCAGTTAGAGAAAGCTAATCAAATTACTTCTATTTATTAGCTGGTACAGCAGTGTGTCATTCCATCAAGCCCTGGCCCTGGCTCCAGCCCGGGTGGGCATGGAGCAAGCACCCAGGCACCCTGACTGCTGGAGGAGAGAGTGCCTGACGGGAGCCCGCTGCCCAGCCTCTCTGCCCCGGCTAGCACCTCTGTGCCAGCCCTGCCAGCCAGGAGAGCCGGGTGAACTACTGGGGCACCAAAACCATGGACATCTGTTATTCATCAAAGATGATTCCTCACGGCTGCCTGTGTCTTCTTCTTAGCCAGACGGCACATCTCAACTCCAGGCTGCCTGTCCTTGGCAAAGCTGGGTATGAAATTGCAGCATATTTATAGGACACATATTCTCCCCTCCTTTCAAAGAGAGGGGTATAGCTTATTTTGTGTTCCTTTAGGAAATAGGTTTTCTTTTTTTAAAAAATAGAAAACAGCAGGCCAGGTGTGGTGGCTCATGCCTGTAATCCCAGCACTTTGGGAGGCCAAGCTGGGCGGATCACTTGAGGTCAGGAGTTTGAGACGAGCCTGGCCAACATGGTGAAATCCTGTCTCTACTAAAAACACAAAAAATTAGCTGGGTGTGATGGCCTGTAATCCCAGTTACTCAGGAGATGAGGCAGGAGAATCTCCTGAACCGGGGAGGTGGAGGCTACAGTGAGCCAAGATTGTGCCATTGCACTCTAGCCTGGGCAACAAAGGGAGATTCTGTCCCACTAACCTCCCCAAAAAGAAAAATAGCATGCACCCCACATGGACCATGGATCATATGTGGTTACCTGTGTCTCAGGTTTTGACAACAAAATGAACATTTGATTCTTTTGTGCTCCATCTTCCAATTGCCTTATTTTCTCCTCTTTCCCAGTGATGAGTATCATGAATTTACTATGTATCTTTCTAGGACCCTAAATAATGTGTATATCATATCCAAAACTGGCACACCCTAGTGGGTGCAGCTGCTCTGAGCCTCTGCTGTGTGGCATCACGGAAGTCAGCATGGACTCCACGCTTACGGTTCTGTGACCTAACCTCCCCATGCCTCAGTTTCTCCATCTCCACTACCATCACTTACTTTGTAGGATTTGTGGTGAGGATGAGATGAGATAATGAATGCACTTAATGAAGGACTGGGCACATGGTCAGTGCCCATGAACGGTAGCCATCGTCATTACCATTGTCTCTACCCCTTCCACCTGCACCTCTTGGGGCCCCATGAGCTTCCGGGCTCCATCTCAGATGTGTATATTCGTACCCACCCAGCTTTCAGCTGCTTATGGACGATGTACTGTACAGTGTCCAGACAGGCCCCCCCTGTAGAGCTGTGTGGACATGTGTGTGCTCTGCAAGGAGCCCCAGAATCCCACAATTCACTGGACAGAGAAAGCAGGCTGGGTGAAAGAATTGGCCAGACTCTCGCCTTGGCCCGGCCTCTCATAGCAGACCCAGGCTGGGGTGGAAGAGCAGCCCCCCACACCCACCAGCCGGGGGCAAGGGGCTCTCCCAGCTGCCTGGCTGCCTCTGTGGCCCCAGGAATGGTTCAAAAGGCTATGCCGCATGCCCCGTCACATCGCACAAAAGGACATATTGATTGGTTTGTAGAAGCATTTCCTGGGGTGCTTTATATCTCCCTCCCTCGTCGCCCATAATGAAGGGGCTGAGTGCACAGAGGAGGGAGAGGCCGGGACATATCCATCCGGGTGGGATTTCTTCATCTTATCAATCAGGACTTTAATTAGACACGTCCGAGAGGGCAGTTCCATCTCGGGGCAGGCGGCAATCTTTATCAAGCATGCCACATCTCTAATTACTGTGTACTGACAGATAACAATTGGGGGGCAGGGTAGGGAGCCCAGGAGGCCAGGAAAGGACAGCAGGGCCCAGAGAGTGGCCGTTCACCCAAGCAGAGTGTCCTTCCGAGACAACCTGGAGGGAATCGCTCTAACTCTATACCCAGAAACTGGGGATATGGCCTCAGATAACACCCCTCTGAGTGATGGCTGGGATGAGGCACAGAGAGTGGCCGGGTCAGGAGATGAACAGATGTGAGCACCCCTGTACCCCCGGCCCATGCTCCTGACACACATTTCTTTCTTTTCTTCACATCTGAGTTTCCTTGTTGCTCAGTGTTTTTAATGGCATTGTTGAAGGAGCCAGGAACACCTAGGCTTGAATCCTATGGTTTGGTCCCTTGGCTTCATGTCAGCCAGCTTATGTGACCTTAGACAAGTGACTTAACCTCTCTGGGCTCAGTTGACTTCACTGCCACATGGAGATGGTCCTACCTCCTGGTAGGATTGCTGTGGCCAGGAACTGAAATGAGCTGTGTGCAGGAACATGCGTTCTCCCCGTCCCTACCTTTCTTCCTTCCTTGTCCATCAGGCTTTATTGAGGGAGTGAGGAGCAGTTCAGGTCATCACAGGCTAAATACAAAGTCTGTTCCTTTCCAGAGTGAATTTCCTGCTTAGCTGTGTTGACAAACCATGAGGGAGGACAAATCTGGACTTTGTAGACAAGGCACCATGCAGCAGGTTGGCAAACTCTGTCATGGGTGCGGGCCCTGGCTGGGAGGTGATGCAAGAGGAATACGCTTCTGCAGTGGAGCTGAACTGCAAGTCTGCTCTCTCCGTTATGAACTGAGGGAGCTCCGTCACGGATCCTCTCTGAGCCTCAGTTTCCTCATGAGCAGAATAGATGAATCATCCCTCCTCCCAGGGTTGGAGAAGGGGCATGTGAAGTACTGAGACCCAGCCCACCCCTGCACCCAAGTAGCTGCCCAGATGGTGGGTCAAGACAGGGTTGCTCCAAGCCCCCTCTATTCTGCGTGTTCCAGCCTCCTGCAAATGGGGTTTTCTCTTGCTCCTTCCTCTCTTCAGGGACTGAGTCTCCTACCTCTGGGCTCCCTTCTCCCCTCTCCTGGGTCCTGGTGTCCCTCAGAAGAGAAGCCTGCACAGTCTTTGCTGAGTGCCCACCACGTTATCTAGACAGCTCCCAGCTCTCCCTCAGCTGGTTCCCAGCCTGGGGGCCTTGTGTCCTGCTGTCTTCATCCCCTCTCCAGCCACCACACTGTGACCACTTTCAGAGATACCTCAACATTCACATCTCATTGGTGGAGGCTTCAGCAAACAGTTCCTGTGCTCCACTCCCTGTGGCCTCCTGGAAGCCTGCAGGTTTCACCCAGCTCTCCTGTCCCCCTCAGAGCTCTTGTCTCCAGTCTTTGCAGGCTGACATTTCTCTTGAGACTTGGCCTGAAAGCCTTTAATGCTCCTGGCCTCCAGAGTCTCAGGTTAAGTTCCCCAGGGAAGATGGGCCATGAGGTCCCCAGGGAATAGAGGGAGGAAACAAACTACATGCTGGTTCTTTATGATCATTGAATTGATCACGGCAGTCTTGCTAGTTGGATAGCTCAATCCCTGCTCAGAGAGGTTAGTAAATTAATAAACCCACCCACTGTCTCTGGTGTCCAGTTGGTATTGTTTACCTGAAGGAAGTGAGTAAGACTGGGCACTACAGGTATGGGAATATCTGAGGATGTCTCTGGATAAGAATTCCCACATAAAGCTTTGGCAAACTCATACTTGTCCTTCTCTAGGCTGGCAGCATAAAACCTGTTGGAGAATGGTGAGGAGTTGGAGGTGGTACTCTGGCAAGAGTCCGCATGTCCCTGAGATTGCCCAATGAGGCCGTGGCCTGGACTTGGGCTGATGGGGACCCAGGAGGAATTTCAGAATGCTAGGTGGGTTGGGACACGGGAGGGCAGGTGGTGGTGGCGGTGATGTGGGTATACAGAGAAGGATAAGGAAAAGCCTCACCTTAAAGACATCAGAGCGTCTTTGGGGCAATGTGGCTAACACACAGGCCCCATTAGAGAATAACAAAGGGCCCTGCTGGGTGGCGTCAGGAGAGTTCCCAGGAAGGAGTCAGCACGATGGGCCTGAGTGGCAAGAGGCCTTCCCAGGGGTGAGCAGCCTTCTCCCTCCAGCTCTCAAAATCAGACACACCTTTCAGAAGAGGTGGCATTCTGGCAGGGGAGAAGGAACAGAATGGGCAAAGTGAGGGACAACAGGGAACTTGGTGAGAGCCCTAAGCAAGCCTGTAGGAAAAGCCCACTGAGCCCCCAGGCCACTCCAAGACCAGGGAAATACTGCTGATTACAGTAAGGGCATTCTCCCACCTGACACCTGTCATGATGCTGATGCTCCCACTTGCAGGTGCCATGATCATCTCCATTCATCCAGGTGAGGAGCCTGAAGCTCAGACAGGAGAAGAGAGCAGCAGGCGTGGCTGTCTGCTTAAGGCTATAGGCTATGGAGCCAAAGACCTCTGGTTTGAATTTGGTCCACATGAGCTTTGATTTCCCCATCTGTAAAGTGGGAATAGTAAGGTCCATGCCACAGGGTTGTTGGATGTCATGTCAACCACTTAGCGTATCTCCTGGCATGATTCCTAACAGGAACTTGACAAATAATAACTGCATTTTTTGTTTCTTTAGAAAATTCTTGTTGAGCATCTACTCCATGCCAGGCATTGTGATAGGCTCTGGGATCACAGCAGTGAACCTGACAGTCATGTTCCTGCTTTCAAGGCCTTTATGTTCCAGTAGAAAGATAGACAGGGATCGAGTAAGCAAAGAATGAGATCATTACAAATTAGACTAAACTGCATTGAAGGAAATGAACAAGGTGATGCAATGGATAGGAGAGATGAAGGGATCCAGAAGATCCCCTAGACAGGGCATTCGGGGAAGGCCTCTCAGAAAGGACTGAGGAGCGAGGAAGATTCAGCCATGCCAAGAGCAGCCCAGGCAGAAGGAACAGTGAATACGAAACTCTGAGTCTTCAAAATGTTAGAGGAACAGAGATGAGTTGAGCCAAGTGAGAGGGAGGATGGTCCAAGAAGATGTTGGAGAGACAGATTAAGCAGAGCCTTTTACATCCTGGCAAGGAGTTTGTAGTTTATTCTAGGTATGACAGAAAGTCATGGGATGGTTTTAAGTAGGGGAGTGATGGCATGATGCCATCAGTGATTGAGAACATGGACTCTGAAGTCAGACTGTTTGGATTCGAATCCAACAAGTGTAACCAACTCCCTTAAACTTAGTGTCTTAAAATAACAACAATCCTTGCTTTTGCTAACAAATCTGAAATGTGGGCAGGGCTTGGGGAGAGTGACTTGTCACCACACCTTGCAGTATCACGCTGGGGTGGCTCAGCTGGAGCTGGAGGTAATGCCCACTCACATGTGTAGCAGGTGGTGCTGGCTGTTGACTGGGAACTCAGTCGAGGGGACTGTCAGCCAGGGGCCTCAGTTCCTCTCCACATGGGCCCCTCCATGGGGCTGCTTGGGCTTCCTCACAGCATGGTAATTAGGTTCCAAGAGCAAATGTTCCAAGCTGCATGGCTTCTTCTGACCTAACCTTGGAAATCATGCATCATCATTTCCTCTTCATTCTGTTGATTAAGCTAGTCACTAGGGCCAGCCCAAATTCAAGGGGACAGAAATAAAATCATTAATTTGTAGGAGGAGTAGTAAAGAATTTTCAGCCATGAACTACAGAAATTTGGAGAGGTAGGTTAGATCAGAGACAGATCAGGCAAACCTTTAGGTAATGGTAAGACATTTTAATTTAAGTGTAATGTGAAGTCACTGGATGATTTTAGGGAGGTAGTGATGTCAAATGAAGTGGGAGATAGACTGAATTTGAGGATTAGACTGCCAGGGTTTGAATGGTGCCTGCAGCAATAATTATT
>NW_012102344.1:0-2052 GCF_000951045.1 Mandrillus leucophaeus
CACCACCACGTCTAGCTCATTTTTGTATTTACAGTAGAGATAGGGTTTCACTATGTTGGCGAGGATGGTCTCCATCTCCTGACCTCATGTTCCACTCACTTCAGCCTCCCAAAGTGCTGGGATATAAGTGAGCCACGGCACTTAGCTGTGTATAGTATTTTAAGTGGTTGCTATGGAAATTAAAATATATATAATGTGACTTATCATGCTCTAAGGGTACCAGAATTTCACTAATTTAAGTGAAGGATGAAAATCTTACTTTCAGTTGGGTCCCTCTACCTTCTCTAGCTTTTAACATGTCAGTCCTGAGTATCAGATGGTTTCATGATTTTTGTTGCAATCATCAAATATAATTTACAAAGCTCATGAGGAAAACAATAGTCTATTGTATGTACCCAGATTTGCTCTTTCCATTGTTCTTTTTTCCATCCTGATGTTCTAAGATTTCTTCTTTTATCATTTTCTTTAGTATGAAGAACTTCTTTTAGCCAGTTCTTTAAGTCAGGGACTATTTTAAAAGGTTTTCTTTACTATGAGAATGTTATTTCTCCTTCCTTGCCAAAGGATACTTTTGCGAGATACAGAATTTTTGACTGTTACTTCTATTCTTTCAGCACTCAAAAAATATTCTGCCACTTTTTTCTGGCCTCCAGGGGTTCTGATGTGAAATTCAATTATTGTAGTTGGTATTCCCTTATAGGTAATGTGTTGTTTCTATCAGGCTTTTTTCAACTTCTTTAGTTTGCAGAAGATTAATTATGATGTGTCTTGGCATGATTTTGTGTGTGTGTGTGTATTTATGCTGTTTAGGGTTCTCTCAGTTCCGTGAATCTATAAGTTTTTCTTTGTGCCAAATTTTGAGAGTTTTTATTCATTGTTTTTGCAAATTGTTCTTTAGTCTCACTGTGTTTTCTCTCTCTTTCTAAGACTCTGATGGTATGAATAACAGATCTTGTGTTAGTGTTCCATAGGTCTCTGAGGCCCTGGCTCTTTTCATTTTTTTTAGTCTGTTTTCTGTATATTGTTCAAACTGAACAAATTTCATTCGCTTATCCTTAAACCCAATGATTCTATGCTTCATCCAACTTTCTATGGTTTATCAACTCCTCTATTGAGCCTACTGAGCAAATTATTTTCTGTTGTATTTTTAAGTTCTATAATTTCCGTTTGATTCTGATATGGTTTGACTGTGTCCCCACTTAAATCTCATCTTGAATTGTAGCTCCCATAATCCCCATGTGTCATGGGAGGGACCCAGTGGGAAGAAATTGAATCATGGGGGCAGGTTTTTCCCATGCTGTTCTTGTGACAGTAAATAAGTCTCACGAGATCTCATGGTTTTATAAAGGGCAGTTCCCCTGCACGCTCTCTCTTGCCTGCTGCCATGTAAGACATGCCTTTCTCCTCCTTGCCTTCCAACATGATTGTGAGGCCCCCCGAAGCCATGTGGAACTGTGAGTCCATTAAACCTCTTTCCTTTATAAATTACCCAGTCTCAGGTATTTCTTCATAACAGTATCAAAATGAACTAATACAGATTCCTTTTCATAACTTCCATTTCTTTGCTGAGAATTTATATTTCTTCATTTGTTTCAAGAAAATTCGTCACTGGTAACTGAAACTTTTTTATGACAACAGCTATAGAATCCTTATCAGATAATTGAAACATTGGATTCACATCACTATTGTTATCAGTTGACTGTATTTTCTCATTCAGGTTGCATTTTTTCTAATGGTTCTTAATGTAATGAGTGATTTTCTATAATATCCTAGCCAGTTTGTCTATTATACTGGAAAACTCTGGGGTCTGGCTTTAATCTTTCATTTTAGCAGGATACCACCTTATTGAGGTTTAGACATGGGTCCTGGCCTACTTTTGTGGGCTGTGGTTCCAATGACAGTTTGAGTTTCAGAGCTTTTGTGGTATTATTTTATTCTTTTTGCTTTATCTGGTGCGGCTGAGATCCCTCTTGTTCTTGCCAGTGTTGCCTGAGGGGATGAAAAGGGCTTCCTCAGGATGGACTACTCAGTGTCTCTTGGTAGAAGAGTCTC
>NW_012102344.1:4092-4764 GCF_000951045.1 Mandrillus leucophaeus
CCATGCTGTTCTTGTGACAGTAAATAAGTCTCACGAGATCTCATGGTTTTATAAAGGGCAGTTCCCCTGCACGCTCTCTCTTGCCTGCTGCCATGGAAGACGTGCCTTTCTCCTCCTTGCCTTCCAACATGATTGTGAGGCCCCCCCAAGCCATGCGGAACTGTGAGCCCATTAAACCTCTTTCCTTTATAAATTACCCAGTCTCAGGTATTTCTTCATAGTAGTATGCAAATGAACTAATACACATTCCTTTTCATAACTTCCATTTCTTTGCTGAGAATTTATATTTCTTCATTTGTTTCAAGAAAATTTGTCACTGGTAACTGAACATTTTTTATGACAACAGCTATAGAATCCTTATCAGATAATTGAAACACTGGATTCACATCACTATTGTTATCAGTTGACTATTTTCTCATTCAGGTTGCATTTTTTCTAATAGTTCTTAATGTAATGAGTGATTTTCTATAATATCCTAACCAGTTTGTCTGTTATACTGGAAATCTCTGGGTTCTGGCTTTAATCTTTCATTTTAGCAAGATACCACCTTATTGAGGTTTAGACATGGGTCCTGGCCTACTTTTGTGGGCTCTGGTTCCAATGACAGTTTGAGTTTTAGAGCTTTTGTGGTATTATTTTATTCTTTTTGCTTTATCTGGTGCTGCTGAGATC
>NW_012102344.1:11082-11469 GCF_000951045.1 Mandrillus leucophaeus
AGAGGAAGGGGAGAAGGAGGAAGGGGGGAAGAGAAGAGAAGGGAAAGGAAAGGAAGGGAAGGGAAGAGAGAAAGAAGAAAGAAAAGGTAATTGACTATAACACTGCCCTGAAACATCTGGATTACATAGCACATTCTATGTAGAACGTGTGTATTTTGCATTACATGTGTGGTTGTCTAGCTCACCTACAATGATGTATGAATTTTCGTGTCAGTGACTGCTCATGGAGAATTCAAATGCCTCCTGCCCCCACCACACTGCTGAAGCAGCAGTCACAGCATAAAACTTCTGACAGATAACAGACCTTCCTTAAAGAGCACTAGGCAAGTTTGGCCGGGCGCGGTGGCTCACGCCTGTAATCCCAGCACTTTAGAGGCCAAGGCAGGC
>NW_012102344.1:11656-14708 GCF_000951045.1 Mandrillus leucophaeus
AGCTTTCCCGTTACTTAGAATCTCTAGGGGCCAGGCACAGTGGCTCATGCATGTAATCCCAGCACTTTGGGAGGCCGAGGTAGGCAGATCACTTAAGGTCAGAAGTTCGAGACCAGCCTGGCCAACATAGTGAAAACCTGTCTCTACTATAAAACAAACAAACAAAAATTTAGCTAAGTTTGGTGGCTTGTGCCTATAGTGTTTTTAGGATTTTTAGGATCAAAAAGTGTTATGGGCTAGGCGCGGTGGCTCATGCCTGTAATCCCAGCACTTTGGGAGGCCAAAGTGGGCAGATCACTTGAGGTCAGGAGTTCGAGACCAGCCTAGCCAATGTGGCAAACTCCTGTCGCTACAAAAAATTCAAAAAATAGCCAGGCGTGGTGGTGTGCACCTGTAATCCCAGCTACTCAGGAGGCTAATACAGGAAGAATACTTGAGCTCAGGAGTTGGAGGCTGCAGTGAGCTATCATCGTACCACTGCACTGCAGCCTGAATGACAGAGCATCAACAACAAAAAAGAGTATCTTATATTGGTGATATTGCCCTCTGTATGCCTTTGTTTCACCATGATTTGAAAGTATTTGTTAGTCCTCTAAGAGCTAGTTTTTCTTAGTGCTATTTAATAGTATGGATTTTTTCATTTACTGGAGTGCAGAAAAGGGATTTACTTTTTTTCCCAAATAAAAAATGCCTCTCTCCATGAATCAAGTGCATTCTTGCTACTTGACAACAGTTTCAGGTGCAAGCCCTCCATCAAGGATTCACAAGTCAATAAATTTTGTGGCAGGCATAATCATCCGCCCTTGCCAGGAAACTCCTAAGTAACCCTTTGGAGGAAGCAGCCACTGGTGTTGGAAGTGCTGCCCTTCTGTAGGGTCAGGCAGAGAGAGGTGCCTGCATCAGGCTGCCTGGCACTGACTGGCAGAAGCTGAAATTCTCAGTAAGTGACATCTTGATGTGCTGGAAAGCAGGTTAGCTGTGAGAACACAGGAACAAACAGTGGGGGATTCAGGAGGGCCTTAGAAGACAGCCTTCAGGACCCGACAAAGTGGCTCATGGCTGTAATCCTAGCACTGTGGGAGGCCGAGGTGGGTGGATCACCTGAGGTCAAGAGTTCGAGCGCAGCCTGGCCAACGTGGTGAAACTTTGTCTCTACTCAAAATACAAAAAAATTTAGGGGGACATGTTGGCAGGCGCCTGTAATCCCAGCTACTTAGGAGGCTGAGGCATGAGAATTGCTTGAACCCAGGAGGTGGGGAGGTTGCAGTGAGCTGAGATAATGCCATTGCATTCCAGCCTGGGCAACAGAGCAAAAATTTCATCTGAAAAAAAAAAAGAAAAAGAAGAAGGAGAAGGAGAAGACAGGCTTCAGGTGGCAGAAGGGAGTGCAATGTTGAGAAGGAAACAATGAAAGACAACCGAGGCTGGGTTCCAGCCCCAAGGTTCAGCTGTGATGACAATTTCTTGATGCCAGGTTTGCTGGGGCACCTGATAGGGGTGGAGTAAGAAGGTGAAACCTAGGACCAGAATGAGGAGGTGGTGAGCCAGGTCAGATTTAGGAGATCAGCAGGGAACAGCAAAAAATGTTGCAGGAGGGTGAACACTTAATATTTTTATTTCATGTTATTTTATTTTATTTTTTGAGACAGGACCTTCCTCTGTTGCCCAGGTTGGTGCACAGTGGTACAAGTGCTACTTGGGAGGCTGAATGAGGCTGGAGGATGGTTTGAGCCCAGGAGTTCCAGGCTGCATGGCTTACTGCTGGCTCACTACAGCCTGGAATTCTTGGGCTCAAGCCATCCTCCAGCCTCCCCCTACCACGTAACTGTGAATACAGGCATGCACCACCACACCCAGCTAGTATTTTTATTTTTTGTAGACCTGGGGATCTTACTATGTTGCCCCACCTGGTCTCAAACTCCTGGGCTCAGGCAATCCTCCTGCCTAGGCCTCCCAAAGTGTTGGGATTACAGGTGTGAGCCACTGTGCCCAGCTGAATATTTAATTAAAAAGCCCAAGTCTGAATATACATTGGTAAGGCAGGAATGGGTGGATATTAAAAGGCCCAGTTAGAGGCAGGAACAGGATCCAATGGTGGGACATACTGAGGCCTAAATCAAAGTGTGAACGCAGGCATAGGATGACACTATACTAAACAATCAGGCCGACAGGAGTAGGTTATGGAAAGACAGTCTGGCGCAGGAATGCTTGCTCAGCTCAGAACCCAGGCAGCGATCCTCAGCACGTGCTGAGTTGGTCATATCTTCCCTTTATACCTGAGCCAGCCTGCAGAACCATGAGTTCGATTATTATTATTATTATTATTATTATTTTTGTAGTGAGTCTCCCTCTGTCTCTCAGACTGGAATGCACTCTCAGTTCACTGCAACTTCTGCCTCAGCTGCTAGTTTATTCCTTTTTTCCTGGATCCTCTAAGTCTTCCTCTGGTGTTGTGTCCCTAGCCTTTGCTATGGAACAAGCCACCCAAACATTAGTGCTTTAAAACAATTATACTTCTATGCATTGGGTGCAAGTTTACTTTACTGATTTTTCCTGGGCTCATTCATCTGGCTATAATTTTTTTTTCTTTTTTAAAATTGTGCTAAAATACAATATAAAATTTACCATCTGGTAGGATTTGGATGTGTGTCTCCTCCAATTTCATGGTGAAATGTGATCTCCATTGTTGGAAGTGAGGTCTGGCAGGAGGTGTTTGGGTCATGTGGGTGGATCCCTTGTGAATGGCTTGTTGCCCTCCCCATGGTGATGAGAGAGTTCTCATTCTGTTAATTCACACAAGAGCTGGGTGTTTCAAGGAGCTGGCACCTCCTTCTCTCTCTCTCTTTCTCTCTCTCTTCCTCCGTCTCCATCTCTCTCCATGTGATGTGCCTGCCTGTTCTCTTTTCACCTTCTACCATGAGTAAGTTTCCTGAGGCCTCACCAGAAGCCTAGCAGATGCTAGTGTCATGCATGTACAACCTGCACGTACAACCTGTAGAACCTTGAGCCAAATAAACCTCTTTTTTTTTTTTTTTTTTTTTGAAGACAAGGC
>NW_012102344.1:14939-15246 GCF_000951045.1 Mandrillus leucophaeus
ATTAAATACACTTATAATGTACAACCTTTATTACCGCCCACTTCCATAATTCTTTTCATATTTAGAAACTTAAATTTTATATACATTAAACAAGAATTCCCCATTTTCCTGTCTCCCCTGTCCCTGGAAATTGCCAATCAACTCTCTGTCTATATGATCGCGACTACTCTAAGTATCTCATATAAATGGAATTATACAATATTTGCCTTTTGGGGGCTGGCTTATTTCACTTAGCATGATGTCCTTAAGTTTCATCCAGGTTATATAGCATGTGTCAGAATTTTCCTTATTTTTAAAGCTGAATGGT
>NW_012102344.1:15296-17294 GCF_000951045.1 Mandrillus leucophaeus
CTAAAGGGAAAAGTCAAGCTGGAAACTGCTTAGGGCAAACCTGCCTCCCGTTCTATCCAAAGTCAGTCCTCTGCTCACTGAGATAGAAGCATATCTGATTGCCTCATTTGAAACAAAGGCTCATCAGGAACTCAAAAAAAATCCAATCATTTTTCTCTTACCTACCTATGACCCGAAAGCCTCTCCCCACTTCGAGTCGCCTGGCCTTTGCCTCCAGCCGTCCCACCTTTCTGGACTGAACTAATGTACATCTTACACATATTGATTGATGTGTCATGTCTCCCTAAAACGTGTGAAATCAAGCTGTATCCTGACCACCTTGGGCACATGTCGTCGGGACCTCCTGAGGCTGGGTCACGGGTGTGCACTCTCAACACTGGCAAAATCAACTTTCTCAATTAACTGAGACCTGTCTCACATTTTCAGGTTCACATAACCTTCCTGCAAAAGAATTTGAATGCCTCTAATTTGACAGTTTTCATGTTTAGCAGCATAACTAACACTTCTCTTAGCACTATGGACAAGGAACTCCTTATTGAAAATAGAAAGCTAACTGAGATTCTGAAGGGCTTGTTTAGTTTACAGACAAAAGCAAATACCCCATCAACACAAGATTAACAGCACCTGAAGGCCCACTGTGTGCTGCTTTGAAATCCACCTCATCTCTGGGTGATAAAGCACACTCTGAAGAGACTCTGCAAGACCAGCTTTTCCGTAAGTGGACTGTGGGTTATTTATAGTCACTCTGCACGTGTGCTAATGAGCCATGGCTGCCCGGCAGACATGATTTAACTTTCTATGGTTCTTGGTTTTCTCATCTGTAAAATTACAAGGTCGGACATGTTTAATTCTAAGAACTGTTGAACTGACCGGGCATGGTGGCTCATGCCTGAAATCCCAGCACTTCGGGAGGCTGCGGATCACGAGGTCAGGAGTTCGAGACCAACCTGACTAACATGGTGAAACCCTGTGTCTATTAAAAATACAAAAATTAGCCGGGCGTGGTGGCATGTGCCTGCAATCCCAGCTACTTGGGAGGCTGAGGCAGGAGAATCACTTGAACTCGGGAGACAGAGGTTGCAGTGAGCCGAGATTGCACCATTGCACTCCAGCCTGTGTGACAGAGCTAGACGCTGTCTCAAAAAAATAGATAGATAAATAAATAAAAACTAAGAACCATTGAACTAAAACATTCCCTGCTCTCAGGACACTGTGGTTAAAATAGTAAGCTATTTTGACTTCTTCGTAACCGTGACTGTCCTTCTTCCCCATTGATTCTCAACAGAGATTTTCTGCCTGCTCTAACTTACCCAAAACATTAGCGCAGCTGATGATCTGACACGCTGAACAATGACTCAACGGTGACTGAGAAAAGGCCACTTGCTAAATGTATGTAGGTAAGTGTTCTAACCTCTCCAGGTCTCAATGCTGGTGTATGGAAGACATACTTGATAGCAATAACTTAAGCCTGAAAATAACACTATGGTCTAAGGAAATGTGTGTTCAAAGTTCCAAGCTAAGGAATCCAGAAGTGGCCAACCTGAAGATTCACTCCTTATCTGTGAAGGACATCAGAAGCCCTGGCCAATCCCCTTGAAATGCAGGATCTACAGGGGCTCGAGGCCCTTTGTTTTGGGTTACATACAGGTTGCTAGGTGGGGGTTGCTAAGTGAAAAAACGTTATAACCTGCATACTTTTTTTTAAAAGGTAGGGAGTCTCCTGTCCAGCCTGCCACTCCTGGACTGCACCATTTGTAAGTCCTCAATAAACCCTTTTGTCATAGGACTCTTTGGGCGCCGCTTCGCCAGCTGGAAACCTCTGTGGCTGGCAGCACCTCTGCCTGAGCTTTGCTTATGACCGCTGGGTTGGCTCTGCCCACTCAGCCCAGCAGGCTGTGCTGAGCTGGCTGTGCTCGGCTCTCAATACCGGCCCAGATCCCACACTCGCTGTGAGTGAGCCAGGTGCAGAGTGGCGAGGGCTGTGTGAGCGAGCAAGCA
>NW_012102345.1:0-104468 GCF_000951045.1 Mandrillus leucophaeus
ACATGGCACAAGTATACATATGTAACAAACCTGTACGTTATGCACATGTACCCTAGAACTTAAAGTATAATTAAAAAAAAAAAGAAAAGGTACATGTAATTATAAAGCATTAATTGCCATGGGTAACTACTAAAGTAAATTTTCTGGCCAAATATGTTCTAACTCCATGATTTTCATATAATGCTCACTATCTATATTAATTTTCTATAAAATCACTTTTTCTTTGTCAACATGGTTGTCTCACACATGGTTTCTTTCTCAACAAGGTAATACTTCACCTTGAAGAATACGAATCCCCTGTCACCTGATGCCTACTACCAATCTGTTACTGAAAAACCTGAAAGATATTAAGAAGAAAACACAGCCCTAGCTTGTAACCTTGTCTCTATTATTTCCCAGTGATACAGCCTTGGAAAAAGCTCTGAAGATCTCTCAGCTACAGTTCCTGCTGGAGGTAATAACTACCATGACCACTATTCCTGAAGTTCATGAGAGTCAAATTTAATGTTGTCTGTAAAGCATTGTGTCTGTACATTATTACATGCTTCTTCATATCAACTGCTTGGCTTTGGTTTAATTTTCAAAGCACCAAAATATATTATTGGGATTATAACAATAATGATAGCTAACATTAGTAGTCATTACCACAGACCTGCATAATTCTAAATATTTCACATACATTATTTCACCTGATCCCCACAACAATTCAAGAGGTAGGTCTTGGTAATATCTCCATCTTACAGTTGAGAAACTGAGGCTAAGGAAGTTTAATTAATTTGTCAAGGGCAGAGTTAGAATTTAAAATTAGGATTGTGACACCAAAGCCTATACATGTATCCAATTTGCCATATTACAACTACTTTTAAAGTACCATACACTTAGCTACAACACCAGAAGCACAAGCAGCAATAACAAAAAACAGATAAATTGGAAATTATCAAAATTAAATACTTTTGTGCTTTGAAGGACATCATCAAGAAAATGGAAAGAAAATCCACAAACATTGGCGAGGAAAAAAAATAAAACACAGTGAAATACCACTTCATACTCAGTAGAATGGCTGTAATTTTAAAATGTAGATAATAGTAAGTGTTGCAAATATGTGGAGAAATTGAAACCCTCACACAATGATGGAAGGAATTTAAAATGATGCAGCCACTTTGGAAAACAGTTTGAAAAATCCTCAAAAGATTAAACATAAAGTTACTATATGGCCCACCAATTACACTCATAGGTATATGCCCAAAAGAAAGGAAAACGTATGTCTGCACAAAAACTTGTACACAAATGTTCACAGCAGCATTATTTATAATAGACAAGAATTAGGAACACTCGAAATATCTATCAACTGGGGAAAGGATAAATAAAATACATATTCTTACAAATGGAATATTATTCAACAATAAAAAGAATGATGCAAGCCAGGTGCTGTGGCTTACACCTGTAATCCCAGCACTTTAGGATGCTGTGGCAGAAGGACCACTTGAGCCCTGCAGTTTGAGACCAGCCTGGACAACATAGCAAGACCCTCTCTCTACAAAAAATTATAAATTAGCCAGTCATGGTGGTGCATGCCTGTAGTCTCAGCTACTCGGGAGACTGAGGTGGGAGGATCGCTTTAGCCCATGACTTCAAGGCTACAGTGACCCATGATCATGCCACTGCACATTCCAACCTGGGCAACAGAGCAAGGCCCTGTCTCTAAAAAAATAGAAAAGAATGATGCACCGATACATGCTACAACAGGGATGAAACTTTAAAAAAAATATGCTAAGTGAAATAAGCCAGTCACAAAAGAACACTTTGTTCTATTTACATAAAATTTCCAGAATAGGCAAATCTATAGAGATGCAAAGTACATTTGTAGTTGTCTAGGGCGAGCAGGGGGATTTGGAATAAGGAATGACTGCTAATAGGAATGGAGTTTCTTTCTGCAGTGATGAAAGTGTTCTAAAACTGGTTATGGTGATGGACAACTCTTTGAATATACTAAAAAAAAATCATTGAATTGTATGCTTTAAATGGATAAGTTGTTTTGAATATGAATTATATCCAATAAAGTTATTATTAAGAACAACAGCATACAGAAATCAACTGTCAGTGTTAATTTTAGAAAGTTTTACTAAACATTTGATTTTTCACTCCTAGAATGGGTGAAATCAAAATTTTCATTATAGTGACTTTGATACACTAAGGTCTTTCAAATATGTTAAGGGCTGGTGGCTACAGCAAGCGAGTTAAGATTTCATGCATAGCTCATGAGAAGATCTAAGGACTGGTGACATGCACCATGAGTTGTGTAAATTGTCTATTTTCTGTCCTCTAGAAGCAAGGAACTTAACTTTTGGGACAACTATGAATTTATGACTTCAGATAAAAAGTTGTAAGAGCAATAGTATTGTAAAGAAACCAAGGAATGTGTACCATTGGCGTTGAAAGGCCATTTCCAACAGCTGTATCTAACTCACTCACATGACTTGGATTTCAAAGACTTAAGCACTTGAGAGGCAATAATAAGCAATGCTACAAAAAACAAAACAAAACAAAAACAAAAAAAATCCCCACCCATCTTGAAAGATAACAGGAGAAACAAAGCATTGTGATTTATAGATGATGCCCATCTACTTTAGAGAAGCATCCTCAGAGTGCCTTTCCATGATTTTGGTTTGATTTTTATTCTATCTGGGAATGAAGCCACTAACAAGAGCCATAAAACTGTAGCTGGAACAACTGGCTAGAAAGAAGAATGATTAACTACCCTATAAATTGCTGCATCCTGTATAAGTTCACATTTAGGAACTCTTCATTCACAGGACAAGGGATACCATTGCTCTCTAATTTAGGATTTTTATTTCCATTGGCAATAAAAATATATTTGAAACCAAAAAAATAAGGAAGAGGGGAAATGAATTGGCCTTAAGATTTTATGGTAGAAATGCCACTGGGTTACTGGCTGGCATTTTTAAAAGTTTAAAGAAAGAAACTTGTGCAACTGTCAAAACGTCATCACTGTTACTGTTAGACAATCACATTTTAGAGAACAGAAGCAGAGAAACAGTTTTAAGCATGTCCATTCCTAGCTGAGAGGGAAAAAGGAAAACAAGTTCCACCTCTCTTCTGCCTAATATAGAAACAAAATAGACATCACATGAGTGATATAAGGATATCTACCACATGATATATTGATTTAACTTTGCTGGTATTTGTTTTATAATTATTCCATTTATTTGGTATTTCCTCTTTTTTTCTAGACCTCAAAATCCCTTATTGAGGCTCTTTGTTCACCTAGCTTGTTCAGATACCATCACTAGGACCCAAAGTAAACACTCTCTACTAGGTTTCTCTGCCCTTTGACAGAGAAATACCCATATTTTTCTGAGCCATGGTTGTCATTCTGGAATTAACTCAAGATTTGGAATTAAAGTACTTGATTTTTCTCGGCTAAAGTGTGTATTGAAAGGTGGAGGTGGCATTTCTCTCTGGGGACATAAATCCTCTGATAAGCTCTGGGCTGTAGAGTCAGGAACCTGCCTGGCATGAACCACTACAGGCAAAGCGCATGCTAGACTTCCTTACGACTTTCAACAACCAAATGATTTAATGACCTCTCACTATGTGTACAGAAAAATTACTATTTATTAAATCCTTTCTAACACTTGCTTGCAAGTTACTGCCTTGAATCGACTTTTCCCAAAATAATAATTAAAAAAATACTGTGTAATTCCACCCAATAGAGTTTGGGGACTTTTATTTGTTTCTTCACTGGTGAAATAGAGACTAGAAGTGACCTCAAAAATGTTCAAAGATGAAGATGATTAAGAATTAATACTCCAAGGATAATACTGAAACTGATGCTGCATCACAACGGCAAAGCTGATGATTTTTAAAATTCAATTGTGATAAAGTTGGTCTCCAGGATTCTGCCTGAAATCATCTAAACAGACAAAAATGATCAGTCAATTCTGGAATTTTTCTCATCTGTCTTAATCATCCCTTCACCTTCATTTGTTTATATTCTCTGCTCTGTTTTACAGTTATGTTATGGCTATGCATGATTATTCCTCAGAAGGATTCAAAGAACATCATGGCATTGGATTCAGACTTCTCAGTGATAGCTGATTTCCCACTTTCAAACTAAACATGGAATTGGGTTCTTGGTGCCATTTTAACCCTTTTTTTCTTCCACTGTTATTACTTAACCCTCAAGAAAACAAATTGCTAAGTACTGCAAATTAAAGTTAGCATCTTCTTTACTTCTCCTTTTGGGGAGCAAGGGAATGTATGTAGACACAATTGTATGACTCAAGATTTAAGTTTCATCCTGTTCTTGAGTTTGAGGACCAATACTTACACTACTTTCATTTTCTTGAAGCTTTACTATCACTGGGAGGGAGACCAATAGCAAAACTTGAGAGAGGCAGGATTGGACAGCACCCCCGGATTAACAATCCCCCATTCCCACAGTGAATTACAGAAGCAAGGAGCAAGACACAGGCAGAGAATATAGACAATTGGTTCAAGGTTTACCAAGGAATCAATAAGACTCTACTGCTAAAACCTTGCTTTAAATCCCTTTTACTTAATATTTACGTCTTTTTTTTTTCATAAAAGCAACATATACCTAAGTAAAGGTCTGCAAAACACTTAATTTGACATTTTTTTCCAATAGCAAAACACACAGTAAAAGATAATTGATTCATTAACCAATCCTAATAAGCAATTTAATAATTCAAAATGTTCATCTTTGCAATCAGGTCATTAAAAGCACAAATCATGATAATTTGGAGATAATAATTTTTATAGGCATTTCAGAATTTTTTTTGATCTCAAAATGTTATAATCTCTTGCTTCCATTCACACTCTAGGAGAATGAACTTTAAAGGAAACGTTGCGCCAGATTCTCTTCTTTTAACTCTGCAGGAGCTCCCACTGAATGGAACTATTGATTCATTAGGTGGCTCTTAATTTTTAAAAAGATTCTCCTATTACCATCACTGGACATGGCATCTTTGACTCAGCCACATCACACTAAAAAAAAAAAACAAATGATAACTTCCTTAAAATAAAACCTAGCCTCTATTTCCAAGAAACCTCAAATGCACTGAAATAGTCACACATAAATTATGTATGTGTGAGCCTCTCTGAAGTCTAGGTTAATTCCCCGTCGTGTGCTCTATTCTATCCTGTACTTCTTCCACCTGAGCCTTTACCACAAAATGTGTATTTACTTGTCTGCCAATCCCCCATACTTCCAAACACCCTAGACTGTAAGGTCCACAACAAGAAACACTTCATAGATCTTGTTTTTTAAAAACTATTGTATCCCCTGTGCCTAGCATGGAACATGGCACATAATTGACATTACAATTTGTTTGCTAATATCTTTCCCTCAGAAGACTAACTTCTTGAGGACAGTGTAAGTGTAATATTTATCTTTTATCTCCATCATGTTGTTCAGTGCCTGGGACAGAGCAGAAATTGAACAAATTAATGTCAATTAATTAATTACACAAATATGATATGTTTAGAGCCCACATGAGGACACCGATTGCAAATAGGTGTTGCTTAGCCTTCACTCCTAGTCAAATATATTAAAAGCCAAAAAAAAAAAAAGGTTAGAACATTTTTCAATTCTATAGTAAATGCAATGCATATGTGAGGGTGTCTATACTTGTTCAGGGACCATTCTTTAATAATGTTTCTTCTCTTTCTCTGAGTCCTAAAGATGATCATCCTAAAACTTCCAGCCAACATTATTTAATTCTCCTCAATAAAATGTTTTTATATGCAACCTTCTCCATTATCAAAATATTCTTCCTAATATTTGGCCTTCATCCTATTTTTAGTGGACATGTACCAAAATTTCATAAATGGAAAGTCATTCTTCAGTCCTCTCAAGAGCAAAAGGTCCTTTTTCTTATAACCCTCTTGGATTGTTCCTGTATCATATCCCTTAACATCCGCTGCAATGTCTCCATGCTATTTATGGACCACTATACATGAGGTACATATGGCTTTCAAAAGGTTTCAGAGATTAACTCCCTACATGTATATATTTTATGGTTTCAAATTACTTCCATATCTCATTCTGCTCCTAAAGACTGTTATTGATTGTTATAGGTCGAACTGTGTTTCTCCCAAAAAAGGTATGTTTGAGTCCTAAGCCCCAGCACCTAAGGATGTAACCTTATTTAGAGATAGGATCTTTACAGAGGTAATAACATTCCAATGACGTCACTAGAGTGGACCCTAATCCAATACGACTGGTGTCCTTATATTAATAGTAAAGAAGTCTGGACTCAGAGACAGGCACACAGGGAGAACGCCATGTGAAGATAAAAACAGAGATCAGGGTGATGCCTCTGCAAGTCAAAGAATGCCAAGGATTTCTAGCAAACCACCAGAAGGTAGGGAAAGACATGGAATAGACTCTTTCTCATGGCCCTTAGAAGAGATCAAACCTGCCAACACCTTGATCTTGTACTTCTAGTCTCCAAAACTGTAAGATAATAAATTCTTGTTATTTAAGCCACCAAATTTGTGGTATTTTTTTATGGTAGCCCTAGCAAACTAATATGCTGGCCCTAAGCAACAGAGAAATTCCACATTAGGACGATGCACACAAGGGGACAAACGAACAAAGGTGATACTTTTAGTATATAAGGTACAGTCATGCACTGCATGACATTTCAGTCTACAACAGACTGCATATACAACGGTGGTCCCACGAGATCATTACATAGTATTTTTAGTGCATCTTTTTTGTGTTTAGACACGTTCGGATATGCAAATACCACTGGGTTACAACTGCCTGCAGTATTCAGTACAGGTTTGTAGCCTAGAAGCAAAAGGCTCTGTCATATTGCCTAGGTGTGTAGTAGGCTATACGACATCTAGGTTTGTGTAGGTATACTCTATAGTATTCTCACAATGATAAAAATGCCTAAGGACATATTACCCAGAACGCATTCCCATTGTTAACTGACATATGCCTGTAAATTTAAAAGCTAGGGATAAAAGTCAATGGCAAAGGAAGCCTACAGATGTGGAATTGGGAAGGGGCGTTTGTAGGAGTGTGACCTCCATAATTCAGAGAAAGCACTGGGTCTAATTCATAGGAGAGGAGAGATAAATTTAGAGAAGAGAGGTACTTTCTCAGAGCCCAGACAGAAAGATCAAAAGGTGCTAATTATAATAATCCTGTTGTTGCTGATAACAGTGCTTACCATTTATTAAAGACACCCTATGTCTGGCATTATTTGCTATCACTTAATGCATAGAAAGTGCTTACAAAGAATGATGGTTAATTTTATGTGTCAATTGGGAGGGTGTTTTTGGATGAGATTAACATTGAAATCAGTAAACTTTGGGTAAAGCAGATTGTCCTCCCTAATAAAGGTGAACTTCATCCAATCAGTTGAAGGTCTGTATAGAACAAAAAGACTGGCCTCCCAGAAAAATACTGAATTCCCCAACAGACTGCCTTTGGACTCAAACTGGAATATTGACTCTCCTGGGTTTCCTGCCAGCTGAACCATACTGCAGATTTTGGACTTGTCAGCCATCATAATTATGAAAGTCGATTCCTTATAAAGTGTGTGTGTGTGTGCATGCGTGCATGTGTGTGTACCATTGGTTCTACTTCTCTGAAAAACCTTGACTAATATGCAGAGTAAATACTCAATGAATATTTGATATGAAAATAATACTGTGCCATGTTAAGATAAGGATAACTCATCGTACTGATGTGAATAGCTGAGGTTCAGAGAGATTAAGTAAATTGCCTAAGATCACGTTGTTAATAAGTGACAAAGTTAGGATTCCAGCTAGGTCTGTCTGATTCCAAAGTACATGCTTCTTCTATCATATATTGCTACCTGAGAGTTGACAGTGAAGATAAAGATGAAGTAGAATATGAGATCATTTTCTAAGGATACAAATGGGTGAAATAAAGGACACAAGAGAAGATCAACAACCACCAAGATGGGGCAAGAACTAAGTCAGTGGTTTTCATACTGTGAACCCTAATACCGAGTGTTCTCTAAGAGATATATCAGAGAATTCACCAACTTCTGATTTGAAATGTATATATTTTAAAATATTATTTTATAGATAGGAACAAAAAAAATCACACATTCTCAAACGTAGGACTATATGTTAATTTGAGCACACTAGATTCATCCAAACACGATCCTGGGCTGTCAGGCTTACTTGTTTAGTATCCACTCTGTAGGAAAGCTTCTGCTGACATCTCTTTGCACATATTTAAACCTGTTATGATCTGTTACTGGTTATCTCTGCACTGCAATAGTGAGCATGTCACTACACCATATGTGGGTCAAGCTCAGTTAACAGTCCATCATATCTTTGACATACCTGTTTGCATGAGGTCTCATCACAGCATAACAGAGTTGTACAACACTCAGATAACAATAATAAGCCACATATGATATTATCATGGTTTTATAATACTTTACCATGCTTACTTGCTTTAAGGTGATATTGGTTATAGAATTTACCATCAATTTAACAATAGCCTTTCCAAAAAGAAGTACTACATTAACTACACACAGTTTTTAGAAATTAACAAATATTATGTACTTATTCATGCAATCACCTACCACTTTCTTCTTCAGCATCATAAAGTTTTAGTCTAAGCGTTCTTCATATTCAGAGCAAAAATATTCTTCTGAGTCACTCTCAGCCTTTCAGAGCTATGAATAGGGTTACAGTGACAAGCTGCATTCATAACACCTTCACCTGTAGGACAGGCAGTATAATTTCAAGGCATAATAAAGTGCTGAGCTTAGGCAACTTCTACTTTAATTACACTGCTTAGTATGTCAGACAAACTTCAGACTAAATATTACCTGTTTTTTTCAAAACTAGATCACAAAGTAATATATCCCAAGACATTTCAAGCAACAAACTAAATATAAGAGTCAACCTTGTGGGATGCAACCAATGCAAATAATTCAACTGAGGTCACAGGAGTATATACCTTTATGTATTGCTAAGTTCCCATATTACAACATATTTCTGGGTCTGGTGGCTGACAAGTTTCTTTTGATATCAATTATGAAAGGTGTCTCAATTTCAGAAACATAACTCTGTGAAAAACACAAGCATGCAGGATCAAGAAAACTGCATATAAATGTTACACAAAATCACTGTAGCCTTTACTTTAGAGCACTAGGTTAACTGTTTCTTTGTATTTATGGGAGAGTTACTATTTTTTATTGTCACTGCTATTTGTATATACTGTGGTCCCACGGAACATTTTATTTGAAAATTGATTACAGTATAGTTCTTTTAAAAACCTGTGAAAAACATTGCCCTGGGAAAATGTAAGACACAAGATAGATAAGATAGAGCCTTTGCCTTGAAGGACACATTAAAAGATGCATATTCCAAAAAAAGAGGCAATGAAATGATCAACAGAGGCTTATAAGTCAAAAATTATTCTGGACAATAATCTAATAACTATTAGGCTATCATTTTCTTCTCCTGAAAAGTTCATTTTACATGTCTAAATATTTCATCGACTTTTAAAATTATTCAGTTACTGAAAAAAAAGTTATAAAAGCCTTAAAATTTTTTCTAGATTTTATTTTAAGCTAAGAAAGACTAAAAACTGTATCATTGGCCAGGCGCGGTGGCGCACACCTGTAATCCCAGCACTTTGGGGGCCAAGGAGGGTAGATATTAAGGTCAGGAGATAGAGACCATCCTGGCTAACACGGTGAAACCCCGTCTCTACTAAAAATACAAAAAATTAGCCGGGCGTGGTGGCGGGCGCCTGTAGTCCCAGCTACTCGGAAGGCTGAGGCAGGAGAATGGCGTGAACGTGGGAGGCGGAGCTTGCAGTGAGCCGAGATCGCACCGCTGCACTCCAGCCTAGGCAACCAGTGAGACTCCGTCTCAAAAAAAAAAAAAACAAAAACAAAAACTATATCATTCTAAAGCATATTGCAATAGAATTTAAATAAAGAATATTTTGCAACATGTAAAAGTTATATGAAATTCAAATGTTAATATCAATAATAAAGTTTAATTGAAACACAGCCATGCCCATTTGTTTGCATATTGTCTATGGCAGAGACTTAGGTGGCCCACAAAGTTGAAAATATTTACTGTCTAGCCCTTTACACAAAAAAGTATGCAATGGACTTTGGTTGAAAAAGTGATGCTTTTGTGTTGGTATTGTTGTTTTAATTTCTAGAGTTTATAGAGATGTTTAAAATAAATAAAATGTACAAAGGGAGCCCCCTATATAGTTTCTCCACCTTGCTTCCTCTAGAACTGTGGTTGCTAATCCCAGCCAACATAGGCTTCATTTTCTTGTCATACCCATAACCAATGCTGGACTCTAAGGTCTGGCCCTTGAATCACCTCTAAACACAGCTGTCAGTACCCATGGGATTCTGCCTATTATGTTTAATTTTCACATATTTATCTGACCGGTACCAAATGAAATTCTAGAGTCCCTTTTTGAAATTCTTAAGCCTTCACTAGGCATTTGGGAGTAGATGTGAAGTCAGGTAGGAGGTAGCTGCACCTCTGTAGGCCATGCTAAGAAAGAGAACTCTGTGTATTTAACAAAGCTCAAAGTTTTAACATAAAACAAGGATACATAACCTTTTCAAAAGTAATGAAAACTTTCTTTTAACACACATAAAAACCTCATAATAGTAGGTGAGCACCTATTTTTATTCAATCACTGGAGACAATATCTGAAGTCCTAAGCAGATTTTCATACCTCATGGAATTTCTATGATCTCTCATATGTTGTGTCCCATGATCTGAAAAGCACTCCCTAAAGGAGTGAAGTTATCAGGAGGTTCAGACATCAGTTAGCAGGTTATATAGGAGAGTTCTAAGTATAATTTCTAAGTAGAATTTAACCAATACTGTCCCTAGAACTCAGCTGCTTCTTCCTAACACTCTCAGGTCACACCTATGCCACAATAAGGCCAAACAAGTGGGCACTCTACATGTTTATAAAACTGTCACCTCAGATATCTTATATCTCTTACCTAAGACTAAGCTCTAAATCACTTTAATACATTTTCAAATAACCATATTACCTGACCCTGAGCCATATACATCATTTCCTCTTCTTGTTTTGAGAGAAGTAGAGTCACATAGGTCTGCACTCCTACTCCATGCATTCTCTGATTAAATTTTCTCATTCAGTAAGCAGCACCACTATCCCCTCTATTATCCAAATCAACAAATATAGATGTTATCCTTAACTCTTCTCTTTCCTTCACCTTCCACTGCCAATTAATTACCAAACCAGTTGATTTTACCTCCTAAATGTCTTTAAAATCTCTCTCTCTCTTCACCCCACCCCCGCCCCCACCATGGCCACTCTTTCAGCTCATCTTTTCTCTTACAAAACTGCAACAGTATGTGAACTGATTATGTGCCTCTCCTGTTTAAAACCCATGGCTCTTCACTTCCAGTATGATAAAGCCCAAGCAAAGCCTACAAAGCCCTTTATGATCTGGCCCCTGCTAGAGTTTTCAGACCTATCTCCCACAAATCTCTGTCACACATTTTATGTTCCAGTCATAGGGAACTTCTCAGGATACTTTGAAGGTGCCATGCTTACTTATCCTGTCAGTCCTCCACACTATCTGTTTAAATTTTTCCTAGCCCATCCCCACCCTCTTTGGATAATTCTAATTGAATAACCTCCTTTAGGTGTGAATGCAAAAGACACTTCCCCCAGCAAGCCTTCCTTAACCAGCCTTAGACTCGGGTTAAGTGCCCCAGTTGAGTGCTTCTATGAAGCCCTTGAGAAACCTGGGTTTCAGATAATGTGTTCCATAAAGGCAGCAACAATTTCCTTCTTGTCCACCTCTACCTTCTTAATGTCTCACATAGAATACAGAATACGAATGAGGTCATCTTTCAAGTTACCCAGAATCATGACCTAAAAAGGAAGTACTGCTTTATCTCAGCTCCCTGGAGCAAGCTATGGGAGAATTTTCTGGCTATATCCAGGCATAGCTTCAGGCCTGAGAGTCCTAATAATCCTACAGACCTAGCAAAAATCTTCATTTCCTTACCCCATGAGCAAGAAATTAGCAAGCATGCTATCCTACAAAGGCTAAGGCAGAAGGGACACAAGAAAACTTTGATGGAATAATTGTTCTAAGTACTAAAAATCTGCCCACAGTCCCACTTGCTTTGACCCCTTTTTATCAAAATGATGCCACCACTGCAGGACTGTTGAATGTCATCGATCTACAATATACATAGGTTTCTAGGGTTGATCACCATGAACTCATAACCATCACAAAAAGATCTTTATTAAATCATCCCATGGAAGAGTCCTGAAATGGTCTGAATATTATACTAAACAAATTAGAAAAGGCCCTGACATCCAGAGCTTTACAATTTGAAATCATAATTTATGTCAAAAGATAGTAATAAGTTAATAGAGCTGCACAGAAAATAGCAAACTTGACAAGCCTTGCAACTTGAATACAGCTGTGAAAAACTCTGAAAAAAGATTTTTCAGAGCTCCGTAGGAATGTAATTCTCTACATCAAGCAATCTAATAGTAAATTAAATTCTTACAAGCTTCTTGCTAAAAGAAGCCTAAGCTCTTTGCTGACACAAAGCCCTAAAATAAAGCCACTTTGTAATGCTAATTCCACACTGAAGCAACTATGTGGTAAATCGATTCTAGAGGTCTAAAGAGAACCAATAGAAATAGCAATGTTTTCCTCCATGATTCATGCACTTGACATATTTGTAAATTAATCTTTCTGCCAAGATCTCCAAACAACCAGACCTTTATCATAGTCTGTTTTCCCCCTCTTGACCTCATTGCATCTCAGAGGTTTTTCGCCAGGAAGATGCCCTACGCAGATGCATCAGGATCAAAATTGCCAAAATTGCTGCTGAGTCAGAGATGTTTTTAAAGTTTGACAACCAACACATAACTGCAAGCTAAATAGTTAACACCCTTCCTGATGGTTTTGCAATACTATACTTACATTGTAGCTCTATCACACTGAAATTATAGGCTCTTGTGAAATGACACTAGCAACAATAACGCATTTTATAGCGGTATTCACTCAAGGACCTTCAGACAAGCGTTAACATTTATGTATTGAATATTATTACAATAAGTTCCACTCCCTCCTATAAAACATAAATGGAAAACTGGAAAACCATGATTTCCCTAGTGTAACAGTTAGCTGTGAGAGATATTTTGACTGTCACATCAAACATAAAATATTGATGAAGCAGCTAAGAAAAATAGATTCCACTTCTCTCTTTAGCAAGGAATTAAATATTAAAACTATACTATTCCTTATAAGTATATAAGAATATTCCTTGAATCAAGTGATTAATAATTAAACTAGCATATAAAAAACTACAGGAATAAACTTCAAAACAAAGGTGAACTTTTTAAAACTTGCAAAATTAACTAAAAGAAACTTAATCATATAATCATATATACACAGATATTTTATATATAAACATATGTGATTATAATTTTAGTCATATATCATGTATAGGAGGTACTTTTAGAACTCTGAGAGTTAAGCTAATCAAAATTAATACAAAATTAACACATATTCCCAGTTGAAAAATCTCAACTGTGTAATAACAAAACATGGTCAGCAAAAGGAAGATAAATAGAAAAGACTATTGAGGAACTGGTGTAGAAAGTCAACATTTGTTAGTGTGCAGGCAACATTGTTCAAGACAGAAGGGCTCCTATCCCAGAAGTAGAGCCCTCCAATTCCTACAAGATACAAAGCCAAGAGAGAATATGGAAACCCTGGGCTTTCATTGATGACATTTGCTCATGGACTGACTAAATAGACTCATGGTAATCAGGAACCCTTGGCAGTTGTATATCACAATATAATTGTTCAACACATATTGGCCTTTGTTTTATGCATCTATTTTATTTTGATTTGGATAGCCTAAGGTTTGTCTGATAGACAAACCTGAGATAATGCATATGTATTGATCAGACCTAGATTAAACCCTTGTTTGAGTAGTCAACTGGTCTTCCTTGGCAACATTTTTACAAACACCCTTGACAAACTGCAAAAGTATTTATGGCTCAGCCATAATTTTAGCTTTCCTCACAAATTGCCAACATGTAAATAAAATATAAATATAAAATAATCATGATGAATTTTTAATAGTGTATCATAATTTATATAACCAAATTAAGTGTAGTCCCATTCAAAATGGCCATTTTTAAATCTTTCATTATATAATTTTAATTATACTTCCATTGCTCAAAGCACTTATATTTCTCTTCATTAAGCATTGTCTTTAGGCTGAAAGGGTGAAGTGGCTTATGCCTGTAATCCCAGCACTTTGGGAGACCGAGGTGGGAGGATAACTTGAGGCCAGGAGCTCCAAGAGCAGCCTGGGCAACATAGTGAGATACTGTCTCCATAAAATTTAAAAAAAAAAAAAAAAAGCCAGGCATGGGGGTACACACCTGTACACCTGAAGACCCAGCTACTCATGAGGCAAGATGGAAGGCTCACTTAAGCCCAGGAGGTGGAGGTTGCAGTGAGTTATGCTTGTGTCACTGCACTCCAGCCTGGGCAACAGAGTGAGACACTGTCTTTTAAAAACAAACAAAGAATTTTCTTTAAAGTTTGCAATGTATTTTTTTTTAATGAAAACACCTAAAATTAGGTAGAATTTGGCTGTTAACAAAGGAAATTATGATGAAAAATCTTTATATTTTCAGAGTGAATTTGATTTTGTGGTACAGTCAAAAGTCACTTGAAAGCAAGTCCAAGAGACCAGTCTGGGTAATACAATTTTTAATCTAAAGCAAGCTATGAATATAAAATAATAACTATAAAATAATGAGGCTAATATATACTTATGAGAAGAAATTTATGGATTACTTAGAAAGGCAATTTCATAATGAGACCCAAAATTATTTTGATCAAAGGCAGAATGTTTAGAATACGAGTGTGGTTTTTATTAGGTAGCTATTTGGAACCACCATACCTATTCTAATATATAAATTCAGGTGTATTGGTTTGTTTAAAAATCTCTCATTACTTTGTGTGTAATAATTACAAAAGTATCTCAAATTATCTTACTGTTAACTTGAGACTTAGACTATGTGATTCTTTGCTGAATTTCCACCTTAGATCCTAACAATATTTTACTCTTTGGTCTTACTTGAGACTTAATCTGCAGAGTTTATAAGAGACCCCACATCCCTTGTAAGAAATCAATGGCACTGTATACTTTGATTCTGTGGGGTTCCCACAATTCCTCATTATAGACCTAGACTTATAGCACAGATTTCATGACCAAAATTCAAGCATGTCATCTGACACACGATTTGATATACACTCTTACAACTAAGCGAAATATGAAAAATTCAGGGCATGAGAGAAGAGACAGAGAGGAACAAACTGAATAACTACCTTAAAAGTTGTGAGAAACTGTAAATTTTTAAAATTTTCCCAAATTAAATAGCACAGTCTCCATTGGTGACCATTTATAAATCAATCCCACTTGTATATGAATTACAAATTTTATACTAATATATCACTTCTAGTTTAAAAATGGCTTCCTATTTCATAAATGTCATTTTCATAAAAGTTTCTATTTAATTTACTTGTTTGCCATGATAGTCATGAACTACCTGAATTTTTCATGGTAAAATTCTCTCTTAGATTATGTTTATTGTTTATATATTTATATATATATATATATGGATTATGATAGTTCAGATGTTCTTCAAATTTTATACTTGCATAAAAATACATTCCAAATTGAGTATTAGGAGAATACATAAAATATATATATGATTTATATATGTTTATATACATATTTATTGTTTATATATTTATATATATATATATATGGATTATGATAGTTCAGATGTTCTTCAAATTTTATACTTGATGAGAAATCCATGCAAAATTAAGAAAGTAAGAAATAACTTAGATTTTTTTCCAAACTTTTTTGGTTTTCCAATGACAAAACCTAGACCTATAAAGAGATACTCAATACAATCTATAACCCATACCATAACAATTTTACTGTTGTATGACTCTCAAACTGAAGAGATCCTATTCAGAAAGTTAAATTCTAAGGCATTTAACAACCTATGATAGAAACATATGATGTGTTTCCTGTATATCTGGTAAGGCCATGTGAAACACAATTTTTCATAAATTAAATTCTCATCCAGGCCCACTCATTGCATATCCAGATTAAGAGTCACAAAATTATACTCAAAGATGAATTGAGCATCTTATATTAACAAGGTACATGTACTGTAATGAATGTAAAAATATGGTAATCCATAATAATAGCAGTTAACATTGGGCTAACCCTTCACATTCGTTTTCTCAAGGGATTAACCCCTATGACAGTCTCCAAATTTTAAAGGTCAAGTCACACACAGAGATGTTAAGGGACCTGCCTCAGGCAACACAGCTACTAAACAGTAGATGTAGGATCTGAATCGAAATAATCTGACTCCAAAATCTACCACTTTTGAAAACTAAGCAATACTGCCTAACTTAATGCAAAAAAAATATGTTTTTTACAAGAATTACAGTCCAGAAGGCCAGAAGGAAGTTTGTAATCATTGGTATTTTAGGTGATTGTCAGTTCCTATAAATAGTAGGAACTTAACTTTTAAAAACATACCTATTCTTAGAGCAACTTATGAAGTATTTTGGAGAACAGAAATGAGTATGCTCTTAACACACTTAGTAGCCTTTGTAATACATTTTCTTTGCAAACCAGCCTGATAGCATTTTTTAACCTATATTAAATGTGTCAGGTGATTTGTAAAAAGAAAATTATATAAAAACCCACTTTGACAGATCAATAGTAAGCTATTTTAAAGTTCATTAGTATTTAGAACTATCCACGGAATATTAATTCTTCTGAAAACTGCATTTTTAGACTGATTGGCATTTAGCTTCCTCAAAGTTCTCTGCTAAAAAGGTCTATAATTTATGCCAATTAACATTCTGATTTTATAAGGAGTAGGAAAACAGATCAATAGATAAGCCGATTTTATAGAACAAGTAACAAAAGGTGCTATAACATCAATACAAAAAGGTAATTCCAAAGAGTAAAGTCCTTCTCTCTCATCCACCGGGAGGAGCTCTCCTTCAAGGGCCACAGTCTCTCCTTAGCACCGGAGTTCCAGGATTAGCTGCACATGCAGAGAACTAAACATAACAGAAATGTGAAAGCTAAATCTCTTCCCTCCTACACACATATATGAGCTATTTATAACATATTTCACTTTTTTGATACCTCAGTATGCTTATTCATTGGGTAATTATGAGTCAAGTAATGTCCCATGAGAGAGAAGTACCTACTCATTCATTCACACAGGTATAACAGGAACAAAGTAGATGCAATATCCAAAGAACACTTCAAATATGAAGTGCTACATCTAATAACACTTTACCTAAGATTCCGAACTTAGACGCTGTTTTTCAAAATCTCATTAGATAAAGTTTGCAAGCTTCTATGGCTCAAAGTTTGCAAACTTCTATGGCTCATCACATTAGGCTAGGAATACAATTTATTAAATGTCAGTTGGACATAACTTCAGTATCTATTCCTATGGCTTTTAAAGTTTATAGCTTGTAAAGTTAACTTTTTTCAAAATAAATATTTCAACAAATTTGCTTTCAATTTTTAAACAACAATGTACTTGTGACAAATACTAGATTTATCCAGTATCATAACAATAAATATTTTAAGCACATATCTTCTACCTACCCCAAAAATTTTTTTGGCAGAATTCAGTCAAGAAATGTTTTCTGAGCACCTACTATATGCAGGCATGGCACCCGTATGTGCCAAGAAGATAATCAAGTGTCCAAGGCATGAAGGGGGAAAACCAATAAACCACACTTAAGTATTTATTATTAACAAGTTTTTTTAGTTTCTTAGAAAAATCAAATAAAATAACTGCATAGTAGCATACTTGGGTCTTGAGATTCTAACTTTTCAGTTGCAAGTAGATGTGGCTGTCTATTCAATCAGCTTCAATTCATTCTTCAACCTCTTCTTAACGCTTTCTGTTTTATTCCACAATACCCACACTTTCTTTCAAAACAATGAATGATAGCGCATCTTTTTAAAAACTGCTTATTCCTTTTCCCCAAATCCAGCCCATACACACGCCCTAATCTTTCGTGGGCACGTGTCTTTCCAAAGCTCGGTTGGCCACCCTCTCACCTGAAAAAAAGTTTGGAGACAAAGCTGGCCTTTTCCAGAGGCGACCTCTGCATGGTCTCTCGGGCGCTGGGGTCCCCGCTAGGGCCGACTGGGCTCAAGCTCCTAATGCCAAAGGACCTATTACTCTGGGTGCCTGCCGCTCAACCCTTTTTCTCTGACCTGCTGTGATGTCATTTGCTTCCAACTCCCCCCACCCACCCCTACTCCACACACCACCCCTTCCTTTTGCTCCTTCCCCCGCCTTCACTGCCCAGGTTAAAAGCCGAGTGCTGCCTGGTCCGGCCCCAAATTTGCGCTAGCGGCTTTCTCCACCCACTACGCACCCCCGGCAGCACCCCGCCCGCTCCTTCCTCCTCTCCTCCTTCGCTCCCTCGCCGCCCCGCACCTCCCTTTCCCGATTCTGACTCCCAGCCTCCCTCCCTCGCGCGCGCTCCTTCCAGGTCCGTGTCCTTACCGCCCAGCACCAGGCCCATCCCGCAGGTGGGCGACAGTCGCGGCCGCTCTTTAGGTGCGGTTGGCAACGCTGGAGGACAGAAGAAGCCACCGGCAGAACTGGCTCCCCGGAGAGCCTCCTAGACCGTCCTTCGCGGCAGGGTCCGCCAGACCCAGCACTCGCTGCCACCAGCTTCCCCCAAGCCTGCCTTCCTCCTCTTCTTCCTTTTTCCGATGATCCTAGCTGGGTTCCTGTTACGTTTGCAAGGTGCATTTTGAAAAGGGAAGGAAAATGTGCCTTTCATGTATCAAAATACAGCCTTAGAGAGCCGAAAAGTTCCGCGGCAGTGTGGGTCTGATGCATTCACCTTAGCGCTTCCTCTGCGTGTTGGAGAAAAGAACCAAGCTTTATTAGTTTCAGGCTTAGGTGAGTGAACTCCAAGGATGGCAAAGAAATCTGAGGACACGTACTTAAAGGGGGAAAAAAAATCTACAAGGAGGTAAGAGGAGATAGTGCTTCGCCTAATTACCAGCCCAGGATTTGTTCCTTGTCTGTGTTTTTAGTCCAGTGTGCATTTTTAAGGAAGGCTTTGGAGTGTTTTAGTGACAATGACAAGCAACAATGTAAACTAACCCGCCCTCCTATAGGTTTCCTAGTCTCAGTCAGCAAAACATCTTGACTAATCCACCGAAAGGAATCCAAGCAGTCTTTGAAGCGAAGGTAATCTGTTAACTTTGACCTGACTCAGAGAAACGCCATCTTCAACTCTCTAAGGGCAACTGGGCATTCCCAGGCGTAGGCGCCTTCCTTCTGAGCACTTGGTGTAGGATTGCCTGTGTCTCTGACGGTATTTAAAGAGCCAACCCTCTAATCCCTGAACCCTATTGTGTAAAAGCAAGCACACATTGTGTTTGAATTGAAAAATTCAAAGGAAAGTAAAAATTTTGGCCTGATTACTTCATTGTCGACACATCTAAGGCAAGGGTCTTGTGAATGATCTTATTGTTAACTTGTGGTCACCCAAATACAGTACAAATAAAACATGCATTTCATGATGGAAAGACAAGAACATGTGTTGAAAATAAAGAATGTGTTCAGCAGGTTTTCATAGCTCTGCTTTGCACTTCAGTGGACAAAAGCATACCTTTTTTCTTGAATATTGTAAAGTAAGATTTAGAAACATTTAATCTTTATTATCCTAAATTTGAATAGTAGAGAAAAGGGAAAAGAGATAAACCACATTGCATTAAGTTAGACACCAGGAAAGAACTTTAGCATTTTTAACTCACCATCCACTCTGTTGTTTGAAATCCTCTACCTGTGTTTTCATCTCTCCAGTATGACAAAAATTGAGACTCTGTCTTCACTATTGACTTTTCCCAGACATGTGACTGAACTCACTCCATCCACTTCCCCATCCCCAATCTGTTGTTTGGTTTATAACTATTAGTGTGGCCCATCAAATATAATACATGCGTTTGAAATAAATTATTTCAAAAAATTATTTTTGAAATAAATTATTTTGAAATAAATTATTCTTTGTTATCAACAAGCAAGTGAAAATAAAGGGATTAAGAATTAAGCTCCAAAGAGAATCATAGAAGCTGACCAAGGAATATGGCTGGAGGAGACTCCAAATATTTTTCAGTCAATCTCCTTCTGGAAAGAATGAAACAGTTACTTGAGTTCTTACTATTTGCCAGACATTATTCATATAACGCTTACAACAACCATGTAAACAAGTGTTATTATCTTCAGTTTTCAGTTGAGTAAGCAAACAAGAAAAATTAAGTAAATGCCTATAATGATAGAGCTAAGATTCAAACCTGGGTCTAGTTCTAAACCATTACTCCTATCACTGTGTATTACTGCTTCTAATCAAATCATCCCTCATGTATTTTTATAATGTCACTTATACATCAACCTAGTCTCTTTCCTCACATTAGTTTCAAGAAATAATAACTTTTAGGCCTGTTTAACAATGAAACAGGAAAGCCGATATCTACAAACCAAGTAGCCAAACCAAGTAGCCACTGGAGTTATATACTTGTAAAGAATTACATTTAACTATAACATTCCATTTTAAGCATGTACACACACATGTACATAGGAAGACCATAGATTTTTATCATAAAACATTACGGTCCAAATTTGTTTTGGTAGAAATAAAACTTTACCATTATTCAGAGTTTTAACACAGTTAGCAAGCATGTCCAAATGCACTAATTGCGACATGATATTCAGGATTTGCATCTAGGTACATACATAATGTGGGAATAAGGACTTATCCATCAGAAAACCGTTCAAAAGTGACTTAAGGTCATGACTGAAATCCTAAACGTATCTTTGAAATGTCAGGAACAGGAAAGAGATTAATGGGCCAGGGTGAGAGTAGGTGAAATAGTGAAGCTCTTCTTTCATGCTGCTCAATGATAGCTCATATCATTTTATAACAATTTTATAATAGCCTATGGTTGTTGGGCACTTACCATATATGCCAAATTATAATGACAAATACACAGCCTAATTTGCCTTTTTTAATCTTTACAACACCTTCATGGGACAGGTAACTTCTTCATTAACTATATATTACAGATAATGAACCTGAGGAAAAACAAGTTTCATATTTTCCCAAGCAAGTTGCACAATTAATAACAAAAGAGGAAACTTGGATTTAAACCTAAACAATCCGTGGCCTGAGCCCAAGCATTTAATGATTACACATACTTCCCCTATAGAATTTCCTAATGCCCGAACTGATCTTAAATATCGAAGACTGTGTGGCCATTTGTGTGGCATCATTTTAAAGGTATATTAAAAAGAAGAGCAAGGAGGAGTAGGAGAAAAGGAAGCCAACATTTATTTAATACCTACTTTGTGTTCAGCAATGTGCTGGGTGCTTCTTACACATGATCTCAATATATGAAAGATTATGAGTGATAACCTTCTTGTCAAAGATTACTCACCCTGCCAGGTTTCGCCATTAGAAATCATGAGAGTGAACTTTCACAATACTTTACTTATCCATCATGTTCAACTTAATTTGAGAGTGTTTCTCAGATTCTCTCCTGAGTAGACTTTAACAGTAATAAGTGGGTAGCAATCACAAGTACACTAAAACCTGAAAATGTGGAAGAAGAAAAGAAATAGTCACTCCTATTGGGAAGAAAAGCTCATTTAAAAAAAAAGACAAGGTCTCGTCAGCTTCATATATGTAGTCTGGTTGTGCTTATAAATTTATCTAAGCTAGAAGGGTAAGAACGGCCACAGCTCTTCAGTAGTGGGCCACAGTGATTACCTAGGATGTAAACACACATTACAGTCTTACAAAGATGTTTCAGGACTTGAAAGAGGTGTCCTGGGAAATGGCTAGGTCAGATTCTAGTTTACTTTTACTGCTTCCAAAATAATGTTTGGTCTGACAATTCTGTTTATAAACACACACGCACGCCAACTTCTATTTACATACATACATAACCCCTCTTCCCTACAACCTCCTTGGAGGCACGAATTGCATCTTATGTTTTCCTTTGAATTCACCCCTTATTTTGTAATACAGTATATGCACTCAAACAACCATTTTCTCTTGGGGTTACTGACCTAATAGTTGAAATGTCATTCTAAAGGGGATATTTGAAGATGCTCAAGAGATGAATGGTTAACATTAATTTTTCACCAAGCAAGAGCTTGGATGCTAAAGCAGATGTACAAAATAAGGCAGTGTCTCCATCCTTCAAAATTCAGAATCTACTGATGGACATCAACATTCTCTGAACATGACAGAGTATAGTGGAAATAGCTTGTGCTAAAGCAATAAAGAATTAGGTTTTCAACCCTGGCACCACACTTAGCTCTGTGACCTTAAATAAGTTACTTAACCTTTCTGTGTTTTTTTTTCCTTGCCTCAAAACAAGGTTAAACATACCCACCTTAGCCAGGTGCCATGGTTTATACCTGTTATTCCAGCACTTTGAGAAGCTGAGGAGGGAGGATTGCTTGAGCTCAGGAGTTTGAGATCAGCCTGGGCAACACAGTAAGACCTTGTGTCTACAAAAAATAAAAAATAGCAAGGTGTAGTGGTACATGCTTCTGATCTCAGCTACTTGGGAGGCTGAGGCAGGTAGATGGCTTGAGCCTGGGAGATCGAGGCTGCAGTGAGTCGTGATCATGCCACTGCACTCTAGCTTAGGCGACAGAGTGAGACTTTATCTCCCCCGACCAAAAAAAAACAAAAAACAAAAAAAAACCCCACCTCATAGGGTTGTTGAACAGATTAAGTTAGGGTCTCTCAACTTCAGTACTATTGACATTTGGGTGTGGATAATTCTTTGATGTGGGGGTTGCCCTTGTACTGTAGAATGTTCAGCAGTATCTCTAGCTTCTATTCCTTGGATGCTCGTAGGACCACATACATCCTAGGTTGTGACAACCAGGACTATCTCCAGAGATTGCCAGATATCTTGGGGAGAGAGATACAAAACTGTCCCCAGTTGAGAACCACTGGATGAAATAAATTAAATGTGATATATATATCAGAAATAAAGCACTTAGAACCTAATAAACAATAAATGTTAGAAATTATCATTACATACCACTGGTTATAAATTAGAAATTTGTGTAGGATTGCAAAATGGAATGCTACAGAAAACTGAACTCTCTAAAAGCTATCAGAATTCTCAGGAACACTGGAATTTCTCATTCCCTAAGAATTTATTGGTATTGGAACTAAATGAAAAGGGGTAAATCAAGTACTCTTGCAATTGTAAAATCATTTTTATTTACAGACAAACTTCTATTTTTATATGGTGAAAATGTCCTCTTGTATTGAAATAGCATTTTAAAGCTCTGTTGTTTGGTTGCTCTAATTTTCAGCTCATAAACCGTGGTGTATTTGTAACTCTGTCCAGATGGAATTTGGCACCCTGATGGGTCTTCTATAACTTAAAGGTAGTTTCTCATTAAGGAAGTCTTAAAGATCTTCAAGCTGTTCAAAATGGGAGCTTATTAATGCTGCTAACGAACTGAAATAATTATGAACAATATCAAAAATACAATTTTGTCATAAATGTAAAAGCTACCAAATCCTGTAAGATTTTCTAAAACTGCCAGTCATGAAATGTTTTATTCATATGGGTTCTCTTCCCATGTTCCCGCTGAAGCCTTTCTAGAAACAAGGGAATTCATAACACAGATTAAATTTTCATTGGTGATATCATGCTGAAACTCAGATGCTATCTATAGATGTAGATAATTATAAATTTGAATTCTAAAAAGAAAAGTAACCATTTTTTTCTCAGAAGAGTTCTGTGATAATTTACATGATACATAGAAGAGTTATATTTAGAAAGGCAGGGGTGCACAGTAAATAGAACAGTGAATTATTTATTTATAACTGTTTCCCTCTAAATAGATAATCAGTAATCAAAACAGTTAAAACAGGGCATTTGAAATAATAATAATAAGAGAGACATGATAGAAAAATTTCATTGCACATGGGCACTAGCAGCAATTCTGAAAGTCTTGGCTGTCAAAGCCCAATCCATTGTATTATTCTCATGGTCTGATATCTGAGTAAAGGCAATATGTAAGTTCACCTGGAAAGAAAAACCATCCTCCCTCCACCCCATTCATGGAAGAGTTTGCTGTTTAGAGACTTCCATCATTGAGTGGCATCATGAACAGTATTTTCAGCAATAGTTTTCTCAAAAACATTTATGGTCATTTCTTATACCAATCTATGATCAAAAACTAAGTACAGGACATGAAGTCACTTAAAGAAGGCTTGTTGACCTGGAAAACTAAAATTCAAGAATTCACAGGTTTAGGGACTCCTTTCTGATTTGCTTTAACTTCCACTACATAGAAAGAGTCTATGAAATCTCATTGTTTTAGGGTCATTTATTGATCTTCAAGTTCAATGTGATTCGTGAAACTACAGTGATTAATCTGTATGGTCAAAAGGATAGTCAATTCCCAGTTCGGTGACTGTGGCTCACTGGCCTCCACAGCCTGCATCCTTGTGTCTGAGACACTGACTGGAATCTCCTCACTTCAAAGGCTGTTGAGAGGCAACACTGACAAAGTGATGGCAAAACACTTTGGAACTCTTATTTACATGTGCAAAAATTATATTTAAAGACATGTATGAAAATTGCCTAAGTCCTTTCTAGAACAAAGTATATCATGCTAATGAAGAAAAATCAAATTGATAAATTGGTATCATGTTTTTCATCCAAAAAAATTAACTTACAAAGTTTTACCTAAAAATATAATTTTTCAAATAAAGCAAATTAAGTTTAGTATGGTACTGTCTTTGTAAGAAAAAAATGTCTGTTATGTATACTTGTTTGTTGTTTAAATTGCATTATGTGCCTCAGGAAAGACCCTATAAAGTTAGTACATTTTATTATTAACATCACAATTTAAAAATGAAGAAACTGAGGTACAGAAGGTTAAATGCCATGCCCAAATTCAAGAAAGAGTGCCAGAATCTGAACAAACCCAGTTGTCTGGCTCCAGAACTGAGTAGTTAATCACTGTGATCTCTGTGTAACTAGACCACATAGAACTCTTCTGTTTATTTAAGAGAAAGGTGCCTTACATAATTTGTGTTCTTGCTTCTCTGTTTAGGTGAAAACAAGGACTTATCACAAACTAGACTTGTATTTTTTTCTTCATTTCTTCTGAATGTATTGAATGGACCATCTTCATTAGAAGAATGAAAAGTATGTAGGTGTCTAGGAGGAGAAGAAAGAAGAACAAGCTCTTTTCTGTGGCTTGACAAAGACTACTTCTATTTCTTTTGAGATTCAGTGTAGTTAGAATCTGTTTGGTGCATTGAGATAATCCCAACTGGAGTGAGCAAACAGAAATACCGAAGATACCGAGGAGAACACACCACACCGTAAGAGAGAAGTTTAATGCCAACACCTACTATGTGGTGGGAGATGGGTTCTTGTTTCTGCAGCTGAAACTGGAAACTTGTCTTTACTTACCCATCCTTAGGTGCCAGGTGGGCTTTGGAAACTACTATAGCAACTTTGAAACTCCAACAATGAAGTATTACTGGCTGATATTAAGGCTGGGAGAATGAGTTTCATCTTCCAGGAACTACTGTGACCCGTGCAGGGATCTGTTCCAACAGGGTGATAATAGTAGCAATAGACTGCGATGCATCTGACTCTGTGGGAGGACCTATTTTCATCAGTGACATAATGCTGTGGTGACAGAGGCTCTTGCAGCAGAAAATGGGGTGGGGCATGTGACAATGGACTAGTCAGATCCTTCATATTCTCCTTTTTCTAGTGTTTAGAAACAGAAATTACCTATTTGAACCAAGAAAGACTTGGAGTTCTTGGACAATTAGGGGTGGAAAAAGTTCTTTAGAAAAAGTTTCTGGACTTCTTGCTAACTTCAATGTTTTAAACATTTAAAGTTAAGAAGAGATGTGACCTTATTTGTACTCCAAAAACTGGGTAAAAGGAGACCTACAGGTCACATATACATGTTTGCATAAGCACTGAAGAAAGTCTGGAAGGATGTATGTCATAATCATATCAAAAATGTATAAACTTTTTAAATATTTATCTTTCAAAATAAAGAATTGCATCTTGGAAAGTAAAGTGACTTTCTGATTCCATTCCACAGATGTTTTTGGAAAGCCTATAGTGTTCCATCTCTGTGCCAGGCAGTGGACACAGTAAACAAGACAGGATTCTGCTACAACTTCCAATGAGCTTCTTAGATCTAAATTTTACTACAACTCTGACAAAGCAAAGCATTACTTCTCTGAGCCCAAAGAAAATTACCAGCATCTTTGCCTCTGGTATTTATTCTGACTTTCCTCAGCCCTGCAAAATCTACAGTAACTCCCTTGTCTCCTTTGGTTTCCCCTTTTTGTACTTACCGAGGCCTGCATTTTTCCCCCATTCCTGTTTTAAGACTGAAAACAGAATCTTCTCAGGAGTCATAGTTACAAAGATGCCCTGTTGGGAATAGAAGACAAACACTTTCCTCATCTAACTTTCAATGTTAATTAGATCCCTCTACTGTTCATTAGCAGTTAATATTCTTATAAATCTTTTAAGTTGTATTATCTTGCATAAGTGCCAGAATTCCACTGCACTTTACTTTTTACGTGTTAAGAGCATTAATTTTGGCCAGGCGCAGTGGCTCATACCTGTAATCCCAGCACTTTGGGAGACTGAGGCAGGTGGATCACCTGAGGTCAGGAGTTCGAAACCAGCCTGGCCAACATGGTGAAACCCCGTCTCTACTAAAAATACAAAAATTAGCTGGATGTGGTGGCAGGTGCCTGTAATCCCAGCTATTCAGGAGGCTGAGGCAGAAGAATCGCTTGAACCTGGGAGGCAGAGGTTGCAGTGAACCGAGATCATGCCATTGCACTCCAGCCTGGGCAACAGGAGCAAAACTCCATTAAAAAAAAAGAAAAGAAAAGAAAAAGAAAGCATTAATTTTTTAAATGCAAATTTAAAATCTAAAAATTTTAAATTTTTACAATTCATTTTGGCTTTTATTCTTAACAAAAGGTACTAGGAAACTAAAAAATGAAAGTGCCTCAGTTCTGTTTTTCTAAGAGGAAACTCAAACTCCCACTCAAACTCCCTACTCATCTCAAAGGCCAGGCTAAGACATGTGAGGTGTAAGAGCAGGTTCTTGAGCCCCTGTCAATGCAGATTTCTTACCCAAAGCAAAGCAGGAACTTCACTTTTCATGCCCCTCATGTCAGACGACCTGCATGCCCTCAACACTAATGGGGAACAGAAACCTTCATCCTTTCTGCACCTGCCTTGTGATTGGCACTGTGGGAATCCCAGCGACTGAGAGCTCCCTGGACAACAGCCAAGCTGTGGTGGAACACCCAGTCCCATGCTGCAGGCTCATCGCCAGCCACCAAGCCAGCCACCAGCTATGAGTACTGCTGTTTTTAAGACTCAGTTTGGTTATGATTCTAATTGTCTTTAGGAATTCTTTTTGTTAATTACTTATCCAATAACAAAGCAAATGGCTCTTGGAAATTATCTGCTCTAAAATGGGGTGGGGGAAAAAACCTATTTGATTATTACATTCTATCCTACTTGCCTTGAAGAAAGTAAAGATGAAAAAAAGTTAATGTGAAATAAATTTTAACATCTGGGAAAAACTATATACTTCTATCCAATCACCTAAATGTGTTCTCATACAAACAAAAATGAATTTGAGGCTTGTAACAATTTGGATAATTCAAGAAAGATGGACTATTTCCTGTAATCTGTTTCTATAACCACTCATTATTAAATTTAAGACATACTTTCCTTTAGCTCTGTAAGTAAACAAACCTTAGATCATCTCATTTTAAAATATATTTTCTATCAGACAGCACTGCATAGGGGTTTAGAACTCTTCTACTGAGTGTGATCTAAGGTTTCTTCCTTTATAAAATGGTGGGAAGAACAGCTGCCATTACACAGGGCTGTAGTGGGAATTAAATGAGTTAATATAAAAGAAAAAAATTTAGCACACTGATTGACATAGGATAAGTGCTCAATAAATTGTGTGTGTATCAAATTTTACATCCTCACATTAATGATTCACTGAATACTGAACTGACTCTTCCATGATTTTTCCCATGAAATAATAGAATGTGTATCCTACAATTCATTATGATTTTTTAAATGCATATCTTCTCAACCAGTTTTATTGTGTTTATTTACTCCATTCAAAAATGAAGGAATATAAAACTCAATGATAAGAAAACAATCAGCTGGGCATAGTGGCTCATGCCTATCCTACTTGTAATCCTAGCTTTGGGAGGCCAAGGCGGGCAGATCATCTGCAGTCAGGAGTTCAACACTAGCCTGACTAACACGGTGAAACCTCGTCTCTACCAAAAATACAAAAAAAACAGCCAGGCGTGGTGGTGGGCGCCTGTAGTCCCAGCTACTCAGGAGGCTGAGGCACAAGAATCACTTGAACCCAGAAGGGGCAGCTTGCAGTGAGCCAAGATCATGCCACTGCACTCTAGCCTGGGTGAAAGAGCGAGACTCCATATCAAAAGAAAAAAGAAAAAGTAAAAGAAAACAATCAACACAGTTTTTAAAAGTAAGCAAAACATCTGAACAGACACCATACTAAAGAAGATTTACAAATGGAAAACAAACATATGAAAAGAAACCCACCATCATTTGTCATTAGAGTATTACAAATTAAAATTACAATGAGATACCATCACTCACCTTTTAGAATGGCTAAAATCCAAAAAACTGACAATACTGGATCACTGGCAAGAGTTGCTGGTGGCACAATGGTACAGCCACTTTGAAATACAGTTTGGCAGTTTCTTGCAAAGCTAAATATAGTCTTACTATATGATCTAGCAGTCATGTTCCTAGGTATATTGGTATACTTCAATCAGCGAATGGATAAACAAACTGTGGTACATTTCTATGATCGAATACTACCCAGCAGTAAAAAGTAATGAACTACAAGCCACATAAGGACATGGAGGAATGTTAAATGCATATTGCTAATGAAAGAAGCCAAGGTGAAAAGTCTACATATTGTATGATTTCAATTATATGCATTCTGGAAGAGGCACAGCTCTATGATAAACAGATCAGTGGTTGCCAGGAGTGTGGGAAAGGGGGGTAAGGGTTGAATGGGCAAAGGACAAGGGATATTTTTAGGGCAGTGAAACAATTCTGTATGACACTGTAATGATGGGAACATGACACTTTGCATTTGTCAAAACCTATAGAACTTTACAGCACAAAGAATAAACCTTGATGTATGTGAATTAAAATAATAATAATTTAGGAGACCGGAGAGGAGGGAACCCTAAAATGGAATGCAGACTGCAAAAAAAGAATCTGTGTTACTAACATATGAAACAACTTCACTAGGAGGAGCATGAGTGAAATGTTCTGGACTAAACAACTTTGGAAATGAGTAGAGTCAGTAAAACTAAAGATAACAGAACCTGCATAAGCACCACTCTAGTTGACAAAGTTGTATCCCACACGGTTATATGTAATAATTCTGAAACCACTACATACATAAACTGGAAATGAGAAATTAGGTAAGCAGATAGTAGGTGGTGGAAGACAGATTTTTCACTGTTTGAAATAGGAAGTTATAGATAAGCAAGAGGAAGAGGCTAGAATAATCTATACTGTAATTGATTAGAATTGAAGACACTATATGAACTCATATTTAGCTTAATAAAGATACAGATGTTACATATCAAAATAATCATAGATGTATGTGTATACATAGGTTAATATACACACATATATTTCTTTGCTCTGTCAGCTGGGAGAGAACCTAAAAGTAATGACATCTCGACAGCAACCACCATACCACAGGGCCCAGACCTTAGTTTCTAACACCATTCTCCAATAAAAAGAACCCTGACTTTAGTTAATACTAATGTATCAATATTGGTTCACTAATTGTGACAAACATAACATACTAATGTAAGATGTTAATAGTAAGAGAAACTGGGTGGGGGTTGTACAGAACCTCTTTGTAGTATTGTCATAATTTTTCTGTAAATTTTTATTTAAAAAAAAGAATTTTTTTATTTACTGACATTTAGCACATTTTCTATGCAATAAGTTACTAACAATTTAAACCTTTAATAATTTTAATACTTAATATCTCAAGCCCAGTGAGATCCCTTTATGTCATTTTAGCACTTTCAAAATTAATGCTCTTCATATTTAATTTTTTCAATTAGATATTTCTCTTGTAAGGGTGACCATGAGATCTAGGGCTTACAGCATGAACTGCCTAAGTCTGAAAAACTAGCTTGAAGTTGGGTTACTCTGTGACTTACAAAAATACATTTTATGCCCAGTGGAATTTATTTTTCAGTGGGAAATAAATCATGTAAAAAATAGTCAATAAACATTTCTTAAAAATTAAAGAAAAAAACGCTAAATTTCTTCATCCCAAGAAAGCTCACAGGAAAAAGTAAATCTTCATGTTCTTATGCCAACCCAGGACCATCAAACTGGTCTGCAATTATTCAAAAATCTGTAGCAATTATTAACAGGATGCAATTCATCAACCATACCAAACTTTCAAGGTAATATTAACTACTGGCTATGAGAGTTGTATGACTTAAAAATAAAAAGTGTTAAATTAAATTAAAAATAACACATTTACCTATGTAACAAACCTGCACATCCTGCACATGTATCCTGGAGCTTAAAGTAAAATTTTTTAATGTAAAAATAAAAAAAGAAAGAAAAATGAGTTTGAGCACAGAGTGGTGACAAAATCTACTCCTATTGTATAGTGTAAAAACACTTGCATTTGAGAAAAACATTACATTAAAAGAGATTCAACCTCAAAGTTCTACTTTTTATTTTCTCTAGGAAAGTATTTTACTTAAATAATTATATTCAATCTGTACCTTTCCATCTCTCCACTCATTTTATCCTCTAATTCTTCTATATTTACCATTACTGAGTTTCAATTTTAAATATTTCAGTATTATTGCAATGAACTAACAAAGAGGTGTAACATCTCACTCAAAAAAAGCATTTTGGAAGTAGTCAAAGTTGACCAGCAATAGTTTTTACATCCTTACTGAAAAACTTTTAGTAAAACATGTTTTGAAAATAAAATATTTTTATTTGTAGAACTAATATACATGTGTGTGGGTGTGTGTGTGTGTGTGTGTGTATGTGTGTTTGAGACAAAGTCCCACTCTGTCACTCAGGCTGGAATGCAGTGGCATAAACGAGGCTCACTACAGCTTCAACCTTCTAAGGTCAAGCAATCTTCCTGCTTCAGCCTCTCGTGTAGCTGGGATCACAGGTGCACACCACCATGCCTGGCTATGCTTTTTATTTTTTGTAGAGACAGGGCCTCACTTCATTGCCCAGTCTGGTCCCAAACTCCTGGGCTCAAGCCATCATCCTACCTCAGTCTCCCAAAGTGCTGGGATTGCAGGCATGAGCCACTGCACCTGGCCAGAACAACTAATATTTTAAGTCACTGAAGCATGAAACATGGATCCTTGTTGCTATCTTGTTTTCCAATCTGACACAAACCCATGGTATATCCAGGATAAGCAAAATGCAAGAAATTTATTTGTATTAAGTCTCTAATATGCTAAGCCTTTTATGTGGTTTTTATTCCCCATTTAATGCTCTCAATATCCTTATGAAATAATCATTACTACACATACCATTTTACTCTTGAGTAAAATAAGATTTCAAAGAATCTTTAATACACTTGCCTATAGCCTCACATCTAGTATAAGCAGTCCTGAATTACGTCTAACCAATCGCAAAACCACACTTTTTCACTATATTGTTGTAGGGTAAAATGTCAATAAATCAAAATCATTGAGAATAGGAAATTGTAAAATTAATTTTCTTTAAATTTTTAACAAGAGACCTCAAACTGAAACCAAAAAAAAAAAGTCTTTTGGTTTTTTTTTTTTTTTTGGTTGTTCTTTTTTTTTTTCTGAGATGGATCTCGCTCTGTCGCCCAGGTGACAGACAGTGCAGTGGTGCGATCTCGGTTCACTGCAATCTCTGCCTCCTGTGTTCAAGCAATTCCCTACCTCAGCCTCCCGAGTAGTTGGGATTTACAGGTGCCCGCCACCACGTCCAGCTAATTTTTGTATTTTTAGTAGAGACTGGGTTTCACCATCTTGGCCAGGCTGGTCTTAAACTCCTGACCTCGTGATCCACCCAGCTCAGTGTCCCAAAGTGTTGGGATTACAGGCGTGAACTGCCAAAAAAGTTTTCTACTGTGTAACACTTGTGAAACAATTTGCACTGAAAACTTCAACTGGCTTCTTGATTTTTGGCATTTAGCAAAGAGGCTGTATGGTTTGTTCCCTTGAGTCCCAAGAGAGTTATGTTATAATGCAAATAGTAAGAAAGGAGTGAATAAAGAAGCAAAATCCCTTACCTTTTCAACACTCAGGAGAAGTCCAGCTGATGGGGCACCTCTCATTCAAAAGTTCAGACTAAGACCTCAAATCATTGTCCAACACCTTTGGTTGGCAGAAAGAGCGAAGGATAAATTATGGATGTGGAGGGTAATGGAAGTTTTGTTGGGCTTCAGTATAGAATTCCATGTGGTTATATATATAAATCAGGCCACATACTGGGTTTTGTTTTATAATATTGTACAGAAATATTAAAGTTTATAGTCCTTCCAAATAAGATACATTTTAAATTTTCATTGGAGACTTTGACATGATTGGGACTATGTTGCATGTTTCACAATTAGATAATTAACAGAATTTTGTCTACAAATAAGTGTGTATTTTCAGATGCCTGTTGGACATATACATGCCTACTCAACTGTAAAGTAGTAGGCAGTATGAAAACTATCCTTTCAGGCATATTTTTGTTTGTTTTGTGAGACAGGGTCTCACTCTATCGTGCAGGCTGGAGTGCAGTGGTGTGATCTCAGGCTACTGCAACCTCGACTTCCCTGGCTCAAGCAATCCTTCCACTTAAGTCTCCTGAGTAGCTGGGACTACAGGCATGTACCACCACACCCAGCTAATTTTGTTTATTTTTTGCAGAGATGAGGTCTCTCAATGTTGCTCAGGCTGGTCTCAAACTCCTGGGCTCAAGCAGTCTTCCCGCCTCAGCCTCCCAAAGTGCTAGGAGTACAAGAATGGGCCACCGTGCCCAGCCTCAGGCATATTTTTGTATGTACAAACTGTCCTCTTGAAATTCTTCCTTAGGTTTTATGAAACTGTCCTCACCTTTTTCCATAAAATCCTATTTTGATCGCATCTGCATATTGATATTCAGTTTTCCCAAGGTTAAGTTCTATTGTGATTTATTTAAAATGCTTTTGTGTGCGTTAGTTAAAAACAAATTGTAGGTTAATAAAATGCTTTTTACTTTTGGTGAATATAAAAATTTGTGGATAAAAATGAGAATATGAAAGAGGTGTGAGAATGGCTTATTCAAATTACAACTTACTTCTAGTCATAGAAAAACCTTTAGGGCTATTATGGATTTTTAAATGTTTTTAACATATGATACATTTTACATAAATGTAAATAAATTAACATTTAAAATAATCAATAAATTTCACAAATAACAATCTTTCAAGTTTTTCTGTATTTAACTATGTATCTCTTACATGTGATTCTTGCAGAGGACATTTCAGAAGCACCTGCATTTAGTACAAGTTAATTAATTCAAACATCATCACCCTTTATGTCCAATCCATCTCTATCCTTGCTCCTTGAGTGACCTCTGCTCCTTGAAAAAGCATCAGATATCTCAGTTGTATGGAGGTAGGAGAAAAACTTGATGCCTAATGTTTAAACAACCAAATTTCCTTTCTTACTGCTGAATTATAACAACTCATTTCTTGTTCTCCTTTTCACTATAAAATAATTTTATAGGAAAGGTTGGGTTCATGTTAATTTAGCAAAGTAGGGCTTGAAACATATCATCCTACTAACTAGTCTAAGGGAATGAGATTATATCATTAAAAAAATCTAAATACATACATGTCAAAAAAATAAACAATGGTAATTCTTACGATGAGTTCTTACACACCCAGGTGTGCCTGATTTATATGCTCTATACTAGAAAGAGAATTACAAAGACACATAATTCATGTATTTATGCTCCTCAGGTATCCCATACCTCTACGCAAAATTAAGCTGTATTGTCCAATAACAAAGAATGATTGAGTATTCATATCAATTTGCACTCTTATGGTAATGATTTCTAAATACACTGAAGTGATAGAATTCTTCATTATTTTCCACCTGTAGGGCAGTTTTGAAAAATAAATTATACTAATTCTCATGAAGCATTCATCTTTGTTACTAACTCAGAAGAGTCATAGAAAATACAATTTGACTCTTCATGTGCCTCATAGGGCAGGGAAATATAAAATTAGTTAATCAGGCAGTAAAAATGAGTACTTTTTTTGGAAAAGTGTCTGTTCATATCCTTCACCCACTTTTTGATGGGGCTGTTTGTTTTTTTCTTGTAAATTTGTTTAAGTTCCTTGTAGATTCTGGATATTAGCCCTTTGTCAGACAGATAGATTGCAAAAATTGTCTCCCATTCTGTAGGTTGCCTGTTCACTCTGATGATTGTTTTTGCTGTGAAGAAGCTCTTTAATTTGATCCCATTTGTCTATTTTGGCTTTTGATGCCATGGGTTTGGGTGTTTTAGTCATGAAGTCTTTGCCGATGCCTATGTCTTGAATGGTATTGCCTAGATTATCTTCTAGGGTTTTTATGGTTTTAGGTCTTATGTTTAAGTCTTTAATCCATCTTGAGTTAATTTTTTTTATAAGGTGTAAGGAAGGGGTCCAGTTTCAGTTTTCTGCATGTGGCTAGCCAGTTTTCCCGACACCATTTATTAAAGAGGGAATCCTTTCCCCATTGCTTTTGTCAGGTTTGTCAAAGATCAGATGGTTGTGGATGTGGGGTGTTATTTTTGTGGCCTCTGTCCTTTTTCATGGGTCTATATATCCGTTTTGGTACCAATACCATGCTGTTTTGGTTACTGTAGCCTTGTAGTACAGTTTGAAGTCAGATAGCATGATGCCTCCAGCTTTGTTCTTTTTGCTAAGGATTGTCTTGGCTATATGAGCTCTTTTTTGGTTCCATAAGAAATTTGAATTAGTTTTTTCTAATTCTGTAAAGAAAGTCAATGGTAACTTGATGGGAATATCACTGAATCTACAAATTACTTTGGGCAGTATGGCCATTTTCAAAATATTGATTCTTCCTATCCATGAGCATAATGTTTTTCCATTTCTTTTTGTCCTCTCTTATTTCCTTGAGCAGTGGTTTATAGTTCTCCTTGAAGAGGTCCTTCACATCCCTTGTAAGTTGTATTCCTAGGTATTTTATTTTCTTTGGAGCAATCGTGAATGGGAGTTCACTCATGATTTGGCTGTTTGTCTATTACTGGTGTATAGGAATGCTTGTGATTTTTGAACACTGATTTTGTGTCCTGAGACTTTGCTGAAGTTGATTATCAGCTTAAGGAGTTTTGTGGCTGAGACGATGGGGTTTTCTAAATATACAATCATGTCATCTGTAAACAGAGACAATTTGACTTCCTCTCTTCCTATCTGAATACTCGTTATTATGCGGCCAACAAACATATGGAAAAAAACCCTCATCATCACTGGTCATTAGAGAAATGCAAATCAAAACCACAATGAGATACCATCTCACGCCAGTTAGAATGGCAATTATTAAAAAGTCAGGAAACAACAGATGCTAGAGAGTATGTGGAGAAATAGGAACACTTTTACACTGTTGGTGGGAGTGTAAATTAGTTCAACCATTATGGAAGACAGTGTGGCGATTCCTCAAGAATCTCGAACTAGAAATACCATTTGACCCAGCAATCCTATTACTGGATATATATCCAAAGGATTATAAATCATTCTACTATAAAGACACATGCACACGTATGTTTACTGCAGCACTCTTCACAATAACAAAGACTTGGAACCAACCCAAATGCCCAAAAATGATAGACTGGATAAAGAAAATGTGACACATATACACCATGGAATACTATGCAGCCATAAAAAAGAATGAGTTCATGTCCTTTGCAGGGAATGGATAAAGCTGGAAACCATCATTCTCAGCAAACTAACACAGGAACAGAAAACCAAACACTGCATGTTCTCACTCATAGTGGGAGTTGAACAATGAGAACATATGAGCACAGGGAGGGGAACATCACACACCAGGGCCTGTCGGGGGATGGGGGGCAAGCATTAGAAGAAATTACCTAATACCTAATGTAGATGACGAGTTGATGGTGGCAGCAAACCACCACAGCACATGTATACCTGTGTAACAAACTTGCACCTTCTGTACGTGTATCCCAGAACTCTTCCCCAATATCTAGTTCTCTGACCTTCAAAGTGTAAAACAACTGAAAGTTAAATTTAGATATTAAATTAGATGTTAATAACTTTCAAGCTTATTTCTGAATAATATGATTATACAAAAATAGAAATTCATTGTATAATATTTATATATAGCATCATTTTGGTGTGTAATTAAACTGAACTCATTTCAGTGAACATTTATCAGACATCTACATATGGGGACCCCTCACATAGAGTCTAGAGGGTCCTTTGGTCGAGGCCTCAAATTAACAGTCCTAGAGGCAAACTGACGAAACAGAAAGAAGAAAATCAACATGCAAAACATACAACACTACACTTGTGTACAGTTATCAGACTATGCCAACTGAAAAACACTGTGAGTTAAATATTTTAGAAATCCTGTAATTATCTTATGCAGCACACAATTACACTGGGGATTCTTGTGGGCTGTATGTGTTTTTATCACATCCATTTTTTGATGTTAACATTTAAAATATGCCACAATTTTGTAACCCTGGCATTTTTCAGTTTTTAATATACTGAGGGCCTGAAAAAATACAAAGAGCCCTGGTGTCTCTGAATGACTCTGCCAGTTGCAGGACACCATGTTAATCTCTGGGGACACCAAGACACAGTCCCTGCTCTCAAGGAGTTTATGGTTGGCATATAAAGAGAAACGAATATACAAATACCAATAATAGATAATAGAATATGATGAGGGCCACTCTAGAGATGCGAATAGCCATGAGACTTAAGGGCACCAAAGATCATCCACTTAAGAATAAGATATGTCTTCAGGAGAAAATGTCATTGACAATGGATCTTGAAAGACAAGGGGCCACTGACAGGCAGAGATGACTGAGAAAGACATGAGTGGAAAGGGACATACTTTTGAAATAGAACTGTTTTGTGGTTTGTGAAAAGCAGAGGAAGGAGTAAATGTAGAAAATCAGACTGGGACCTTGTTCAGAGTCTGAAACGGCAGAAAAAGAAGTCCCACGCCTACTATCATTGGCAAAAGGAAGTCAGCATGGGGTTTTCAGTAAGGAAATAACATCAACGTGTTGCATTTTAGAAAGAAAAAGGTAGAATAAATACACATGGTGGCCTAGTGGAAAAGGAAGACATTGTATGGGCAACCAGTAAAGAGGCTGTCACAGCAACCCTAGGCCTGAAGCTTCATCACTCTGCCTAACTGGAAGAATTTCCTTTTTGCTTAGTCCGGACGATCCTTTCCTTGTGTTCTCCCCTACACCTATGTTCTTAGCTATAATAACTGTAAGCTTCCATTCATTAGGTGACCTGAGGAAGTTCATTTTTGTCCAGTATTTGGAAATATTCCTTAGTATGACCAAGGGGAGTCCTCATACATAACCTTACTTGACAGTTAAAAAAAGACTCTTAAAGATGAGGTTCTCAATAAGCAAAGGAAAGAAGTAATTTCTAGTACTTGGAATAAGCAATATGGGGATTTATCTTCCCAAGAATTACTCAATCTCTCCCCACTACTGAACTTCAGAACAATGCCATTATTCAAGGTGAAAAGGCAAAAATCCAAGTTGCCACCTGACTTTTGATTTAACAAAGGTTATGTGCAAGGTGTTCTGAACTGCTGAATTACATAGTTTATCATATCATCTAATGTTTTGAAAAAGATGTTTTATTATTAATTAAACATATTTAAAGTTTCAAGAGAAAACATCCTAATATACCTACTAAACTGTATTTAAACATTCCTGTAAAGTATATTGTTGAAAACAAAAAACAAAAAACAAAACTCTATCACATCCCATTTGAGTTTCCTTCAATTATGTTTATAAGATACATTACTTGATTAATAAAACTGAAAACCATGCTTAACAAATCTGCATGTTGAAGGAAATGACCAAATGGCTATATTAAGATGTCTATGGAAAATATTCACATAAACTTACCCATAATTGAACTAGAAAACCACAAAAGGAAAAAGTCTAATTAATTGAATTACCCAACATAAAAGGGGATATTTTTTATCGCTTCAAAATATAAAGAATATTCAGACTTTTCAAGTCTGAATTTATAATTCGTTTATAAACTTAATTGAAAATTCAAAGTACTAATTTCATTGGAGATTCATTAAGCCAAATATATGTAAGAAATTAAAATTTATACTTAGATCGATTGTTCTCAAAATATAAAAGAGAAAACAAAACAGCTCACTTTGTAAATATATCAGAGAAGTGTTTTAAATAGTTGAATGGAGGACGAGATACTTTACAGTATTTTCTTTTCTCTGCCTTACCTGCCCTCTGCTGGTGAAAAGAGAAAATTGAAAAGTAAAGAAGCTTCAAACACCACCCCGGAAAAGCACACTTTTATACAAGGAATATTTAGTGTTATAAAATTTTTCATTAGACCAGATTAATTTGCCATCATATTATCCCACCACTCTTCTTGGAAGCAATATTCATACATAAATGTTGCCTGAGAGTTAGGATTGGAGTAAAAACAATTAGGAGACTTTGGAGATATTTCACTATTTTATATAGTTTAGGTAAATGACCATGTTAAAATAAGAGTATAAACATCTAACAAACCTCTAAAACATCTAAAAATACTATGAAAGATAGTTTATGTCATTTCTTTTTTTTTTTTTTTTTTTCTTTTTTGGGATGGAGTCGTGCTCTGCTGCCCAGGCTGAAGTGCAGTGGCGCCATCTCGGCTCACCGCAACCTCCGCCTCCCTCGTTCAAGCAATTCTCCTGTCTCAGTCTCCTGAGTAGCTGAGATTACGGGTGCCCACCACCATGACTGGCTAAGTCTTGTATTTTTAGTAGAGACGGGGTTTCACCATGTTGGCCAGGCTGGTCTCGAACTCCTGACCTCAGGTGATCCGCCCACCTCAGCCTCCCAAAATGCTGGGATTACAGGTGTGAGCCACTGCGCCCAGCCATTTTATGTCATTTCTATCTTTATATTCTTATTGACCAAATAAGCATGGACTAGATGTGAGTTCCATTAGCAGTAGTCATAACTGACTGACCATTTCCAAAAGGGTCTAATGTCTCACTGTGAGCCAAGATAGAAGTCAATAAGGATGGTCTACAGGGCTTTATCTTTAGTCCTCCCTGACCAACATTTTCACCAATGTTGAATATAAAATTAAGTAAATCCCAATCCATAAAGATTTCAACAGACTGGAAATAGAACAAATTGTACCAAAATAAAACAAGAATTACTACACAGGTTCAAAATTTGCAGAAGCATGAGGTTTGCAGTGGTATCATTTGTGAAAGAGACTCTGATATTTCAGTTAGTAGCAAACTCAAGAATAAAGTGGGATGCAAATATCAAAAATTTAATAATAATTTATATCTTAAGTGCTTGATATGTGCCGAACCTATGTTGAACAGTTCATATATGTTCTAAAACCTGAGCCTAAAACAAATTTAGATCAGTAATTGACTCATTTACTGCCCAGCTCTTGTTCTAGAAAAGGGATGAGCTAGAATTCTTTTACTGGGTGGGGGAGAAGGATTAGGAAATGACTGTCTCTGTGTATTTTTCAGATTTTCCCAATACAAAACTTACTTTGTTAAGTGCAGCACAAGTTTCAGTGTTTTTATATTGTGCTTATTATGAAAGGATAGACTCATCAATTACACAATATGGCAGCCCTACATTTTAGGTTAAGTGGAATTTTTAGACCCACCTATGGCCAATTTTTCCTTCTAAAGTTAATTTTTTTGAAATTTAATATACATACAGAAAAGTATAGAATTCATATATATATGAGCTATATAAGTATATATGAGTCATATATACCTATAGAGAGACAGATACATAGATATACATCTCAACAAACTTTTACAAAGTGAATACATCCAAGTAGCTACCACTAGATCAAGAAATAGAGTACATCAGCAAAACAGAAGCCTCCCTCCTGTCATCTTTCAATAATTATCTCCTCCCAAAAGAAACTATTCTGACTTCTACCACTATCAATTTTTTTTTGCATGTTTTTGAATTTCAGGTAAGTGAAATTACAGTATGTACTATCTAGTGTCTGGCTTCTGTCACTAAATTTGTGTTTGTGGGATTCATTCATGTTGTTCTATATAAAGGTAGTTATTTCCTTACTACATAGTGTTCCATTGTATGTGTACTCTTGATAAATATATCATTCTACTCTAATGAATATTTGGATTGTTTTTGCATTTTAAGGAATATGCAAGGAGGAAAAAATCTGTGTCATAGGATTTGTATATGTTCAATTTTAGTAAATATTTAGATCGTTTTCCAAAGTGTTAGTACCAATTCATAATTTATAATCTACCAAGAGCATATGGGAGTTCTAGTTGTTCCACCTCTAAGACAATACTACGTACTATCAGGGATTTTGTTTTAATGTTAGTCATTGTGGTAAATAGAAGTATTTTGTAGTTTAAAATTATATTTTCTGATCATTAATAATTTTGAGTACATTTTCATATGTTTATTGTCCAACTGAATGTATTCATTTGTGAAGTACCAGTTCAATTCATCTGCTCATTTTTCTGTTATCTCATATGCTACCTCTTGTTGATTTTTAGGAGTTCTTCATATATTCTGGATATAAGTTCTTCATCAGATACAGTATACTGCAAATATCTTCTTTCCCTCTGTAAGTTGACTTTTCACTTATATTAATAGTATCATTTGATGAAAAGTTCTTAATTTTAATGAAGTCTAATTTATTAATATTTTCCTTTATAATTAAGTGCTTTTGTAGCCTGTTAGAAATCTATAAGCATCTTAAAAGCAAAATCTGAACTTTATTCTCTAGTATCTTGGCCTCTCTAGTCGTGGCTACTAATCTTGAGCCATGATTAAGATTAAGAGGAAGAAAGTAGGAAATATTTGACATTGTCTTCGAATATTTGACAAGCTCATGGGGTGAAAACATTAGACTTGCTCTGCACAGTCTCATGAAAGGAGTAAGACCCTAGGCTGGAAAGTCAAAAGATGAAGATATACTCTCAACATAAAACAGTATGTCTGGCTGGCCGCAGTGGCTCACACCTATAATCTCAGCCCTTTGGGAGGCCAAGGCAGGCGGATCACGAGGTCAGGAGATGGAGACCATCCCGGCCAACATGGTGAAACCCTGTCTCTACAGAAAAAAAAAAATATATATATATATATATATATTAGCTGGGCATGGTGGCGCGTGCCTGTAATCCCAGCTATTCGGGAGGCTGAGGCAGGAGAATTGCTCGAACCAGAGAGTTGGAGGTTGCAGTGAGCCAAAATGGTGCCACTGCACTCCAGTCTGGCGACAAAGCGAGACTTCATCTCAAGAAAACAAACAAAAACAGTATGTCTGAATAGTCCAATGATGAAATGAAACTGTGTTCTTTCTGACATTGGAAGGGTTAAAGTACAGATTAATGAACAGTTTGTTGGAGATTGAAAGTTTAACAGATAACCTTTAAGCTAATTCATCTGGCTTTAAAGATGTGACTACAGCATGTGATGTGGGACAGTATAGTTGCCTTACATGCCATCAGCTTAAGGACTGCTTAAGGCCAGGAATTCAAGACCAGCCTGGGCAAGATGGGAAGACCCTGGCTTTACAAACAAACAAACAAACAAATTAATGAATTAATTAAAAACAAGTTAGGGTTGAAGTCTCATAATATCCTTATTTTTTCTTAATAGAATATTTGAACCTATATAAACCCTTATTTATAACTATCCATATTTTCAGTCTCTATGACTTCTACTTCTTAAATAATACAGTAATTCTCTTTACTTAAAATTTTTCTTTTGAAAAAATTTAAGGGAAGATCTCTATTTCTAATATTCCAGGATTTATCAAAAAAGATTCTATTTATCCTAAACATATCCTTCAAGATTTAACTCCAATCATTTTGCCTTTCTACCTTCATCTATTCAAAGAAAAATTATCTATTTGTTAGTTCCTGCAACAGCAAATCCTTCAATTCTGTTTACTCTAAAATTTCATTCCCTACATGTTCTCCTATAGCTTTATATATTTCTTCTTAAAATTTTTTTGTGGGTACATAGTAAGTGTATATACTTATAGAGTGCATTAGATATTTTGGTACAGGCATGGTATGTGTAATAATCATATTATGGAAAACAGGGTATCGATCCTCTCAAGCATTTATCCTTTGTGTTACAAACAATTCAATTATGCCCTTAGTCATTTTAAAATGTACAATTAAATTATTATTGACTATAGTCCCCCTGTTGTGCTATCAAATGCTAGGTCTTATTCATTCTTTCTAATTTTTTTTTTTTTTTTTTTTTTTTGCACCTATTAACCATTGCCACCTTCCCACTTCCCAACCTCTGGTAACAGCCATTCTATTCTCCATCTCCCTGAGTTCAGTTGTTTTGATTTTTAGATCCCACAAATAAGTGAGAATGTGATGTTTGTCTTTCTGTGCCTGACTTATTTCACTTAACATAATGACTTTTAGTTCCAACGACGTTGTCATAAATGACTGAAACTCATTTTTTATGGCTGAATAGTGCTCCATTGTGAATAAGTAACACAATTTCTTATCCATTCATCTGTTGATGGACACTTAGGTTGCTTCCAAATCTTGGCTATTGTGAACAGTGATGCAACAAGTATTGGAGTGCAGCTATCTCTTTGGTACACTAATTTCCTTTATTTTGGGTATATACCTACCAGTGGGATTGCTGGATCATGTTAGTTTTAAGTTTTTTGAGGAGCCTCCAAACCATTCTCCATAGTGGTTTTACTAATTTTCATTCCAACTGATAGCATACAAGAGTTCCCTTTTCTGCACATCCTTGCCAGCATTTGTTATTGCCTGTCTTTTGGATAAAAGCCATTTTAACTGGGGTGAGATGATATATCATTATAATTTTTATTTGCTTTTCACTGGTGATCAGTGATACTGAGCACTTTTTCATATGCCTGTTTGCCATTTGTATGTCTTCTTTTTAGAAATGTCTATTCAAATCTTTGCCCATTTTTAAATCAGATTAGATTTTTTCCTATAGAGTTAAGCTCCATACATATTCTGGTTATTAATTTTTTGTCAGATGAATAGTTTGTAAATATTTTCTCCCATTCTGTGGGTTGTATCATCTCTTCACTTTGTTGATTGCTTCCTTTGCTCTGCAGAAGCCTTGTAACTTGATGTGATCCCGTTTGTCCATTTTTGCTTTGGTTGCCTATGCCTGTGGGGTATTGCTCAAGAAATTTTTGACCAGACCAAAGTCCTGGAGATTTTCCCCAATGTTTTCTTGGAGTAGTTTCAGAGTTTGAGTTCTCAGATTTAAGTATTTAATCCATTTTGATTTGATTCTTGTGTATGGCAAGAAATAGGGGTCTAGTTTCATTCTTTTGCATATGCTTACACAGTTTTCCCAGTAACAATTATTGAAGAGACTGTTCTTTCCCCAGTGTACGTTCCTGGAACCTTTGTCAAAAATGAGTTCACTGTAGATGTGTGGATTTGTCTGTGGGTTATCTTTTCTGGGTTTTCTGTCCCATTGGTCTATATGTCTGTTTTTATGCCAGTATCACGCTGTTTTGGTTACTATAGTTCTGTAGTATAATTTAAAGTCAGGTAATGTGATTCCTCCAGTTTTGTTCTGTTTCCTCAGGATAGCCTTGGCTATTTTGGGTCTTTTGTAATTCCACATAAATTTTAGGATTCTTCCAATCCATAAACATGGAATATCTTTCCATTTTTTGGTGTCTTCTTTAATTTCATCAGTGTTTCATAGTTTTCACTGTAGAGATCTTTAACTTCTCTCGTTAATTCCTAAGTACATTTTTGTGGCCATTTTACATTGGATTACTTTTTTGAATTCTTTTTCAGATTGTTCACTGATGACATATAGAAATGCTATTGATTTTTGTATGCTGCAATTTTACTGAATTTGTTTATCAGTTCTAATAGTTTTTTGGTGGAATCTTTAGGTTTTTCCAAATATAAGATCATATCCTCTACAAACAAGGATAATTTGACTTCTGGCTTTCCTACTTGGATGCCCTTGCTTTCTTTCTTTTCCCTGATTACTCTAAGACTTCCAGTATTATTTTGAATAACAGTGGTGAAAGTGGGCATCCTTGTCATGTTCCAGATCTAACAGAAAAGGCTTTCAGTTTTTCCCCATTCAGTTTGACACTATCTGTGGCTTTTATTATGTTGAGGTATGTTCTTCATATACCAAGATTTTAGAGTTTTTGTAATAAAGGGATGTTGAATTTTATCAAATGATTTTTCAGCATAAATTGAAATGATCATATGCTTTTTGTCCTTCGTTCTGTTGATATGATGTATTACATTGATTGATTTGCATATATTGAACCATCTTTGCATCCCTGGGATAAACTCCACTTGGTCATGATGAGTGAGCTTTTAATGTATCATTGAATTTGGTTGCTGGTATTTTATTGAGGATATTTGCAGCAATATTTGTAAGAGATACTAGCCCGTAGTTTTCTTTTTTGATGTGTCTTTGTCTGGTTTTGGTATCAGTGTAATACTGACCTCACAGAATGAGTTTAGAAGTATTCCCTCTTTGTCCATTTTTTGGAGTATTTGTTCTATAGTGCAAATTAAGTCCAATGTTTCTTTGTTGATTTTCTGTGTGGGAGATCTGCCCAATGCTGAAAGTGGGTTGTTGAAGTCTCCAGCTATTATTGTATTGGGGTATATCTATCTCTCTATTTAGCTCTAATAATATTTGCTTTATATATCTGGGTGATTTTGTAGATTTCAGCAGCAATGCTATTAATATATATTGTAAATATATATGCACTTGTTGGGTGCATATATATTTACAATCATTATGTCCTCTGGCTGAATTAACCCCTTTATCATCATATAATGATCTTGTCTCCTCTTATAGTTTTTGTCTTGAAATCTATTTTTCTCTGATATAAGTGTGGCTACTCCTGCTCTATTTTGGTTTCCATTGGTATGGAATATCTTTTTCTATTCCTTTATTTTCAGTCTATGTGTACATTTATAGATGAAGTGTGTTTCTTGTAGACAACAGACCACTGGGTCTTGTTTTTTTCAGCCACTCTATGTCTATTGATTGAAGAGTTTAGTCTACTCACATTCAATGTTATTATTGATATGTAGGGACTTACCCTTGCAATTTCATTATTTGTTTTCTGGTTGTTTCACAGCCTTCTCTTCCTTCTTTACTTTCTGTTTTCCTTTCAGTGAAGGTGATTTTCTCTAGTGGTATGATTTAATTTCTTGCTTTTTATTTTTTGTGTATTGTTGTATGTTTTTCTATCTGAAGTTACCATAAGGCTTGCCAATACTATCTTATAGCCCATTGTCCATTATTTTAAATTGATGCAACTTAACACTGATTGCATAAACAAACACACAAAAAGAAAATTAAAACTTTATACTTTAAATCTGTCCCCCTGCCTTTTAACCTTTGTTTCTTTATGTCTTATTGCACTGTCTAGGCCTTGAAAAGTAGTTGTCATTATTAGTTTTCATTAGTTCATCATTTAGTCTTTCTACAGAAGTCAAGTTTACATACCACAATTATATGTCATACTATTCTGTGTGTTTCTGTGTGCTTGCTATTACCAGTGAGTTTTGTACCTTTAGGTGATTTCTTCTTGCTCATTAACATCCTTTTTTTTTATATAGACTGAAGAATCCCCTTTAGCATTTCTTGTAGGACAGGTCTTGTAGGACAGGTGTTGGTGATATCCCTCAGTTTGTGCTTGTCTGGGAAGGTCTTTATTTCTCCTTCATGCGTAAAGGATATTTTTGCTGGATATACTATTTAGGGTAAAAGTTTTATTCCTTCAGTACTTTAAATATGTTGTGCCATGATCTCCTGGCCTGTAAGATTTCCACTGAAAAGTCTGCTGCCAAACATATTGGAGCTCCACTATATGTAATTCACTTATTTTCTCTTGCTGCTTTTAGGATCCTTTTTTTAATCCTTGACCTTTGGGAGCTTGATTATTAAATGCCTTTAGCCAGTCTTCTTTGGGTTAAATCTGCTTGGTGTTCTATAACTTTATTGTAGTTGAATGCTGATATGTTTCTCTGGGTTTCAGAAATTCTCTGATACTATCTATTTGAATAAACTTTCTACTTCTATCTCTTTCTCTACCTCATCTTTAAGGTCATTAACTCTTAGATTTGCCCTTTTGAGGCTATTTTCTAGATCCTATAAGCATGCTTTGTTTTTTTATATTCTATTTTTCTTTTGTCGCCTGTGTATTTTCAAATAACCTGTCTTCAAGCTTACTCATTCTTTCTTCTGTTTGATCCTTTCTGCTATCAAGAGACTCTGATACATTCTTCAGCATATCGACTTTATTTTTCAACTCTAAATTTTCTTGATTCTTTTTAATTATTTCAATCTCTTTGCTAAATTTATCTGATACAATTCTGAATTCCTTCTCTGTGCTATCTTGAATTTCTTTGAGTTTCCTCTAAACAGCCCTTTTGAATTCTATCTGAAAGGTTACATGTCTGTTTCTAGGCACCAGGATTCGTCCCTAGTGCCTTATTTAGTTCATTTGGTGAGGTCATGTTTTCTAGGATGTTATTGATGCTTATAGATGCTTATATATGTTTCCTGGATGTTGTTTATAGATGTTTCCTGGATGTTGTTGATGCTTATAGATGTTTCCTGGATGTTGTTGATGCTTATAGATGTATAAATAAGGCACTAGGATTGGTCTCTAGTGCCTTATTTAGTTCATTTGGTGAGGTCATGTTTTCCTGGATGTTGTTGATGCTTATAGATGTTTGTCAGCATCTGGGTATTGAAGAGTTAGGTATATTTATTGCAGTCCTCATTGTCTGGACTTGTTTATGCCTGTCGTTCTTGTGAAGGCTTTCCAGGTATTTTGAGGGAATTGGGCCCAAAGCCCAATAATGCTGTGGTTTTTGCAGACTCATAGAGGTACCACCTTGGTGGTCTTGGATAAGATTTGGAAGAAGTGTCTGGATCACCAGGCAGAGACTCTTATTCTTTTCCCTTTCTCCCAAACAAAAGGAATATCTCTCTATGCTGAGCCACCTGGAACCGGGAAGGTAGTGATATAAGCATCCCTGTGGCCACCACCATTGGGACTGTGCAGGGTCAAACATGAAGCCAGCACAGCACTGGACCTTGCCTAAGGCCTTTCCCTTCAGAGTAGTGAGTTCTCCCAGGCTGTGGGCATGTCCAGAGATGCTGTCTGGGAGCTAGGGATTGGAGTCAAAACAATCTTGGCAATTTACCTGATGTTCTATTGTACTGTGGCTAAGCTGACACTCAAATCATAATACAAAGTTCTTCCCACCTTTCTCTCCTCTTTCTACAGACAGAAGAGCCTCTCCCTGTGGCCACCAGCACCAACGGTCCCCAGGGGGGTTCTGCCAGGCCACCGCCGATGTTTAAAGCCCAAGGGCTCTTCCACCCAGTTTGTGGTGAATGTTGCCTGGTCTGGGACTTCTCCTTCATGTCAGCAGGCTCCTCTTCTGACCCAGGGCAGGTCTATAAATGCTGTCCAAGAGCCTAGGCCTGGACTCAGGGACCTCTGCTTGTTGCTCTACCCCTACTGTGACTGACCTGTTGCCTAGGGTGCAAAGCAAAGTCCCCTTTACCTTCCCCCTCTGCTTTTCTCAAACAGAAAGAGTCTTTCACCATTCCCACCACAGCTAAGAATGTGTTGAGTCACCCCTGAAGCCAGCACATCTCACAACCCAAGGCCCATAGCATTCTCCCGGGTTATCACTGGTGGTTATTCAGAGCCCAAGGGCTCGTTAGTCATCAGGTGATGAATCCTACCAGGACTGGTCCTTCCCTTCAAGGCAGCAATTCCCTTGAAATATCAAGAAATATCATCCAGGAGTTAGGGCCTGGAATGGGGGCCTCACAACTCTCCCTGGTGCCCTATCCTACTGTGGTGGAGCTGGTATCCAAGATGCAAAACAAAGTCCTTTTTACTCTTTGCTCTCCTCTCCTCTAAGCAGAAGGAAGGAGTCACTTTTGTTGCTGTGAGCTATGCGGCCTGGGGTTGGGGAAGGGATGGCTCAAGCACTCCCTTAACTGCAGCAGCTGGTGTCTTCCTAGGTCAGGTGCCACCCTAGTTCACTGGCTCTAAGCCCAGCCTAGCACTAGGGGTTGCCTAGGAATTGTAGTCCTGTACCCTAGACAGCCTTTCTAGTATACCTAGACCCCAGAACACTTAAGCCTACAGTGGCGAGGCTTGCTGAGAAACTCACATTCCAACCGCCAGGATGGTGATTCATCTCTGGCTAGGGCTGGTCTAAATGCTCCCTCCCTGTGCAGGCACTGGCTGAGCCCAGCATGGCTTTATTCTCTGCTGTGACAGGGCAGCACTGAGTTCAATGTAAAGTTTCCCATTTGCTGTGCTCTTCCTTCCCCAAAGTGCACAAATTCTCTCCCTGCACCACACTGGCTGCTGCTGGGGAATGAGGGAGGGGTGGCATCGGCGATTCAAGACTGCCTTCCTCAATGTCTCTTTCCACAATACGAAGTTAAAATTAGGTACTGTGATTGCTCACCTGATTTTCGGTTCTTGTGATGGTGCTTTTCTGTGTGAAGATAGCTGTTAAAATTTGGTATTCCAGTGAGGGGGACGAATGGCATAGGCTTCTATTCTACCATCTTGCTCTGCCCTCATATAGTTTTTGAAGTTCAGGATTGTCAATTGAACAGTAGAGATAAACAGACCTAGTTTAAATCCCATCTCCACCACTTACTAAAATATGGTATTTAAACCTTCTAGGGCAAAGTGTTCTCATCTATAAATTGGAGATAATAATATTATCTACTCTATTAGCTGTAGTGAGGATTAAATGAGATATTAGCCATATAATATTTAACATAGTGCATGGCTGATAGTATACACTTTCTTTTTAAAGAAAACATATAAGCCAGGCACAGTGGCTCACATCTGTAATTCCTGTGCTGTGAAAAGCCGAGGCAGAAGGATCGCCTGAGCCTAGGAGTTTAAGGTTACAATGAGCTACAAGAGTGCCACTGCACTATTATAGTTTGGCCAACAGAGAAAGATCCTGTCTCCAAAAGGAAAAGTAAAAGAAAATATACATACAATGGAATATTATTCAGTCATAAAAAGGAATAAGGTTCTGATACATGCTATAATATGGATGAACCTTGAAAACATTATGCTAAGTGACAAGAAAACATTATGCTTGAAAACATTGCTAAGTGATCAGACAAGAAAGGACAAATATTATATGATTCCACCTATAGGAGTACCTACAATAGGTAAATTCACAGAGACAGAGAGTAGAGGTTACCAGGGCATAAGGGGTAAAGGGGAATGGGGAGTTTCTGTCCAATGGATACAAAGTTTCTGTTTGGCATGATGAAAAAGTTCTGGAAATGGATGACAGTGATGGCCATACAGTATTGTGAATATACTTAATGCCACTAGAATTGTTATAATGGTAAATGTTATGTTATGTATATTTCACCACAATAAAGATAAAATTAAAAATGTTTTAAATGTGAACCATCATTTTTAACTTCCAAAAATCTGTAGGGAAGGTCTAAGACCTCATAAGATCATGTCCCCACAATTATAATTTGAATTATTTCTAGCCATACACCTTATTTTATACTTAGCCATACCAAAGTTCAACTCTCTTCCTTCTGTTCTCTCTCCTGGCATCTCAGACTTTTAAAACCTCTTTGTTAATTTCTTTTCACATATAAAAATCACTTGTTTAATACAACTGTGAATGCAAAGATTTAATATAAGTGCTTGATCTGTAAAAAATTTAGATTAATGTCAGTACCTCATACTGCGGAAGCCGACTACCGGTTTTCTTTTTTAAAAAGCAACTGTTCCAACTCTTCATTCCTGGTTTCTTAGTCAATTTCTAGATAAAATAAAGCATTTCCTCTAATCTTGTAGTGTATCTTTTTAAGAAACAGTTTGCGGGGGATGTGTGGGTGTTGGGATGTGTGTGGGGATGATAGGGCACAGCAGGGAAAAGGGAGACTTTGTCAAAGGTATTTTTTCTAATGTTAATAAGTTACATCTAATTCTTCCTCTTTTTTTTTTTCAAATAGCTATTTATCATTTTATTAAACCAAACCTGATTGGTTGGCATGATTTCCCATTACGTAAATCATACTGTTCACCTCCAAATAGACTGTGTTTGTTTAAATGTTCAACAATTATACCATTCATTACAAATTCTATCCGCTTCCCTGACCTTGAAGTAAAAATGGACAATCTGTAATCAACAAGGACCTCCACTGGAATGCCTTGTGTGGATTGATTACACAGAAGTTATTTGTAATGATAAGACGTACATTTCAGTCAGCCAATGGTAGAATATTAATGTGTGCTTGGAAAAATAAAGTTCTTTGTGAATATCATCTAGTATTCTGTTATCAAAAAGTATTCAAATTTTCTAATTTTGCAATTTTTACTATCAGAAAAAATTGTGAAGTATTAAACTTAATTCTATCCAAAGGAATGCAGTCTAAAATTTTTACTAGAAATCCTTGGGCCAGCAGTTCACAAGACTGATTACAAATATTCATCTATGTTCAACTTTAGAATACTGTCCATGAAAAGAACAGAGTGTAAGAACAACTGAACCCGATCACAAGATGCATTCATCATAGAGATTTACTGTATTGTACTATCCATTTACATGAGCAATTGAGGCACTTTATAGTAAGGAAAGAAATAACTGAGTAAACTCTCTTGGTCTTATAAAAAAAGAGGACAGTGTACTGCAGTAGTTAAAAAATTGGATCATGGGTCTGGTTTAAGTCAGGTTTCCTAGGAAAGCATGAGATGAGTTTTCTTGTCCAAGTGATTTATTGGGCTGTACTCTCTAAAGAAGAAAAGTGAAGGAAGTAGGATAGGTCAGGAGAGGCAAGAATGTGGCTCAGTTAGAGACTAGTTTCAGTTTGATCCCACAGGAATGCTCTGGAGCACAAACTGCACCACAGAATTAGCCCTACCTTGAAGCAAGTGGTTAGTCCTTTATAACTCCCTATCATTGAGTCATTGGTCAGGATCTGCCGGTAGGAATTGGAAGAAACATAGTCTCTCAGAAGAGAGTAACTCTCTGAATTATCAGCCCACAGTCATATGAGCTGGAGGATGAAATGGACAGCAGGGTAAAGTAGATATAGCTGCACATCATCTTCTACAGGGCTTAATTGTTCTGGCTTTTAATCACCACATAGCTATTACCTATGTGACACTTGGTGAGTATTTAAGTTCTCTGGTCTTGGGTTCCTTATCTATAAAATTGAGGAGAATAACCCTTGTTTCTCAAGGTTATTTCAAGGATAAAAAGAAAATAATGCATAGGGCTGGTGCTGGTAAATGTGCTCAGTAAATAGATGCTTTACAAAATGCTAAATGGCTAGAAGGCAAGAAAGATTTAATGAATGATATGGTTTTTTTTTTTTCAATAAGACACTGTCCTTGGCAAAACTCCACAAGTAAGGAAATATTTTTGGGTTCCCTTCCAGTAGAGCATGACACAATAAAGACATTCTTGCCTATTTTTATAGATGTCTGTGCAAGTGCCTAGTCTCCAGCAACTCAGTGGTGGTACTTAGTGAAAAAGCCCAAGTGGTGGGGTTAGTATGTGATTCTCATGACAGCAGCAGCCTCGCCAAGAAGATATGGAAGAATTTGCAGAAGTCATACCATTTAGCATAAGGGAACTAGAATGGAAAGAAAGAGAAAAATGGTTGAACCCTTGCAGTAGCTGACCAAACTTGTTTGTGAGGATATGAGACACTTTTTGGTGGTGGTTGGGCAGGCAGTAGTGGGTTAATACACAAGACTCAGATCCTGTAATAGTAAAGAGGGTTGGTGGTGAGCTACAGAATAATAGCAATAGGTGCCTAAGGACTACTGCTTTGTCATTTTTATTCATGTGATATATATTAGACTAGGTTAAAGATACAAGTACAGGTTCAGAGGTGACATCTGTGATTGGCATTAACTTGGGCCAGCTTGCCTAGAGCACTATTCTAGGGTATTAAAATATATCAAGGAATAAAACACAAATGCCTGCTACATGAGTTTATACTTAGCAGAAAATAAACATAATATATAAGCAAATAATACACTGTAATATGTTAGAAGGTGGTAATCACTATGAATTTTGGAAGTATATACAGTAGGGTAGGACATGCTGGAGAGTGAAGGTGGTAACCACTATGAATTTTGAAAGTATATGGAGTAGGGTAAGACATGCCAGAGGATGAAGGAGTAGTTTGCTGTATTAAATAGGATGGGCATGAGAGGCCTTACTGAGAAGGTAAGAGTTAAACAGACACATGGAGAAGGTAAATGAATTAGTCTAGTGAAGATCCCCAGGAGAGCATTTCAGACAGAAGGAATAGCTACAGCAAAGGACTTAAAATAGGAGAGAATCTAGCATGTTTAAAGAAAAGAGAAAGAGGAGTGAGCAAAGTGGATAGTGGTATGAAATGAGGTCACAAGGGTAACAAGACGAAGAGGAATGAATGAAATAGGGGGATTAAAAGTAGAGGGATGCTTTGCATGGTTGTTGCTGACCCTCCTTTTGTGGCCTGGCTCCTGCTCTCCATACCTGCCAGATTGGAATAAGCTACCACTGTTTACTTCTTGAATGTCATCTATTGCCTGCAATTACCTCTTGTTGTGCCTTTCCTAGAACAAACTTAGCACTCTCTCCCCCATCTCCTAGTGCTAAATCCTACTTAACTTTGGGGTATTCTTAGGATTTTCCTACAACTAGGATATTTTTCTTCTTAGCCTTTTCACCTCACCCTTTTCTACCTCACCTTCACCACCATGACCACCACCACCCTTGCACCCTCCCCTGATCCAAGAGCCTTTTATTTTTTTAAGAGACAGGATCTAGCTCTGTCACTTAGGCTGGAGTGCAGTGGCACAATCATAGCTTACTGTAACCTCAAACTCCAGAGCTGAAGTGATCCTTCTGCCTCAGCCTCCCAGTGAGCTGAGATTACAGATATGAGCCACTACATCCAGCCCCAAGAGTCGTCTTCTGTTGTATGCATTCCCATGCTACTGAGTGGATCCTGCCATCAGACTCTTAAGGCCATTCCCATTAAAATATAATTAAGTTTAATAAGGCTTTTATGTTTCTTACAGGTATCTTCAACCAGCACATAACAACTCACCTTTGTTATCTAAAAAAGTAGAGAATTTTATGGAATGACTATAATCTGAAAGACGATGTTTAAAGCATAGTAAAGACATTTACAACACAATATTCCTTCTTTGTCTTTCTCAAAGCCTAGTTTGGTGTCAAGAAATATTTGTTGAACAATTGTGGAACAAAACAGACCTGGTTGCAAATCCAAGCTCAAATTTAGTGATTCTAGGCAAGGTAATTAAATTTCCTGACCCCATTAGGCTGCAAAATCAGCCTAACATGTAATTCTCAACGTGATTTTCAGACTTAAATAAAATAGCATGAAAAGGCCCCACATTTTATAGGTGCTTAATGGTCATTCCATTTGCATCTTAAATATACCTTCCTCTTTGTGTTGCTGCTTTCAGTTTACCTTGCTCACAATACTCAGCAAGAACCTATGAAGCTTCAGAAAATCTATTCTTTAGTTCATTACAGTTTAATAAATCACATAAGTCTGTTCAACCTGGCTACAAGAACATAAGAAAAGTGTTGGCCATAAAGTCAAGTCAGAGCAAGGAGACAGCTGCTCCTCTTTCCCAAAAGATAATAAATACCATTCAATTAGCCCTTTTTGAAGATGTTTGTTATCCATATAACGAATTATGAGAGACATGTTTCTAAAATTTTTCTCAGATGTCAAAAACATCATATCTATATTACCATTTTATTTTAATGTGACAATTCCAAACATGGTTTTAAGCCAAACACATGCAGCTTATAATGAACTTAAATTACTGTGTGCATAGAAATAAACATAAACTTTTCTAAACGAAAATGATATGTGCCAGTGGTCATTTTCTTCAGTTTCGTAAAAACTGTTTTAAGAGCATTCTATGGCAGCAATAACTGCATAAATCCATTTTCTAGAGTTAAGTTGACATTTTCTACAACCTTGAAACACTGAAAAATGAAAGCTATTTTGACATGGTAGCAAACAATCAAGTCTACTAAAGATAAATAATCATCTCATTTTGTTTATTTACAAAACATTGTAGAAATGTTAAAATTGGGGCCTTACTTCCTGGTAGACCCTCGCCATCTTAGAATTCCTGGGTCTGTAGAGGCAAGTGACCTCAGGCCAAACCCTGTAGGTCAGACTCCATCATGGGTCCCAGATTGGGAGGAAGTGGCTTCTCCACTCTTGACTATTAGGAAGGCTGCAGGCAGAACTCCTAGGTCTATGAGTGACCAGCTAGTGGCACAAGGCTGGAATTGCATGCCCTTTCCCCTTACTCCTGTTCACCAGACTCTCTAATTTATAGGTTTTTATTACCTACTTCCCCTTACTGTTGCCCCTGGATCCTTGGGTTCAGAATATCTCTACTGCTTTGTGCTTAGAGCAGTAAAATGTAGTGCAATGAAAAACAATGTGGAACCTTTGAATTAGAATATCTGGCCTTTCAATTCCATTGAAGGGTCCTTGATTTAGGGCAAGTTGTTTTAATCTATCCAAATTTCAATGCCTTCACCTGTTGATATGGTTTGGCTCTGTGTCCCCACCCACATATCATCTTGTAGCTCCCATAATTCCCACATATTGTGGAAGGGACCCTGTGGGAGATAACTGAATCATGGGGGTGGGTTTTTCCCATGCTGTTCTCATGACAGTGAATAAGTTTCACAAGATCTGATGGTTTAAAAATGGGAATTTCCCCTGCACAAGCTCTCTCTTTGCCTGCTGCCGTCCATGTAAGAGGTGACTTGCTCCTCCTTGCCTTCTGCCATGACTGTGAGGCCTCCCCAGCCATGTGGAACTGTAAGTCCATTAAACCTCTTTCTCTGCCCGGTCTCAGGTATGTATTTATCAGCTGCATGAAAATGAACTAACACATCTGTAAAATGGAGATTATAGCCCCACCTGTCACTGAGTTGTTTGTGATAAATTGACATAGTTCACATCTCTCCCAAAATGGAATATGCCCTTTAAGTTTGGAAAGGCATCCTATTAATTACTGACAGAATATCAGGAATATCATCAAATCTTGATGAATAAAATAAAGTAGATATAACACATCTCTAGAAAGATTACTTATACTATTTATACCCTGGCATTTGAAGTACTTTTTATTTAGAACAGTAGTAAAAATGGATAAGGAAAGTGAATGATGATGGAAAACCAGACCAAGAAAATTCCTTGAACTTTTTTGAATACCTTAATCAAATTGAATTGTTAGAAATACAAGAATACCTTATTCCCACTGGTACTCAAAGTCTCTGAATAAGCAATTCTGATAAAGATGAGGAGCAAGATGAAAAAAATGAAGAGTGATATGAATTGCAAGAAAAAAATGTGTGAAAAGATCTAAGTAAATTGCTTATTTGGGCTACTGAAATAAATCCACTTTTTAACAGGAGCGCACCATAATCCACCAGATGTTCATAGAAAAAACTGAAAATCATGAACTGAAGGCATGTTTCTAGCCTTACTATAGTGCGAAGACTACTTTCTGAAAAAGCCAATCATGTGAACAACACTAGGGACAAAGATGAATATACCCTTCTTCATCGAGCAGTCTACAATGGACACTTAGATATCATCCATGAGGTGACTGCACAAGGGGCAGATGTTCATCCAGTGACTGTGGATAGCTGGATACCCCCGTACAACGCTTGTAAGTGTAATAACACTAGAGTGGCTTCTTTCTTCCTTCCACATGATGCAGCTATGAATGCCCAAACAAAAGGCCTCTGAACTCCGTTGCATCTTGCTTCTGGGAACAAAGATAGCAAAGATACCCTAGAACTCCTCCTGATGAACCCTTACATCAAACCAGGTCTGAAAAACAACTTGGAAGAAACAACATTTGATATCACCAAGAGGATAAGTATCTATTACTACCTCTTTAAAACTGTGGAAGGCTGTACAAATTTTTCACCTCAATCTTAACAAGTACATAACCCTCTTACTTGAGGGTAGAGGGTGAGAGGAGGGTGAGGGTTGAAAACTACCTATCAGGTATGACTACACTCAATACCTAGGTGACAAAATTATCTGCATATCAAACCCCAGTAACATGCAATTTTTTTCATCTCAATCTTAACAAGTAAGTAACCATCTTACTTGAAGGTGGAGGGTGAAAGGAGGGTGAGGGTTGAAAACTACCTATTAGGTATGGCTGCACTCAATACCTAGGTGACAAAATTATCTGTATATCAAACCCCAGTGACATGCAATTTATCCATATAACAAACCTGCACATGTACCCCTCCACCAAAATAATAGTTGAAAAATTAAAGGGAAAAAAATCAATCTGGATAGAAACAAAAAGTATAAATATAAATATTCAAGAAAAATAAGCTATAGCAAAAAATAAATTTTAAAAAATCAAAATATGAAAAAATATGAAAAAACTTAATAAAAATGACTTAATTTTATTATAAGAAACAAACTCATGATTAATTCCAACAGAAAAAAATACTTGACATGAATCATATCTGTGAGTTTTTAATTTCAAAAAATAACAACAAAATATACATTACTTCCTGCATATAATTTATAATTACTCAGGGTAATGCATTTTATAAAATAGAGCTATAAAAATGTTTCAGAAATTCTACTAACCAAGAGAACTAGCTTTCATAAAATATGGTATCTCAGAGACCATTGTTAAGACATTAAGAAATATTAAACGTAGAGTTTTAAAGTTTTAAACCTTTGCCTTGGTGAGAAAATTTGTAACGTTAACATTTGTTTCAATTCTTCTGCAATTTAATTAATATTTATCCTAAAGTAAAGACATCTATACTGGCAGGTATCTAAGGAAGTACAAATGGTCTAGTTCTATGTAAATCTAGGTTTAAGTCCCAGAACTTTTTGATACAAGCTTGATCTCATATTCCCAAATTATCAAATGCAAATAATCACATCTACCTCTATTTCTCAAAGGATTTATGAGGAAATCAGAAGTATATAATATGTATGAAAATACTTAGAATTATTTGAAAGGGTGACTTTACAAATTTGAATTAACCATGTGGTTTATTATTATTGGCATAATTAGAAAGAATAAGAGAAATAGCACACATTTATTTAGTTTTATCATTAGGTAATGCACTGCCTATTATAATAAATATATCATTCATGAGAATGTAAGGAAGTTATATGGAAGATCACTCACATGAGAAGGCTCAGTGTTAAATCTGTCTGTGGCTTTATTTCTATACTACAGTAGAGTAGGCTGAGAAGAGAGTCAATTCTGGAGACAGACAGACCACCTGAATTGATTTCTAGTTCTACATTATTTAGTTGTGTGATCATGGTCAAATTTCTTAACTTCTCACTGTCTTAGTTCCTCATTTGCAAAACGGTAATAAACAAAAGTACCACTTTGATAGGGTTTTCACAAGAAAGACATGAATTTGTGGCAGTCACTGTTGGCTGTCTAATTCAAAACCCATTCTCAACCTTCTTTTCCTTTCTCCTATTCTGCTATAAAGGCAGAAAAAAATGTAATACATGATTTCCCTACCTCCCTTGCAACTAGGAGTGCTAAGTAATAGTGCCAGCAGAGGAGACCTAAGCAGAAATCTGTTGGAGCTTCTAGGAAAGCTTTGGTTTTCCTGATAAAAAGAGACAGATGTATCCAGGTCCATCCTTTCCTTCCTTTTTCTTGTCTTTAACACAAACATGCTTCTTGGACCTGGAAGTGACATCTTGCAACCAAGAGGATGAGGCCAAGAGAGCAATGTAGATGCTATGAGAAACCACTGTGCCACTGAACCAATGCCAGTTTCCACACTCCTTTTAACATGAAAAGCAATGAACCATAGGTTTTTAAGTGACCAATACTAAATACTGTCACTTGTAGCTAGAAGTATTCCTTAACTGATAGAGTTAATGTATGTAAAATGCTTGGAAATTGTTCTTAGTCACTGTAAATGCTCAATAAATTTTAGTTATTAGTATTATTTTCCAGTTAATGACATTTTGATATTACAATTGATATTACATTTGATATTACAATTGAATTTGAATAAGCGATATATATTTGTCTAATTTATGTATTCTTTCTTATAATTTCAACATACAGCTATGTTATTTAAAATTCATTGTATTTTATACACATGATAAATGATTCTCTCTTGTACTGAATAAGCTGTCTAAAAGTCCATTTTTTGCTATCTACTTTAATTCAAGAGCCCATTAAATCTGTTGAGTTCTTTTTGGTTTTCATTAATATATTAGAATTTTCAACTGTTCTATAGTGAAGCAAGTTTTGAAAATGATGTTCTAAAATTTCATTAGTTACCTTTTAATCCATTTTTAAAAACTTATAATTTTGCAATGTTTTTAACACTAACATGTTCATGCATTTATGTGTTATTGCTCTTTCCCAGCAGTCTATTGGGACTACAGTTTACAAAATATAATTTTGTGTTGAAGTAAAGGTTAGCATAGTCTTAAGACACTCTTCTACCACACCTATATGCAATGTAGTAGGGTATACATTAAAAATCTAGGAAGAAAAAAAAATGAGATAAAAGTAAACAAGTTCCCTCGTTATTCAAACAATAAATAGACATAAAATCAAAGAAAATTATTCCAGGAAACAGATCATTCAAATTGTGAATCTATATATCACTCTACACTTACATTCATTTTAGAGTTTAATTAGCACTGTTTACATTATAAAGTCCAAACTGATACTCTTAATTTCAATATTTGACCTCCTCCCCCACACAAATACATCCCTACTTTTCCACCGCTTTCCCCCGACGAAGTAAATGCAACAATTCACCCAACTGTTCAGGCTTAAAATTCGGATGTCATCCCTGACCAGCCTTTCCCTATCATCCCACTTCCAATGTATCAGTGAATCTTAATTGCTATCTCTACAAAATGTATAAATCCTGAATCTGACATCTAGCCACCTCCATAGATAAGCACTAGAGACTCAGTTTCCTACATCATCCTTTCACAACCATTTTCATCCATGGACTCCATACTAGAATATTTGAAGAAACAAAACAAGGCGAACATTTTCATTTACCACTACTTCCTTGTAGTATATTAGTTAATGCTTCTTAGCCAAAATCCATCTTCATCATGTTCTGATAAATTTTTTCCTCTTTGTTTAAGAATTTGTTTTGTTCTCTGACCTAACCATATTCCTTAAAGAAGAAAATAAATCCAGAAAAGAAGCCAGTCCTGTTTTCACAGCTTCCATGTTCCTACTAGATTTAGACTTGTGGTCTGATATCTTTCTTCCACAACCTTTTCCAACCTTGGCTATATATTAAAATCACCAGAGGAACATTGAGAAATATCAACTCCTGGACTCTACCCTCAAAGATGTTGACATACTGTACATGGTTTCAACTGGGGTTGACTAGAATTATCTCCAGGGAATTCTAAGCAGCAGATAAGGTTGAGAACCTAGACTGTTATATTAGACTCTTAACTGGTGTTCCTGATTCTACACTTGCTCCCATAAATACAGTCTCTTCTCCTTGTAGCTAGAGTTACCTTTTAAAATGGTAAATCAGAGCCTTGAAACTTTCTATCACAATAACAATAAAACCTCAAAGAGGCCTTCTCTGAAATTCCTATTTTAATTCTGATTTGCTTCCATTATTCTCTATCTCATTTACCTGGTTAATTTTTCTTTGTAGAATTTATCATTACCTAGTATTTAATTATGTATTTATTAATTTATCTTGCTAGACTATAAACATTTGGAGGTCAAGGATCTTGCCTTGTCTTCCTCACAACTTTATTCCTGATGCCTAAACAATATAGTAGCAGCATAGTAACTATTTGTGGAATCAATTAATGCTATATTTTAAAAAGCAGTTGCTAATCTTTCCCCTTGACTATCTTGTGCACATAATTTCTAATAATTGGAAAAAAATTGATTTACCATTTTTATGCCTCTAAAATTATCTCCAAAAGAGACAATTAATCCCACTAGATCTCAGTCAAAATTCAGAATTCAGGATCCCAACAGAACTTTTTCAAACTATTGAAAATAAGAATTGTAAAAATATGATAACATTAACTTTAAAACAAATTCCCCGCAAAATCCACCATCATCATTTGTAATATTAAAACAAACTACTAGCTAATCATTGCATATTGTCTGAGTGAAAGCTTGAAAGTTTAAAAAACAAACTCAGGAACTAGGAAGAAGAGCCTAAATCTGAGTAATATTTATTACTGTGATACAGCTGGTTTCTCACCCTCTTTGTTTTACCAGTTTCCTGTCATCAGTGAACCAAGCAGAACACTGAAGTCATTAACCCAGTGTGTAGGTGGCATTCTGACCCACTCCAGGAAATCGTCTTGGGGGAATTCCCAAATCTCTTCAGACAAAACCAAATTACTGATTTCTTATCTGGCCAGGAATAAAGCTTGTGATTTACCTGTAAATGAATCATAGCTCATTCTGAGTCTGATTTACTAGTCCGAAGATGAAATCTCCTTTGGAAAGGAATGTTTCCCTCTACAGAGAGTAAAACAAATGGTGGAAACAAGTATTCCCCTAGGGAGAGAGTGCTTCTGTGAGCATTATACTTTCCAAGTAACATCTGAGTACCACTATGAGGCCCAACAGTCTGGTGTTAGTTTAGAAAGTTCCACATCTACGACCTTGGGCAGTTGATATGACCTTCCTTTTCCTCAGTTTCCTCATCTATAAAATGGAGATAATGATAGTATTTACCTTAAAAAGCTATAGTGAGAATTATATGAATTAGTGACTACAAAGTGTTTAGAAAAGTGTCAAGGCACATGGAAGCGCTATTTAAGTATTGGTAATCACTAGCCTGGTGCAGTGACTCACGCCTATAATCCCACCACTTCTGGAGGCTGAGGCAGGAGGATCATTTCAGACCAGAAGTTTGAGATCAGCCTGGGCAATGCAATGAGACTCCATCTCAACAAAATTTAAAATTAGCCTGCATAGTGGCATACATCCAGCTACTCAGGAGGCTGAAGTGGGAGGATTGCTTGAGCCCAGGAGGTTGAGGCTGCAGTGAACAGTGTTCATGCCACTGCACTCCAGCCTGGGCAGCAGAGTGAGACCCTGTCAAAAAACAAACAAACAAAAATCGCTAAAAGCATGGACTGCAGAGCCAACTGTTTCCTGTCCTCCTGGGTAGATAATATTGGGCAGATAACATTACCTTTCTGTGCCTCTAATTCCTTCCGTAAACTTGAGATAGCATATACCTCAATAGGACTGTGTGAGTATTAAGCGACTTAATATAAGAAAAGTCCATAAAATGAATTTATTATCATTATTATTGCTGTGATTGTTATTATCTTAGACTATGATTCAGTGAAAGATTTTTGAGGCATTGATCTCTTCCATGTCTCCTGCTTCTTTAGTTACTATTTCTTAGGCCCTTGAAGTCATCCCTTTCCTTTAGTGGCTTCCTAAAGAAATAATCAATCCCCAAAACAAGAAAAGTTCATTATTACCTACCTTCTGAAGTTTACTTCTACCATTTCAGCCATCTCAGCCGCAGCCTAGTTCTGAGCCCTTGCTGGAGAGCACACCCACAACCATCTAATCTTTGACAATCCTGACAAAACCAAGCAATGGGGAAAGGATTCCCTAGTTAATAAATGGTGCTGGGAAAACTGGCTAGCCAAATGTAGAAAGTTGAAACTGGATCCCTTCCTTACACATTATACAAAAATTAATTCAAGATGGATTAAAGACTTAAATGTTAGACCTAAAATCATAAAAACCCTAGAAGAAAACTCAGGCAATACCATTCAGGAAATAGGCATGGGCAAGGACTTCATGTCTAAAACATCAAAAGCAAAGGCAACAAAAGCCAAAATTGACAACTGGAATCTCATTAAACTAAAGAGCTTCTGCACAGCAAAAGAAACTACCATCAGAGTGAACAGGCAACCTACAGAAAGGGAGAAAATTTTTGCAATCTACCCATCTGACAAAGGGCTAAAATCCAGACTCTACAAAGAACGTAAACAAATTTACAAGAAAAAATCAAACAACCCCATCAAAAAGTGGGCAAATGATATGAACAGATACTTCTCAAAAGACATTTATGCAGCCAACAGACACATGAAAAAATGCTCAGCATCACTCGCCATCAGAGAAATGCAAATCAAAACCACAATAAGATACCATCTCACACCAGTTAGAATGGCGATCATTAAAAAGTCAGGAAACAACAGGTGCTGGACAGGATCTGGAGAAATAGGAACACTTTTATACTGTTGGTGGGACTGTAAACTAGTTCAACTATTGTGGAAGACAGTGTGGCGATTTCTCAAGGATCTAGAACTAGAAATAGCATTTGACCCAGCCATCCCATTACTGGGTATATACCCAAAGGATTATAAATCATGCTGCTTTAAGGACACATGCACACGTATGTTTATTCTGGCACTATTCACAATAGCAAAGACTTGGAATCAACCCAAATGTCTATCAATGATAGACAGGATTAAGAAAATGTGGCACATATACACCATGGAATACTATGCAGCCATAAGAAAGGATGAGTTCATGTCCTTTGTAGGGACATGGATGAAGCTGGAAACCATCATTCTCAACAAACTATCGCAAGGATGGAAAACCAAACACCGCATATTCTCACTCATAGGTGGGAACTGAACAATGAGAACACTTGCGCACAGGATGGGGAACATCACACACCAGGGCCTGTCGTGGGGTTAGGGGACGGGGGAGGGATAGCATTAGGAGATATACCTAATGTAAATGACGAGTTAATGGGTGCAGCACACCAACATGGCACATGTATACATATGTAACAAACCTGCACGTTGTACACATGTACCCTAGAACTTAAAGTATAATAATTGAAAATAATAATTAAAAAAACAGGAAAAAAAAACAAATAGTCCCTAAGAATATATTCCTGACCCTCTCATCTTATCCTATCCCTTCTCCTTTGATAACATTATTACTTTAATATGTCCATTATTACTTCTTAGGAAGATGACTTCTAAAGCTGGATAGCCCAGGCCTCTCTGGGGAACTCTGGACCTTAACTGGACATGGATGTTCCTTAGCTTTTTAGATGTGTCTCTGCAGAACAAAGCTTACCTGTTTCCTCAAACTTTTCCTCCTTCTTCTTCTTGTCTTACCAGCTTTGACTCCCCTCTCCTGCTCATCCTTTATATCCAGTCACCAAATCCTTTTTTTTTTTTTCAGCTTAAAATTTTAATTTATTCAGTTCATTTAAGAGTTAAGTGTACTCTCGGGGTTGGATTACATCACTGTAACATGAAAATGAGAAATGTTGGCTGGTCTTTTGAACACACAATATATAAACTTGAGAGTACTTAATTGCTTAGTATTATCTACTATTTTGATTTGGAAACAGAGAAAATAAGTATTCAGCAAGGGGGCAAGGCATGTAAAAAGCCAAAGAGGAGACAAAATATATTTTGAGTTCAATAATGCATGCCAGTCCAGGCTTGTTCCTGGAGGCTTATTGAGTGTTGAATTCTTTGCTTGGTGCCTAGAAGTGTTTTTTTGTTTTGTTTTATTTTTTTCTTCCCAACTTTTATTTTAAGTTCAGGGCTACATATGCAAGATGTGCAGGTTACAGAGGTAAACATGTGCCATGGGGGTTTGCTACACAGATCATCTTATCACCTAGGTATTAAGCTCAGCATCCATTAGCTAGTCTTCCTGATGCTTTCCCTCCTCCCAACCCCCACCCTGTGACAGGCCCCAGTATATGTTGTTCCCACTTGTGTCCACATGTTCTCATCATTCAGCTCCCACTTATAAGTAAGAACATGCAGCATTTGGTTTCCTGTTTTTGCATTAGCTTGCTGAGGATAATGGCTTCCACCTCCATCCATGTCCCTGAAAAGGACATGATCTCATTCCTTTTTATGGCTGCATAATATTCCATGGCATATATGTACTACATTTTCTTTATCCAGTCTATCATTGATGGGCATTTGGGTTGATTCCATGTCTTTGCTATTGTGAACACTGCTGCAATGAACATACATGTGCCCATATCTTTATGAAGGACTGATTTATGGTCCTTTGGGTGTATACCCAGTAATGGGATTACTGGGTCAAATCCTATTTCTGCCTCTAGATCTTTCAGGAATCACCACAGTGTCTTCCACAATGGTTAAACTAATTTACACTCCCACCAACAGTGTAAAAGAATTTATTTTTCCCCACAACCTCACCAGCATCTGTTGTTTTTTACTTTTTAATAACTGCCATTCTGACTGGCTGACATGATATCTCATTGTAGTTTTGATCTGCATTTCTCTAATGGTCAGTGATGAGCTTTTTTTCCTTCTGTTTGTCGACCTTGGTAATATTCCTCTCCACTGCCAGGAAAGCTCTATTCTTCCACTCTTATATGGCTTGTTATTTAGGACTCTGCACAGGTCTGACTACCCTATCTAAAATCTACCTCTTACATTGAGACAGACCTTATTTCAAGCCTATTACTTCATTTAGTCCTCATAACAATTCTATTTGGTGGGTACTATCATCACCTCCCTTCTACAGATAAGTTAGCTCATACCCAGATAGATGCTAAGTAAATTGCCCAAGGGCACACAGCTACAGCTAGTGACTCCTCCGGGAAACACCAAAGTGGTTTGATTCCAGAAACTGAGCACACTTGTTTCTTTTGAAGCACTTACAATCTGCAATAGTGTTTTTGTTTCCTTGCACATTGTCTAACTCTACTTATTAAAGTGAGCTCCATGAGGCTCCATGGTTTATCTTTGACGCTGTCTCCCCAAACCCAGTTGCACTTGGCTGTACTAAGTAATCCCTAGCATTTATTGAATGAATGCATTGAGAAAGACAGATGTGGCCCCCAAATAGCTAAACTACTTAAAAATACTTACCTCTGAGTCTCTGAAGTACATAATTTCAAAATCTTTTATCAAAGAATCTGCAAGAAAAAAAACAGCAAAAGCTTTCAAATAATAGTGCATGGCTATTATCTTGAGATACATATAATACGCCCTGTTTCGTGGTAGATCTACTTTTCTTTGGTGGGGAAGAAAATCACTGTGTTACCAGCATCTATAAGTTCTACCGTCTAGAACCTTTCTACATTTCTACCATGTAGAAAGATGAGTTTGAGCTTGGGCCACTTCCACCTGGAGCTGTTTGAATTATTTGCTCTCTGACCGTTTAAGTCATTTCTTTCTTTCTGGCTCTTTGGATCCACTGTACCCAGAAACCCCCTCCTTTCATATTTTCCTCTAGGACATCTACACTACATAGCGGTGAAGTGTTTTGATGGTCTGAAGCTTCTAAATCTAAGGTGAAATCTAAGATCACATGAAATGAAAAAGAAGAATTCTTTGCGGCAGTATTTTCTCCTGGCTCCTTTGTCGGCATCTACTTGTGTAAGGGCTTCTTGAATGTCTGACTGGTGCTCCTGAGCGAGGTGCTCCGAGGAAGATTCCGTCTCCCAGGGGATACAGATTTAACAGACGTTTGGCAGGGAGGCAGATGAAAAGGATGGCGGGGAAAGTCTAGTCTTACTTGCCATTAAATCCTAGTGTGCTCCTGCCACACGTAAGGCATTCTTTGCCGAGCAAGAATTTCATCAAGCAAATACTTTAAAGAGGTCGAAAGGTAAGTCTCTGAGAGGAACTGGAAGTGCCAGCAGGAGCCTGGCGCACGAACTTCGTCACCAGTGTTAGACACGCCAGGTTTTCACCTCAAGAAGCCTCAAGGTTAGGGACGGGGTAGGTAGGTGAGCAACGGGCCGCTGTGCGCCTGCGCTGGAAGGCTCCAGACCCGAGCACTTGCACGTCGCTGCTTCCCGCGCATCCCTTCGCACGCTCCGCCCCACCCCGGTGCGCATGCGCCTGGAGAACTGAAGGACGCGCGTTGCCCACAGGGAGCTGCCTTGGGTAGCATGGCGGCGGGAGCGCTACGCGGCCTGCCAGTGGCCGGCGGAGGGGAGAGTAGCGAGAGCGAGGATGACGGCTGGGAGATTGGGTATCTCGACCGGACGTCTCAGGTAGCAGAGGAGGCCTTGTCTTGACCACACCTGGTTTCGGCCTTCCCTGGCCCTCGAAGGCGAGGCCCAGCCTGGTGAAACCTCTCACTTCCTCGCATGTATTTTCCTTTTTCTCAGTGGAAATACGGGCGTTTGTAGTTAACCAAACCCGCACAAATTTCCTCCTGTTCCCCAACTGTGGTTACCACCAAATACGCTTCTTTAGATCGTCGTAGCTCTTCACTTGGGTTTGGATCCATCATTACCTATTCCCTTGAAAGATAATTTTCGACACGAATTCTTTTCAAACTTTGTATCTCGGTCAGAATAAAGCCAAGAAAAAAACCTATGTACTTAACCAAACATTATTGTTTCCTGATGAGGTGGAAACAAAACTATATATAACAAGAATTTTTTAAAACTGTTCACTTTTCTAGAAATTGAAAGGGCTGTTACCCATTGAGGAAAAGAAAGAAAAATTTAAGAAAGCAATGACCATCGGAGATGTTTCATTGGTCCAGGAGCTCCTAGATTCTGGTGAGAGATAAGGACAGTTTCACCTGAACACAACTGTCTTTAAGTTTGCAAGGATTCCTTATTTTTAAAAGATTTATGTTGCTTTTCTAATGGAAACACAACAAATGTTAATATAAGTTATCATAATATCCTGCATAATCTTCGTTGACTCTGAGTCCTGCCTGTCTTATTTTCTTACTCTCTCCTTACATTTGGAATGCCACCCTATTTATCTTCCATCAGTTCTTCCACCTCCTTCAAGCAAGAGGCCTACTCTAATCCTGTCCCACTCTGATCATTCTTAATTTACTCTGCTGTAATGTTGTGTGTTTCTTTTTTCTTTTCTTTTCTTTTCTTTGGGTGGTGGGGGGTGAGGGAGAATGTTATCTCACTCTGTGGCCCAGGCTGGAGTGCAGTGGCGCAATCTTGACTCACTGCAACCTCCACCTCCCGGGTTCAAGTGATTCTCCTGCCTCAGCCTCCTGAGTAGCTGGGACTACAGGCACCTGCCACCACACCCAGCTAATTTTGTTTTTGTATTTTTAGTAGAGACGGGGTTTCACCATGTTAGCCACTATGGTCTCGATCTCCTGACCTCGTGATCCGCCTGCTTCGGCCTCCCAAAGTGCTGGGATTACAGGCATGAGCCACCGTGCCCTGCCTGTTGTATGTTTCTTAAGAATTGGTTCGAGTACGTTTTAGTTTTTCTCGTTACAGTTTTTTGTTTTGTGCTGGTGGAATGAGGCCTGAGCTAGGAATCAGAATAAGTATATGGATAATTTCTTCCAGCTTATTGCCTACTCTGGTTTCTTGGAAGAGGCATTTAAGCTTTGAGAGCATCAATTTTCATTTTGGGGGGTTGAGGGGAGGGGATGAAGCGTCGCTCTGTCGCCCTGCTGGAGTGCAATGGCACCATCTTGGCTCATTGCAGCCTCCATCTGGGGGCCGGGATTCAAGCGATTCTCCCACCTCAACCTCCCGAGTAGTGGGGACTAAAAGCACCTGTCGCCAAGCCCAGCTAATTTTGGTAATTTTAGTAGACACGAGGGTTTCACCACGTCAGCCAGGCTGGTCTTGAACTACTGACCTCAAGTAATCACCCACCTTGGCCTTCCAAAGTGCTGAGATCTCAGGCATGAGCCGCCGCGCCTAGCCAGAGAGCATCACTTTCTTTATGTAAAGCATCATAATTCTGTCCTGGGCTTCATGACTTTTTTTGTGTGTGTGGATTAAATGAAAAAAAATTTTAATTACCTTCACATAGAAATGTAAATTATTGATTATAATGATTGAAATTACTCAAAGGAATAACAAGCATTTACTTTAGGTTGGTGCAAAAGTAATTGTAGTTTTTGCCATTGTAGATACAAAACATTCACACACAGGGTAGTTAGATGTGATTATATATAGCATAATGTTTTTATTCTATGCTAGAATCAATGCATAGTTTACTGAAAAGTAAATAATTTTGAAAACAAGACAGATCTGGGTTTGATTACTAACTGTGCCACTTGATGACTTTGTAACCTTGAATAAATTACCAAATCTTCCTAAGTTTCCATTTCTGTCCGTTTTAAAATGAGGATTATTATATCAAAGTGTTGTTGGCAAGGGGGAAAATTAAAATACACTTTTAAAGGACTTAGAACACATAGAAATTATGTAAACATTAGCTGTTATTCTTGTAAGATATGAGAAGGATCTGTATGACTTTTTGGACAGTGGAACTTGAGTTTGTAATTGAAAAATGAAATGGAATAAACTCTGAATAAGTAGAAAGAGGCCTGAATACCTAATGTTAATATATGTATAGTGTACATAGCATGGGGTGGAATAAGCAGAGATTTGTTTTAGAAAAGAAAATTTGCCTTAGGAGTAATGGGACTAGGTACAGTTAACATGATAGAGGCTTTTGAAGGATTAAGACTTGATATGATTGATGGGCAGATTAGAGGTTTACAGTCTCTTGAACAGAGCCTGCTGCTAAGTAGTTATTTAGTCAACCATTTGAAATTTGTTTTTAATTACAAAAATTTTTAAAGTTCATTTTTAAAAGCCAGTAATAGAAATGTAGGTAGAAGTAGAAAGATGTCTTTACCATTGTCCTCACTCTCGTTCCCCTTACTGCTGATGCCTCACTTTCACAGGTTAACTCCTGTTTTAGGGTATTTCCTTCCAGATGTCATTATGTAACTGTTTTTTAAAATATTGTTAATTTTTTGCCTTTCAAAGTCATTGTTGTTCTTGAAACATGTTTCTGCACCAATTGAAAACTCTAAAAATAAAAGCACATTTTGAGTCAACCACTTTTAACCATTTGAAGATGTCTCCAGTTTTTGTTCTGTGTACTATGATTTTCAATTTTCTTTAAAGTATGACATATTTTAGACATTCAGAAAAGAAAGGTACCCCCTCTGGAGATAACTACTTTTCTATAGTTGATGTTTATCATTCTTATGAGTATCTTTATACTTTTACTATATCCCTAAACAATATAGTATTACTTTGAATGTTTTTGAGCTGTGTAAATATACGGTGTTCATCTTTTTGAAACCTACTTTTTTTTGCACTATGCCTGGAACATAATATGTGCTTAGTAATTTATGTTAAATATTATAGGTTAAACATTAAGTTAGAATTTTAGTAAGAATTTTATACTATAATGCCACATTTGCTGCTTTTTTTTTTTTTAGACGAAGTCTCGCTCTGTTGCCCAGGCTGGAGTGCAGTGACATGATTTCAGCTCACTGCAAGCTCTGCCCCCTGGGTTCACGCCATTCTCCTGCCTCAGCCTCCCAAGTAGCTGGGACTACAGGCGCCTGCCTCCGTGCCTGTCTAATTTTTTTTTTTTTTTTTTTTTTTTTGTATTTTTAGTAGAGACAGGGTTTCACTGTGCTAGCCAAGATGGTCTCGTTTGCCTGACCTCATGATCCACCCACCTCCGCCTCCCAAAGTGCTGGGATTACAGGCGTGAGCCACCACACCTGGCCTTTGCTTCTTTTTCTTCACATCTTTTCCTTTCTATCTTTGCTATCACAGTTTGAGCAGTACTCTCAGTAAATTGAGAAAACAATGATCTTTTCTCTGATCTCATTGATATGCTTTCAATTGAAGCAGTTTAAAGAGGAAGACTTGTTAGAGAAGACAAGTAGGGCTGGCAGTATATGTCTATACTAAGATGGTTTAATGTTTTCTCCCAATGATTATTATGTACCTTATATCAATTAAAATTAGACAATTAGAAATTAGACATATGTAGTCTTTCAGTGACCCAGTGTTTATACAGTCAAAAAAGTGACACCCCCACCCCCCACCAAGTCTGCATTTCTTCTGTGATGTGACCTTAATCTGTGCGCATAGGACATTTTATAGCCAAAGACAATAGAACCTGTAAATTACAAGGTATTAAAGGCAGGCCCACCTTCAGTGGTGTTTCACATGCAAGTTTTCCTTCTTTGAAACAAAAATGTTGTTTCCTTGCGGTTAGCAAATATTTCATAGATTTAAGAGAAAGATTGCTACTTAAGTCATGATCTCTTGGCCAGAACCAGTGACTCACACCTGTAATCCCAGTACTTTGGGAGGCTTAAGGTGGGAGTATTGCTTGAGGCCAAGGGTTTGAGACCAGCCGTGGCAACATAGTGAGATTCCACCACTACAAAAAAAAAAAAAAATTATCCCGGCATAGTGGCACGTGCCTATAGTCGGAGCTAGTTGGGAGGTTGAGTATGCTGTAAGCCATAATCCTGCCACTGTGCTCCAGCCTGGGTGACAGAGTGAGATCCCATCTAAAAAAGAACAACAAAAAAACAAAAACAAAACTTACTTTCAGTACCTGATATCTCCTTTTATTTTAGCTCACTGCTTGTCATTCGATTGTCCAAGATAGAACTTGATAGTCATTTTTAATTTGTTCTTTTCCATCATACCTCCTCCTCAAAGTAATTTTAAATTCTGATGACCCTGTCTTTGAAATGTCCTTTTGTTTTCCTTCCTTTCTCTCTCCACTGCCCTTTCTCTGATTTTCTTATAAACTTCCTGCCTTATAACTAGTTTCCTTGCTTCCTGTCCCATTTTCAATAGTGGTATCTATGTTGTCTTTATAATACATATGTAATGATGTCATTTTCTGGATCAAAAACAGAGTCTGCATTTCTTAAGAGAGCTTTCATAATCTAACCTTAACCTGTCTTTTTAGCTTCATGTTTTATAAGTCACCCATGGGTAAGTTTAGTGTTAGGAGTAAAGTTAAAGGTTTTTGAGGGATATATGTGGTATTTTCAACCATAGAGATAATTGATATTGCCCAGGGATAATATTCTAATTTAAAAGGCATTTTACCTCTGTGAAACCTTTCCCAGCTCCCCTAGAGAAAAAAAGGTAGCATGTAAAAACCTGTTATAATATATACATACTCAGTTACATATTATATGATTAAACATCAGTCAGATCAGTCTCTTGGAACGTAGTGCCTGTAGCGAAACTGAACTTAGCAAATTGTATTAACGTCCCAATAGAATTATTTTCTATTTTTTGGAAGCCATTATTACCAAAACTTCCCGTGGTGGAATAAAGTACTTGATGTACGTCACTTTACACAGTACTTTAAGCATATAAGGTGGCTGATTTTTTTCTTTGGTGGTAGTGGGCTTTTAAAAGCTTGTTTTTATATTGACAGGCATTAGTGTAGATTCCACCTTTCAGTATGGATGGACTCCCCTTATGTATGCTGCTAGTGTTGCCAATGCAGAACTGGTTCGGGTCCTTCTGGACAGAGGTGCTAATGCAAGCTTTGAGAAGGGTAAGATGTTTCAGATAACTTAAATGATTATGCTTACTGTGATTCCTTATTTCCAAGTAGCTATTATATGAAGTGAAAAAAAACTAAAGCAGTTTGAAGTAACCTTTCTATTTATTATATTATGTAAATAGTATACAAAATCAAATTAGAAGCCATACATATTCTGAAAAACTCTTTCCAAAAACATAAATTCCAGTTACAGTATCTTTATAACTGGTTGTTATTATATACCTTTAACTTTAAGGTTTTGGTTGTTTTTAAAGGAAAAATTCTTTGGAAGAAACATTAAAAAGCTTGTAATTTAGTGGCAAATTACTTGAAAATCAGTCTGGAATTTTAAACTAAACTCCAAATTACATCACTTAAAGTTGTTTCAAAGATAGTTCATGAAATCCATCTTTGTCCTTGTTACTAAATAATTTCCATTCAGTAGTACTTTGAGTGTTAGAAGAACAAGAGTATATGAGCAAATCGAGTTTAATTATTACATTGAATTCCTGATTACTTATTTGTAACATATTTTCAATAGACAACTAAATTTGCTTCATAATTTCAGGTATAGGTTTCATTTTAGAATTGATTTTTACATTAATTTTATACCTACAATTTTATTCTTTTTTCTCATTTATATAGTTTACATACATTTCTGTCTTAACAGTTTCATGTTTAATTTTTTCTGTTAAGTTTTTCTTTTTATGGTATCATTTAAAAATATCACTTGGCCAGGCATAGTGGCCCATGCTTATAATCCTAGCACTAGCACTTTGGGAGTCCTTGGCAAGAGGATCACTTGAACCCAGGAGTTCAGGATCTGCCTGGACAACATAGTGAGACTTTGTCTCTGCTAAAAATAAAAAAATATTAGCCGGAGGTGGTTGCACACACTTATAACCTCACCTACTCAGAAGGCTGAGGCAGGAGGACTGCTTGAACCCAGGAGTTTGAGGTTGCAGTAAGTTATGATCATGCTGCTGCACTCCAGCCTGGACAACAGAGTGAGACACTGTCTCAAAAAAAGAAAAATTACTCAATGAAAGCTATGCTTAGGAATGAGGTTTTCAAAAGTGTATAAAATATTCTCAAAAAATTAATAATTGTTAATTTTATACTTCTCCCTCCTTGTAATCAGAGGGATACTTAGAGTTATAAAATATATTTTTCACAGAATGTACATATAAGTTCCTTTATGTGTCCCACAATAACCCTATCACATACAAAGGGCAGATATTAGGTTCTTATCTGTATATTAGATCTAATGAGATGTTAAGACATCACAGAACTTACAGTTTCTCAGTGGCAGTACTGGGACTAGAATATGCTCTGTCAATATTGAGCCACTAATGTGAATCATAGCTGTGGTGACCTGTTTTGAAGTTTTAATTCAAAATAGGTGTTTTTTGTGTTTAATTTACTCTAATCTTTGCTGACACCATGAGAGCCAAGGGAAGAAGAGTTTTAGGAAACAGTGAGTTCAGAAAGATCAAGTACAAAAGTACTGAAAAGAAACCAAACCAATGGATGTGGCAGTTACAGCAATTTCAGTAGGGTAGTTTATAAGCCGGATTTCAGGAGCTTTCAAATGGGTAAGAAGTGAAATCAGAGAATATAGATCATTGTTTCCCAAACATGAGTTTAGCAAGGCGAATTTTAACAAAAACTGTTCAAATCCAGACAATGTGGCTATGTCCATGTCCTTAACCACTTTCTGTTCTCTTGAAGTAATGGGAATAAAAGGGGAAGGAAGTTAAATGACTTATAGATAAACTTTGGGGACTGAAGGGATTCATGTCTAATCTCATCTTTTGATGAAGGAAGACAAAGTTATCTGCTAAGAGAGAGATTTAGGAGGAGGTTATAGAGTTTTAGAGTGCAATAATAGAATGTTTTGAGTGGTAAAGACATCAAATAGATGCTCTTGATGTATGGGGGTTTTTCCTCACTTTTCTATTCACTATAGATAAGCAAACTATTTTGATAACTGCATGTTCTGCTCATGGCTCAGAGGAACAGATCTTGAAGTGTGTAGAGCTACTACTTTCAAGAAATGCTGATCCAAATGTTGCTTGTAGGTAAGAGCCTTTATATCTGTTCAAAATTCAAGTTGAATCATAATTTTTCTTTGGTATCAGCCTTTTAAAAATCATGAACAGTGTTTACTTGGCCAAAGAGTTGATGAATGAAAATAGTTCATAAGGCCATGGTTCCAATTCTATAAGATTATCAGAGGAAGTGGATATCATGAAAGTAGTCTTTCAACTTTACATTTTGAGAGGAATGTCATAATTTAGAATGAGAGGAAAAGGAGGACAATAAACTATAGTATAATTTCTTATGAATCATACTCCTCAAAAGAATATGACAATTGACCTGTAAGAGTAAAGCCTCTTAATGTTCTCTCTGTATAACATTTAACAACTAAACAATTTTACAAAAATACTAAGAAAATATGTCCATTTTCTATTTTCTTAAGTGTTTACATTTTCTTAAGACTTCATGAATTAACTAGGTAATAACATGTATGTAATAGCGCCTAGATACATAGAAGTCAAGCAGTAAATGTTATCTTGCATCTTTTGAAATGTCAGTAATAAAAATGAATCAGAATGCTTAAAATTTCTATCACATTGGCTTCCTTTCTGACTGCACCTTGTATTTCATCTATTAAATCTCTCTTTGTGTTTCATTTAATCTTTAAAATGAGTAGGAAGTAGCCCATCTAACAAAAATGTCTAGCACAAATAGAATTATTATTCATAATTCTTTAGTTCAGATAGTAATGATCTAGTACCTGATATATAGAAAGAATTATGCTTTACTCTAGAAGTTTTGTTCTAAATTAGTTTAGTTTATATGATACCTGGACAGCAACCTTGGAAGGTACTTTACAGCTTTAGATAATTCCTAAATCTTTGCTGAGATTTTTAAAAATATATTTTGGTCTAGTTGTAGTGGTTCTCAAGCAAGGTCTATTTGACCTTTCAGGGGACATTAGGCAATGTCTAGAGACATTTTTGATTGTTATACCTGAGAGATACTACTGGTACCTAGTGGGTAGAAGCCAGGGTTGCTGCTGAACATCCCCAAATGCATAGGACAACCCCTCAAAACAAAGAATTACAAATCCCAAAATGTCAGTAGTGCCACGGTTGAGAAACCGTGATCTAGTGTGAGAAGGGCCAAGGTTTATTGAGTGGCTAATTAATATTTAAACAGAGATAAAAAAGAACTGACAGAGAAACTACCTGCAAACCTTTATTTTTTTTTAAGACAGGGTCTCGCTCTGTCACCCAGGCTGGAGTGCAGTGGCACCATTGTGGCTCACTGTAACCTCTGCCTCCCAGTCTCAGGTGATCCTCCCACCTCAGGTGATCCTCCCACCTCAGCCTCCAGAGTAGCTGGGACTACAGGCACACACTACCACACTTGGCTAATTTTTGTATTTTTTGTAGAGATAGGGTTTCACTATGTTGCCCAGGCTGGTCTTAAACTCCAGGGCTCAAGCAATCTGCCTGCTTCAGCCTCCCAAAGTACTGGGATTAAAAGTGTAAGCCACCATGACTGGCCTACCTGCAAACATTTTTTTTTTTTTTTTGGTTTGTTTTTTGTTTTGAGACAGAGTCTCGCTCTGTCACCCAAGCTGGAGTGGAGTGGCGAGATCTTGGCTCACTGCAACCTCTGCTTCCTGGGTTCAGATGATTCTCCTGCCTTCGCCTCCTGAGTAGCTAGGATTACAGACGCGTGCCACCACGCCCGGCTAATTTTTGTATTTCTAGTAAAAACAGGGTTTCACCGTGTTGGCCAGACTGGTCTCAAACTCCTGACCTCATGATCCGCCCGCCTCGGCCTCCCAAAGAGCTGGGATTATAGGCATGAGCCACTGCACCCCGCCTCAAACTTTTAACAAAAACTTTTATCCTGTTGTGTATGGTACAATCCTTAATAAAATGTAACTTTTGGATCTGGTTATATCTTGGAATTACGACATGTGCTTTAGTACTCCTCGCTGAAGTAAACTTCTATGAGTGTTGTAATTTTGATGTATACCTTTAGAAGTGACATAAGATAAAATTTTTGCTTGGTGCTCTTCACTTTATTTTTTTCCAACTGCCTCTATGAGATTTTGTAGGTAGTGAAGTCTTTACCCTCCTAATCACCTAAAATGTTGTAAACACATAGAATTCAGTCAAGCCAGTATCATAGGTTCTAGACTATTCTGTCTTCTCAAGAACTAGAAGATATCCTTTAAGTACATAAGGTGTATTGAAAAAAACAGATTCCGTTTGAATTAAAATGACACAAGGTTAGCATCTTATGCTAAAAACTATAAGGCAATCACACTATAAGGTAATTTCAAAACTGAAAATCCTAAATAAGCAGATGAATTTGAAAGAGTACAAGATTAAGATTGTTATGTGGTCAACTCTCTAAAATAATTGGAGAATTTATAGAATGATTGAAGAAAATAAAGCAATCTGCATTTAATTAATTAATGTGAGAAATAACCTGAAAAACTATTCAGCTGCTTATTTTTTAATGCTCAAAACATAAAGCAATAAAATTGAATTGTGTTTTCTTGATAGAGCTGAAAAGAGGGTAAGTTATGGCAAATAGTGCTTTTTAGGCTGCAAATTTTATAAGAAGGATAGCATTAGGGGACATGGAGGGGTAGCTTACTGTCAGTATAAAAGACAAAACATATCAGGACACAAGGGGAGTACAATGAAATTTGGAGAGAATTTTATAGCTAACTCATTAGCAGTGACAAAAGTCAAAACCTATTAGAAGATTGGGAGCTTTAGATTCTTGTAAAAAGTGCCAGAGGATACCAGCAATACATCTGGGAACCACTCTTCAGATGTCAAGGAGAAAAACACATCTTTAGATGAATTATTTTCAAGCTGTTGATGTAGCCTGTTTTGTTGAGCAATGCCTTTGCTAAGAAAAATTACCTCTTAAGAAAAAGAGCACAAGGAAAGAGTCAGCCATAAAACATAAATGGCTAGATTTTGTGAAAGCTAAATAGGTGGTCACATATTTGATAGCTGCAAAGAAAGATGGCTTCTAACTTTTTTTTTTTTAAACTAATATGGGATCAGTAGTCTTGTCTTACGAAGTGAAAGTAATAGCAAAGTCTTGGAGATCAGCCTCTAAGCTTGAGATTGAAGTCTCAGTTTCCATATGTAAAGTAGCATGAACTCTTCTCCATTCTATGGAAATACCTCAAAAGACAGGATCTTACTTTGAGATAAAATGGGGAAAAATGAGTTACTGATTTGTATTAGGAGCAGGAAGATAATTTCTAGAGGTTTGTAGATCTTAAAATGAAAGTCACTTGAATTACTTGGTTCTGTTTGCACTGCACTACAAGTGGGTAGATAGAAGAATAAAGATTAAGAAGAAACTGTTGAATTTCCTCTACTTAACTAATTAGAAATCTCGCTGAATGGGACTGAGGGAATTCTGTAATAGTTTAAATTTTTTAACTTGTGCATAATTTACATACACATAATTAAAATACTCACATTTTCAGTGTATAGTTGGATCAGTTTTGAAAAATGCATGCATTTGTGTAACTTACACCACAAGATGGGATATTTTTATCACTCCAGAAAGTTCCATCATGTCTCTTGCCAGTCAGGTTCCCTCTCCACCAGAAGCAACCATGTGATCCGGATCTTGTTTCTACCACTATAAATTTTTTCTGTTCTAGAATTATATAGTATTTTTGTGATTTCTTTAACTGGGTATAATAAATTTTAAGACTCATCCATGCTCTGTATATTAGTAGTTTGCTATTTTCTTTATGGCCTGAGAAAAACAAGTGTTCCAGTAAGGCAGAAAAATCGGTTGGCTTAGAAATTAAAAGTAAAGACAAAAAAGCCACAGAGTTGTTAACTAGACTTCAGTAGGCAGAATGTTAAAATATTTAGGCTGTGTGCTAAGACAGCATGAGTGCTGACAATATAGTACGTTTTTCTCAGTCACTAAACAGAGACAAGTGCCTTGTATCAATGCTTCAAGTAGCAAGCACTGACTATCCACTCCTTTATTTTTTTATTTTATTTATTTATTTATTTGTTTATTTATTTATTTTGAGATGGAGTCTCTCCCTGTCACTCAGGCTGGAGTGCAGTGGTGGATCTCCACTCACTGCAACCTCCAGCTGCCAGGTTCAAGTGATTCTTGCCTCAGCCTCCCAAGTAGCTAGGCCTACAGGTGCACCACAACTCCTGGCTAATTTTGGTATTTTTAGTAGAGATGGAGTTTCACCATGTTAGCCAAGCTGGTCTCAAACTTCTAACCTTAAGTGATCCACCTGCCTTGGCCTCCCAAAGTGTTGGGATTACAGGCATGAGTCACTGCACCTGGCCCACTCCTTTATTTTACCCACTGAATTGCTTATTGGGAATCATGTTTGGAGTATGTTGTGGTTGTTTCCATTTGTTTTGCTTCAGCAAGCCATTTTTGTATGTGTACTAAACATTAATATCACTAAGTACCTTTGTTGTTTTTTTTTAATTTCATTTTTTTCAGTTTTCTTTCAAAGTTCCCCTTTATGTGCAGGGGGGCTACATTCCAAGACCCCCTAGTGGATGCCTGAAAACATGGATAGTACCAAACCCTATAAATACTGTTTTTTTTCCTAGGATATATGTGATAATTTATAAATTAGGCATAGTAAGAGACTAACAATAACTAATAGAACAATGATAATATACTGTAATAAAAATTATGTGAATATGGTTTCTCTCAAAATATCTTACTGTACTGTACTCACCTTTCTTGGTGACCTGAAATGATCTGAAAAGATCTGTCAATCTGATCTTTGGATGTATAGTATATATAGCGTGGATATGCTGGACAAAAGATGATTCATATCTCAAGTGGGACAGTACAAAATCTCATCACACTATTCAGGACAGTGTGCAATTCAAAAGTTATGAATTTTGTATTTAATATTTTTGGACCTCAGGTTACTGCAGACAGCAAAACCACAGATAAAGAGATACCATCTCATGCCAGTTAGAATGGCGATCATTAAAAAGTCAGGAAACCACAGATGCTGGAAAGGACGTGGAGAAATAGGAACACTTTTACACTGTTGGTGGGAGTGTAAATTAGTTCAACCACTGTGGAAGACAGTGTGGTGATTCCTCAAGGATCTAGAACAAGAAATACCATTTGACCTAGGATTCCCATTACTAGGTATATACTCAAAGGCTTATAAATTATTCTACTATAAAGACACATGCACATGTATGTTTATTGCGGCACTGTTCACAATAACAAAGACTTGGAACCAACCCAAATGCCCATCAATGGCAGACTAGATAAAGAAAATGTGGCACATACACACCATGGAATACTATGCAGCCATAAAAAAGGAGGAGTTCATGTCCTTGCAGGGACATGGATGAAACGAAACCATCATTCTCAGCAAACTGACACAAGAACAGAAAACCAAACACCACATATTCTCACTCGTGAGTGGGAGTTGAACAGTGGGAACCCATGGACACAGGGAAAGGAACATCACACACCAAGGCCTATCAGGGGATTGGGGGGCTGGGAGAGGGATAGCATTAGGAGAAATACCTAATGTAGATGATGGGTTTATGGGTGCACAGACCACCATGACACGTGTATACTAATGGAGCAAACTTGCACGTTCTACACATGTACCCCAGAACTTAAAGTATAATAAAAATAAATAATTAAATTGTTATCATTTGATGGTGAATATTTCCAAACTTACTAAATAGGTACGTTAAAGGAGTAATTCTCATCCGCTTTAAAGTTTATATTGCACCCAAATTTTGTTTTAAGTAAACATTTAAATTTGCTAATATCATTTGGATTCCTGTGTGTCATTGTTTTTTGCAAAAATTTTGTAGCTTCTTCCAACATTTCTTCTGTTTCATCTTGAAAGTAGCTTCTTGAAAAAACATCACTTAAATGTGGTATTATTAATTTAGGTATCTCCATCATGATACCATGACAAGCATCTTTTAAATTTTGGGTTGCCACCTCAGTTCTAGAAAATCTCGCATCTATTGTTTCTTCAGATATTACATCCTCCTTCTGAGTCTCTGGTTGTATATCCGTTATATCTTCTCACTGTATCCTCAATATCTTTCTTTCATTTTCCATTTTTCAGTCTCATGCCATATTCTGGATTATAGCTTCTGATCCTCCCTCTATGTCACTAAATCTCACTTCACCTTCTAATCTGTTGTTGAAATAATGGATTTAGTTCCTCAGTTTTTAAGAAATTTTTAAAAACTTCTAGATTCTCTCACAGTTTTGGTCCAAATTATCTAACTTAAAATTACTAGAAATAGAAATCAGCATCTTCTATATTTTTAAATGGTTTATTTATAACTATTTTTGTGTCAGCTCTGTAATTCTTTCCTTCTCATGCAAACTTCTTTTTTAAAATGTTATTTAAAATAGCTTTGGAAATAGCATTGATTTAATTCATGGACAACTTTCCATATGATATGTAGATCCACTTTGTTCTTTTATTATTTTTTCTTTATTTTCTTTTATTTTTCCATTTTCTAGCATCTATGGAACTTATGGTAAAAACTGACAACTTGAAAGCCATTTTTAAAATTAAGCCTCTAGGACACAAATTACATCTCATGCTTCTCTTGGATCTTGATACTGACAATATTTAACACAGTGTACATTATGTGGCAAATATGGAAATGTAATACTGGTTTATTTTGGCTTTAGAATTGGAGGACTTTATAATTTTTAAATGAAACATTCATTGAATATTTGCTGTGTAATAGGCACTGTGTTAATTGCTTGTCTATGTTAATACATTGCATTGTCTAAATAATCTTTATAACTCACTGATAAATGGTATGTTATTTTTCACAGAACAGAAAATTGGTGCTCAAGCGTTTAAGTGCCTTTGAATGTAACAGAGGTTTGATAAGGGTATTTATAACAGTTTAATCTGAACAGGATCCACCAGTAGAATGTATTTATATTCCTCATCTTGCCTATATTTAGGGTGTTTTCACAACAGTTTAAACAGCATGACTTTTTATATTGTTGCAAAACATATGTTTGTGTTAAACTTCCTGTATCTTTGGGTTTGGGTTTTTGGTTTTTTTTTTCTGTCTTGTTCCCTAATTTATAGTTGAATATTTTCACTTAAACACTCTAAAACTACAAAAGTATGGGAACAGAAAAATGTTACCACTTTAACTTAGCTTAATCACCTGTAGGTCTGAAAACAAGGTGGCCTTCAGTCAAATTAATTGGAACTTGGCATAGTAAATCTTCAATTTAACCTTAAATTTGGAGTTGACATTTTTATTGTTAGAATAAGCCTTTAAAAAATATATGCAATTAACATTTTTGTTATTAGAAATTGTGGGTTTTCCCCCTAGTTTGCTGAAACCTTTTCTTGTATTAAAAAATATATATATATTTTTTACATTTAGAAGGCAATTTCTCTAGCATATTTGTATTTGTTACGTTAAGATTGCTCAGTCATAAGATAAGGGTTTTGTAAAGTGATGTGGCATTTTAATTTCAATAGATGCTTTATTACCAAAGATAAGGGTTTTGTAAAGTGATGTGGCATTTTAATTTCAATAGATGCTTTATTACCATTGATAAGGCAGAACACATTAATTAATGCCCTAGGTTTTGACGTAATCATTGTGTAATTGTTAACTTGTTGAATGTTATTACATGTTTTAATAAACAGAAGATACGTTTGGAAAAATGTTGCCTACTTTCTCAGAACATAAATTTAGTTGTAAATGTCACAGGAGCAGTTTGGTAGATAAAAATGTAATTTTGGCTTACAATAGTGACTTGTTTTCTAGTTGTAAGTAAAAGTGTGACATATCTTTGCTCTAAAAGCGTAGACTAGAATTACAAAACTATTATTTCATAAAGAATTTTTAGAAATATCTTATTTAGAAAACATTACAAGAAATTGTCATTTATGTTGTAGTTTTTCTTTTTAGTCTTTTAAAAACTATAAATAAGACATTTTTGTCATAAGATATTAAAATAATATAGAAGTTCATGTAGTAAATCATGAGTCTTTGTTGACTAAAGAAATTCCTTAAATTCTCTGCCCCAGGATAGCTATTTTAAGTACTTTGGTAAATGTCCCTAATCCTTTTTAAAAATACACATTTTCATACAAATGAACACACACACACAGACACTTCTTTTCACTTGTTTGGGATCTTTCCTTGTCAGTACATAAGTTTACCTCCATTTTTTAGCTGCTTAATATTCCTTATTATTAATGCACTGTAATTTATTGAACCATTATGTTGACAGCATTTAAGTTGTTTATAATTTTTATTGTTATGTTTTATGGGTAGTTAAGAGTACTGTCTTATGAGCCAGACTGCCAAGGTTTGAATCCCAACTTTGTCATTTACTAGCTCTGTGATTGGGCAAGTTATTCATCTTTTCAGTTTCATTCTTATATTAGGGGATAAAAATACCACTCACATCATTAAGTTGCTTTGTGTTGAGAACAGTACCTAGTCACAGAGTAAGCGTCAGATGTTTGTTTGCCATAACAATGATGATAATATCCTTGGTGCGTGTTAATTCTGTAGAAGACTTCCAGAAGTAGAATTGCTCAAAAGATTTGCACATTTAAAATCTTTCAAGTTATATCCAAACTGTCCTCCAAAAAGTTTTTTCCACTTTACATTGATAAACCATGTGAAAGTACCCATTTTGTTTTTGGCATTTTTGCTAACATATTATTAGGCTTTGTGGTTTGAACAATATCATGGATAAAAGTGAGCATGTTATATAGTTTTGTTATTTTTCTGATTTTTAGTTTGAACATCATTCCTTACGTTTTTAGCCTTTTATATATTTTTTAATAAATTGCCCCCATTATTTTAAAATTTATCTCTTATCTACATATAGGAGCTGATTTTACCTTTGTTAGCAGTTTTACCTGTATGCAGACAGTGATAGATATCTTAGGGTTACCTTGCATATTTAAGGCATATGTTAATATTGCTATTCAGATACCTAGAAATCTAACTGGCCCTTTTGAAAGCACAAAATAGGATAGAGGTGAAGAAAGCTAGTTGATGAAAAGCTCTTGGCACTAATTTTTCAAAATACATACATAAAAACCAAGATCACACACAAACACCTCTCAAATTCTGACTTGACTTTTATCTTATTAGTGTCTGGTACATGGTAGGAAATTACTATTTCTAAATTGAACCCAATTCTCCATCAAATAGACTACCTCTTGATAAGTCTTATTGATTGTAATAATGTTATACACACTGATTAGGTTAAAATTATACCACTACCTCCTTATAAAGTTTGTTTGAGAATTTAGCTTTTTTGTCTTTTGCTATACTTTAAATTCTAAATTTGAAAGGACAGCTTAATTGCTTTCATTTAAAAATGTGATTTTTTTTTTTCCTCTTACATCTTTCAGGAAAACAACTTTCCATACCCTGTCCTGAAGTACTAATAGCTGATATCAGGGAACTAGTTTATGAGTTTATAATTTATTGTTTATAAGTTGTCTAACTTTAGTGTATTGGTTTTCAACAGTATAATGATAACCAGAAATTCTCAACAAGAATCTCTCCAAAAAACACCCTGCTTATGCTTGAATAAAAACCCTGTTATCCTTTCTTTGTAATTTTTTACATTGTTTCATCTGCCATTTTATTGTAAAATTGTATTATAATGGCAAAATAGTCATAATTTTCATTGTTAAAATTAAGCAAAAATGTATTTTGAGTTACTGTATTAAGAAAAATTGAAAATTACTTATTTGTGAATGATCTTGGACTCAGAATTTATGTCCCAAGTCCTCTTACTATAAGCTTCATAACCTTGCTAACTTCTGAAACTGAACTTTTATTTTTCATTTATGGAATAAGATAAGAAAATTTGTTTCACTGATTTTGCTGGATTCTTGTGACAGTCAGATGCAATATCATGTAAAATTGTTTTGTAAAAAGTGTTGCATATAAATATGACAAGTTTCTTAAAAAATGGCTGATGCCATTAAAGAATCACACTTTAGTTATGACTGTACTACTAAGCAGATACAAGGAGTATCTATTAATAATTAGGGGTAGTATGTTTTCAAGAAAATAGTAAAAATAAATTATCTACATAAAAAGTTTATTTATAAGGGATATGTTACACAAAATTATAGAAGTATTTATAATAATTATAGGAGTATTTATAATAAATGTATTTATAATAAAAGTATTTATAATAAATTTATAATAAATAAAAGTATTTATAATAAAAGTATTTATAATAAATGTGTAGAATTAATGAGAATTTTACATGTTCCTAAAACAAGCAGTAGGATGATTAACAAGCAAAGTCATAAATATGGTCCTCATCCATTCCTTAATTCTAAGCTAGTTAAACATACATTTTCTAGGTGAGAGAGAACAATATTTTTCTTTCTTGGAAGCCTCACTTGGATTTGTTTAACTCTTCTTTTTAATCTTTTATGGAGAGGAAGTAGTGAAGTTTTTTCTTTCACATAATAAAAATATGTTTTCATTTGAGTGTTTTAGCTCGTATACATATTTGTTTTCAAATTTTGCTAAATTTTATGCATCCTGGTAGTTTTTCAGATAACTGACAAGGTCCCCCTTAATTTGTATGTTATTCATTTTTATTAAACAGATAACAGTGTCATTAAATCTTGGATTATCTTATAATTAACATTCCACATTTGAATGTGTTCTTCCTGAACATATAGTTGAATTCAAATTTCTTTATCCCCTTTTGGCTGGCTAAAATATTTTATTTAAAATAAAGCAAGGGACTTTTTTGACACCTTATTTATATTTTCAGTGACAAACTGTAAAGGAACACTGACTTAAAGCAGATTTCTTTTTTGCTAATATGTTTAACTTTTAACTATTAGAATTCTGAATAATTTTTTAAAATAAATTATTTCCTTGTTTTACTGGTTCTTATTAGAGCTGTTAGCATATCAAAACTGTAATTCATACAGTCTTTGAAAAGCTATGTTTTGCCTAATTATTCTAATTTTTCTTTAAATATGTTTTAAGTAAAACAATACAACATGGTTAAAGGACCGTTTGTATCCTCCCCAATCATATTTATTCCTTTTCCTTCTTTCTTTCTGATAGAAGCAACCACAGTCTTGTAATTTGTGTGTACTTTTTCTGCCCAAGTTAAATTACACAAGTGATCATCCATCTGTGCGTGTGTATGTAATCATCCGTAAACATTATATAATGCCACTTAACATACTTTTTATTCCACTTTCTTATTGAGATCTAATTGACAAAATGAAATCCATAGATCTTCAGTGTAGAGTTTTTATTGTGACAAATACATATACCCATGTAACCCACATCTGTTTCAAAATATAGAACATTCTTCCTTACGCTAGGAAGCTCCCTTAGGCCCCTTCCAAGATAATCCCCTGAACCCAGAAGGCAGCCACTCATTATTTTTTCTTACCCTGCATTAGTGCTGTTTACTACATTATGCAATATTGTACTTCTTAACGTCTAAATTCTTTTGCTCAGCGTGTTTTTGAGAACCTATGTTTTATGTATCAGTAGTTCATTTCTTTTTACTGCTGAGAAATGTTCTAATGTTTGGCTATATTACAGTTCATTCTAGTTTGCTTTTCATTATTAATATCTAGCTGAATTCTACTATGGTGAAGGAACATATTCTATATATTTCAGATCTTTGAAATTTTTTGAGATGTTCTTTATAGCCCAGCCTATGGTCAATTTTTGCACTATAAAATAATGTGATTTGGCAATGGTTGGGTGTAATGGTCTACTGTGATATTGTGATATAATAAATATATATTTGGTCTTTGTCCCCTGGTTCCTGGGACAAGCTCCTTCATGCCTTGTAATTTCTTGAATGATGGGGTGATCTTTTGAATGATGTAGAGCATGTTTGGTTAAAATATTTGGTCTTAATCACTGGCTCCTGACACTAGAACTTCTGAAACCCTTGGAATCTCCTGAGTGATAAGAGTCTTTAGACATCTTATACTAATGAGATGACTGGTTGTCGGGGAGGGAGGCAGAAAGACCAAGACATGATTAAAAGGTAGAAATTTTTAACACTACCCACTGACCTCCACAAAGAGATGAGAGAGGCTGAAGATTGAGCTAATTACCAATGGCCAATGATTTAATGATCCCTTCATAAAAAAAACCCTAAACTGTAGGATTTGTAGAGAGCTTTTGAGTTGGTGAATATGAGAAAGTACTGGCAGAGTAGCATGGTGAAATCTCACACCATCCCTCTCCTTCCCACCTGGGAGGTAAATTATCTCTTTGTCCAGCGTATCTGGATGAAGACTCTTTACACACTACCTGGCTGTTAGTCATCTACATTAACTTCTCCTGACATCCAACCATAGACATTGTCATGGCTCGATGATGCAGGATCACCAGAAGCAGATGATCCTCCTTCTAATGTATTGTAAGAAGGTGAAAGTAGCTTAACACTACATCACAATGCCTGTCATTCAGCCTGCTTCATCTCTTCACATATGCATTTTATCATTACATATCATCACAAGAAGAAAAAGGATGAATATAGTGCAATAAGATATTTTGAGAGAAAGATCACATTTACATAACTTTTATTGAGTATATTATTGCAATTGTTTTGTTCCTGTTAGCACTTACTGCTCCTGATTTGCAAATTAAATTTTTTCATAGGCACATATGTATAGGAAAAGAACATAGTATTTAAAGGGTTCACTACTATCTGTGGCCTCAGGCATCCACTGGGGGTCTTGGAGCGTATCCCCCGTGGATAAAGCAGTGACTACTGTCCTGATTTTTTTTTTACTTCCCGTGTTCTATCAGTTACTGAGATCTGCATTTTGGTCAACTTTTGCTTACATCTTTTAAGCCTACCATATCCCTGATGCATTGACCTTTTACTGTTATGAAGTGTACCCCTTTGTATGTAGCAATTCTTACTTTATTATAATATACTTAATCTAATATTGGTATAGGTATATCAGCTTTCTTCAGCATGTGTATAGTGTTTTTCCATCTTTTTGCTTTCAGCTTTTCTATGTGCTTTTATTTAAGTAATATATAGTTCTCCTTTTTTAAGCCAGATTGATTGACAGTAGTTTTCTTTTCACTGAAGTATTTAGTCTACCTGCCTTTAATGTGCACACTGATAGGTGTTTCATTAGTCAGTGCTCTTTTTTTCCAGTTCTGATTATTTTTTGATTAATCAAATATTATTTATTATTATTCCATTTTCTATCTTGCTGTAATTACTCATTCTTTTATTATTCTTTGAGTGGCTCCCCTAGAGATTATAACATATATTCTTTACTTATTAGTCTACTCTAAATTAGTACTTTTAACAATTCCTGGACAATGCAGGAATCTTAGAATATTTTAACCTCATTTGTGCCCATTCCACCCCTGCATTTGTGCTATTATTGTCATATATTTTAAATCTATCTCTTTTTTTTTTTTTTTTTTTTTTTTGAGATAGAGTTTCGCTCTTTGTTGCCCAGGCTGGAGTGCAATGGTGCAATCTCGGCTCACCACAACCTCCACCTCCTGGGTTCAAGAGATTTTCCTACCTCAGCCTCCCAAGTAGCTGGGATTATAGGCATGCACCACCAAGCCTGGCTAATTTTGTATTTTTAGTAGAGGCTGGGTTTCACCATGTTGGTCAGGCTGGTCTTGAACTCCTGACCTTAAGTGATCTGCCCGCCTTGACCTCCCAAAGTGCTGGGATTATAGAAATCTATCTCTCTGTAAACCTCACAATTTATTATTATCATTTTAGTATTGCTATCAATTATGTTATTATTACCAACATTTATTTGGATTTACCCACATATTCACCCTTTATGGCTCTCTTCATTCTATCCTCTCTTTTCATGTTTTAAACAGGGATTTAATCAGGGATCATTTTTCTTCTGAAAACCTTTTTTAAATACATCTGCTGGTGACTGTGTTTTTGTTTGAAAGCATTTTTATTTTGAATGTATTTTTATTTTGCTTTTTATTTTTGAAAGTTATTTTCACTGGGTATAGAATTCTAAGTTAGCATTACTTTCTTTTGATACTTTAAAGCTATCATTTTGTTGTCTTTTATTTTTACTGAAAGCTTGTATTCCCAACAGCATTAACTCAAGCGTACTCTGATAATGACCCTGTGGTCTAAGGAGAGTATGCGTTTGGAGTTCTGAGCTAAAGAATCTGGGGGTAGCCAACCTAGAGATTCACTTCTTATCTAAGAAGGGCATCTCAACCCCTGGCCCATTCCTTGGAATACAGGCCATACAGGGGATTGAGACCCTTTGTTGTGGGTTAGATGGAGGTTGCTAGGTGGAGATTTCTAAGTAAAAATGCTATGTAACTTGTACACTTTTAAGAAATAGTTGCAGTTTTCCTAATCAGCCCATTGCTCCTGGACCACCTTATGTATGTCTTTAATAAACCCTATGGCTTGTTCACTGGCTTGGGGTTTCCTCTTCAGACTCTCAAACATACTATCCCTATTGGAGTCAGTAGGAGTCCCACACAACAATTGGCAGTCCAGCCAGAAAGTTGGAAAGAATCCTGTGAGCACCAAGATGATGCGATCAGGGAAAAGGAAATCCACAAGGGAAACTCTGGGATGGCCATCCACATCTATGTGGGGCCCAATAACTGCTATCCTTGATGGATGAGGCCCACTGCATGAGTATGGGGATGCCCCATAACACCAAAAGGTCTGGAAGAGCTGCTGCAGGGGGTAGATCCAACTAAGTGAAAGTCATATGTCCAAGCTATGACAGCCATAGTTCATTGGCAGCTCCTGTGTGTTGAGGAGCCACTGAGGCTGAGGTCACTGCACAGGCAAGGGTGCATCAGTTATAAGGCAAGCTGTGATTGGAAAGAAATGCTTAGTTAGCTCAGACTAAAATGTTGGAGACCTTACTGTCCTGCCTGTGCCAACAGAATGACAGAATGGACACTCTGGCTTGCCACATAACTCATTTGAAGAGTTGTCAACTGCCAGGCCGACAAGTTAGGGCTGTCATGAATAAATCATCCTGTAACACTAAGTCCTGGGACCTCATGGAGAGCTCTAGTGGGAAGGAGGAAGAAGACTAGGATGAGTCCATAGAGGTTCCCATCCTCTCTGCATGTACATTGGGCACCACCAAGGTAAAAGTGGACCCCACAAGAGGAAGCCCCTCAAGACTTGCCCTGCCTGAAAGAGGGCAGAATACCACAATATGGGATTATACCACTGTGGAACTGGGAAATAGGTTCAAACAGAAGGGGAGAGAGTCAGTCATAGGGTGGTTTCTCTGTCCATGGGACGTGAGGGCAGAGAATACTATACTCTCTAGATTCGAGATGAATAAAATGGCATCCATCACAAAGCACCTGGTCCTGAGGCAGCATTTCTATGGCACCAATAATGAGGATCAGACCATCTCCCTCCTTAGCTGAGTGGTTGTGGGCTTCAAGGGGGCCTGGCCAAATGAGGGAGACATCTCCACATCTCCTTTGCAATGGCAGACTGAAAAAGTTGCAGGATGTCCTCTGGGAGTGGGGAATGAAACATGCTATTAATATTTTTGCTAAAAATCATCACGATCCCAACAATGAATTGGTTACTGCCAGAATAAAAGAGATAATTCTGCAATTGACACCTAAGTAGTGATATAGGATGCCGGTTTCCATCTTAAGCACCCTAATATGGCAGCCAGTATCCTGGGCAGCCCAAGTGGCCACTGACTTAAGGGAAACAGAAAAACAGCATAAGCAAGAGGTATGCACTGCTGGATGAAAGATAAGGGAGCCATGAAAAAAAAAGGAAGCAGTCAAGGGGCTTGTCAGAGTGATTTGCTGATAGATGTAGGCAACCTGCTGATGGCAGGGATACCTACTGAAAAAAAAATAGATAAAAAGTCTAATACTGTTTTGGTTAGACTGTAATAAAAACTCAAGCCGGAACAGCACTTCGCTAAGGAGCCGCAAGCTCAGCCCACCACCCCTCGCATACAGAGATGGCAGGCACTAACCCCTTTAGCCTAGGATAAAGGCCAAGGCCTCAGAATCGCAATAAAAGCAATGATGGCCAAGGACCAGAGGCCTCATGTAAAACTGTATATAAGTCACCTAAAAATAAACAGACTGTGCTTGCTCTAGTGCAGTGGTTCCTCACCTTTTTGGCACCAGGGACCAGTTTTGTGGAAGACAGCTTTTCCTAAGACTGGGGATGGGGGGATGTTTTGGGATGAAACTGTTCCACCTCAGATCATCAGGCAGGCGTTAGATTCTCATCAGGAGCATGCAACGTAGGGATCTCTCGCTTGCGCAGTTCACAATAGGGCTTTTACTCCTATGAGAATCTAATGCCACCACTAATCTGACAGGAGGTGGAGCTCAGGTGGTAATGCTCACTCGCCTGCCACCTACCTCTTGCTCTGCGACTCAGTTCCTAACAGGCCACAGACCAGTGCCAGTCTGCTGCCCAGGGGTTGAGGACCCCTTCTATAGTGGATACTGGAGCCAAATACACTCATAAATGGTAACACACCTATCAGTTCCAAGGGCCTATAGCAGCAATAGATAGTAAAGGGGGACGGGGAATGAGGTATAAAGGTTGAATTACTATTACAAGTTGGGAGACTGTCACGAAGACCCTATTTAGTATATATAGCTCCTGTCCCAAAATACATCTTGGGAATGGGGATCTTGTCAGGCTTGACCCTCCAAAGTGACAAAAAATTCAAACTGAGAGTTAGAATGACAAAACATAATCACGGTAACACAAAATGGACACCGATACAGTGGCCAGCCCCATAGCAAATAGTAGTGCTGAAGCAATACCACTTGTGAGTGGGGGTTGGGGGCACAATAAAATCACAGAAACTCTTAAGGAGTTAGCCGAGGTGGGTATTATGAGGCCAGTAGTGCACAGCCCATAAAACAACCCTGTGTGGCCTGTACAAAAACCTGACGGGACATGGAAAATAACAATACATTACCAAAAATTAAAATACCACTTCCCTTCTGATGAAAATAGGACAGGTGCTTGGCATATAATGTTTTCTTATTAATTTAGCCAAACCTTCTTCAGCATCCCCATTTCGCCCAAGTCAAGACCAATTTACATTCAGCTAGAAAGGAGAACAATGGACCTTTACCATCTTGCCCCAAGGATATTTACATAGCCCCACTATCTGTGAAGGTCTAATGACCACAGACATCAATCAATGGACTACCCTGGAGAGGGTACATGTTTTCCATTAAATTGATGATATCATGCTAACTAAGTCTTTTTCTACCTTACAAACTGCAGTGGTTTGTACCTTACAAATTGCAGTGGTATGGAGCTTGCTAGTCCCCACCTTGCCATCTCACTTGGCAGACAGAGTATGGGCAGCACAGACAGTTAAGGGTCCATGCTTATCAATCAAATACTCAGTGTCATCTGGTTGGGTAAGAGTAAAGTCAAGTCCTTCTCTCTGCCATTATAGATCAGGTGTAGGACTACCCATGTCCTACCACACCAAAGCAGTTGCAGACCTTCTTAAGCCTTATAGGGTATTAGTGTCCTTTTATTCCCCATTTGGCCCAACTCCTCAGGCCCCTATACCACTTAGTCAAGATGGGGGCTCACTGGAACTGGTCCACAGAGGACGATGAGGCCTTTAAACAAACTAAAGTTATGACTGGAAACTCTAGTACAGGAACAACCTTGTGAATTGGACATAGCCAGTTACCCTAAGGGGTGTGCCATTAGGGTTCTAGTCCCAATTATGGAAGGGGGCTGAAGCTAAATATATCATCATGGAGCAACAACTCAATGCTAAATATCATCTCTTACAACAGTGGACAACATGACAAAGGGGCTCCCAGTGCTGGTATGCACTCAGTATCCCATAGCAGGTTGGTTAAAGGATACCTTCCAGAAACCAAAGTCTGGGAATTCCCAGACACAGATGTGGCCAAATAACATACATATCTGCAATATTAGGCTCCAAACAAGGGGAGCACATCAACTAATAGTTCCTTAAGTGCAGAGTTCCATTTGGTGCTCAGCCCTGTCACCTGTTTGACAACTGAAGGACAATCTTTTATTGAGGTCACCGAGCCTGGTTTAATCAACTCCCAAGTGCTTAGAAAAACCTTTAATACAGTATGATTTCTATTATGTTTGGCATTCTCTTTTGTTATAGTTTGTATTGCTGCCACAGCATTTGGCTGCACATACTGCTCTTCCACATACCTGGCCCCCAAAAATCACACACAAAAAAACATGATAAAAATGTGAGGGCCATTCAAGAATATGCTGAGATGGAGTGTATGGCAGATGCACTTTACAGCAGTAACTCCAGCATACCCTAAGAATGGCTGTATGGTCTAAGTAGAATGTGTGTTCGTGTTTGAGCTTCCAAGCTAAGGAATCTGGGAGTGGGCAACCCGAAGATTCGCTCCTTATCTACGAAGGACATCTCAACGCCTAGCCCATTCCTTGGAATGCAGGCTGAACAGGGGATTAGAGACCCTTTGGGGTTAAGTGGAGGTTGCTAGGTGAAGGTTGCTAGGTGGAAATTATAAAGTTAAAATGCTATTTACGCTTTTTATGCATAAATAGCTTTTTATGCTTTATTATACATAAATGCTTTTTACAAACGGTAGCAATTTTCCTGTCCAGCCCGTCACTCATGGACTGCCCTGTAAGTTCTCAGTAAACTCTATGTCTCATTTGTTGATTCTGGGTCTCTCCTTCGACCCCTTAAACACAGTGCCATCCCTATTGGAGCCAGTAGGGGTCCAGCACAACAAAAGTCAGCTGTTACTCTTATTGTTGATTCTTTGAAAGTACTAGATTTTACCCTCTGGTTGTTTTTAAGATTTTCTGTTGGTCTTTTTTTAAAAAAAAAAAAAACAGCTTTGCTATGATATCCCTAGGTATAATGGGGTTTTGTTTTTGTCCCACAGGAATTCTTAAATCTGTTGTTTGATGTATTTCATTAGTTTGGGAAATTTTTCAGGCAGTATGTCTTAAGATACTGCTTTTTCTTCATTCTCCTCTCCAATTGAGATTTAGACCATTACATCTATATTGCATTTGTTTCTTAACACTCTTTTCTTCTTTTATCTTCTCCATATTCACACTGGGTATTTTCTTTTGGTCTGTCTTCCAGGCCATTAATTCTCTTCTGTAGCTAATCTACTGTTAAACCCATCTATTAGCTTTTCAATTTCATTAATCTTGTTTCTTAGTTCTACAATTTCCGATTGCTTCTTTTTTTTCCCCTAAAGTTTAGGTCTTTAATTAATTTTTCCTTCTATTTTTCTTCAACAGTAATCACACTTATTCTAGAGCATGTTTTAACATCTATAGGTCTGGATTTTTTTTGTTTGTTTGTTTGTTTTATTTTGGTCATTTGGCTCTGTCTCCTAGAATGCCTGGTAACTTTTGGTTGAATGCTGGATATTATATAAAAATTTAGTACAGGTCTGTTTGCTTCCAGAAAATATTTAATATTCTTCTGACTGATAGTTAAAATAAGGGCAGGTCTCCTCAATTAAATCAGGGATTAAGATGATTTTAGGCTGGATTTCAGGATCCATTTATTTCCTGTATTTTCCACAGTCTCAATTCAAACTTGGGGTGTTTATCTGAGCCACTCTCCCTTTGAGGATCATGAATGCCAATTTTTATTTCCTCTGTTATTTGGCTGAAAGCTCTCTTAGCATCTAGTTTTAGCTTGGTGGTTGTAGTCTTCTTCAGCCCCTGAAAATACTTTGAAGGCAGAAGTTCAACAGAAGATCACTTCTCTGCAGGGTCACCTTTCTGTTACTCTCCTTTTTCTAGATTCTTGAAGTTCTCAGTGCTTTAGTAGACCTGAACTCCAGTTTTTGTGTTGGAGTTCCTCATCACCATAAGAAGGTCTAAAGGTACTGCTTTCTCCTAATGCTACCCAGGAACTGGCAAATGTCTAAAGGGAAAAAGTGGAAGAGGATATAAGACTCAATTCAACAAATGCTGCTTTTCTCTCCCGGAGCTTGGCTTCTCCTGTTCTGGCAACTTTGGTTTTTCTACTGTGTCTATAAGCATATTTGTATTTTATCAGCTTTTACAGTCTTTTTCAGTGGGAGGTTTGATCTAACAAAACTTTTCTGATAGGTGGAAATGGATATCTAATTCCTAGCATTTTATCATTGTCAAAATTTCCTTTATCATAGTTGTTTTATTAATCTCTCAACTATAAACTGTTTTAAGCAGATTAAAAATATCATATAATACTGAACTGTATGCAAAAATACGACATGAAGACCAACCATTTTACCCTTAGTACAGATGAGTGACAAATACATCATGGTGAAAACATATTTTTTCTGTGAGACTGAGTTTTGCTTTCTGCACCAGGATATCATCACTCAAGCCTCTATTTACGAGGTGGACAAGCAAGATTGTCGCAAATTTTCCATTACTGACATCGATGGAGCCATGACAATTTGGGATTTCTGCTTTTCTTTGAATGCCCTCTAGTGGAAATTTTATTGAAATGAAATAACCAGAAATTGAGACTAACGAAAGGTTCTGTATCATCCAGAAATAAAGTTTAATTATGGTTATATAATGTACATAAACTTTATTCTTTTTAACCAACTCTTATTTTTTTTAAGTTTTATTGAGATACAATTATGTAATGTAAAGCTTAAAGTGTACAGTTCAATGGTTTAAGTATATTTATGGTAGTCTGCAACCATCACCATAATCTAATTTTGGAACAATTTTATCATTCCCAAAAGGAACTTAATATGCATTGGCAGTCATTGATTCCCACCCAAACCTCCCAACCTCCACCCCTTAGCAACCACTAATCTACTTTATAATTCTATAGGTTCGCCTGTTCTGGACACTTTACATGTAGCCAACTCTTGACTATAAAAAAATTTGAGGAAGCCTGGTAGATGAAGAAAAAAATCACTTAATGTCATTGGTTTTTAAAATTGGTTTCTGTTACACAATTAATACATGCTAAACGCTAAGAGTGAGAAGATGAAAGACGCAGTACTTACCTCAAGAATTTGACAGTACTGAAGAGATTCCAAGGCTATAAGCATTTACAACATAGGAAGATTAGAGGTAATAGAAAGTGTCTCTAGGAACAAAAACTGGGAAAACTTAGATGCAGATGACAAGTGAAACCGTCCTAGAGGTTCATTTCTCAAACTTAGTTGTTTTTTGTTGTTTGGTTTTGGTGGGTTTTGTTTTGTATTTTTTTAGCATTTAGTTTCAGCTTTGTTCAGTTTTGAGAGACAGTCTTGCTCTGTCGACCAGGGTGGAGTGCAGTGGTGTGATCCTGGCTCACTGCAGCCTCGGCCTCCTGGGCTCAAGCCATCCTCCTGCCTCAGCCTTCTAAGTAGCTTGGACTACAGGTGCATACTACCATGCCTGGCTGATTTTTTTAATTTTTTGTAAAGACAGAGTCTCACTACGTTGCCCAGTCTGGTCTCGAACTCCTGGTCTCAAATGATCCTCCTGCCTTGACTTCCTAAAATGCTGATCTTACAAGTTTGAGCCACTGTGCCCAGCCTCAAACTTTGTTTTGAAAAATAAGTAGGAATTAGCCAACTGAAGATCATAAAAATGAATATTCAGTTTAGAGGAAGGTACACATGCAAGTGGAGAAAGATGAAAGAGCCTGTTTCATTTAGGCAGTTGTAAATAGTGAATCTAGAAATATTGTAACCAGCTCATGAGATATTAGAGTAGAAAGTGGGTCAGAATTGACCCACTTTGGCAGAGGCTAGATAATAACCTGTGTAATCAATCCTACTGAGAGATACGAATTTTATCATGAAAGCTATTGAATAATTTAAGAATGAACATATTAATATTTTGTAAAGGTCATTCTGACAGCAGATTGAGAACGAATTGGAGTCAAGAAATCCAGTTAAAAGATTATTGCGAGAGCAACTAAACAGTGTTTCGTCAGCACTATACCTGCCAGTATGTATAGAGGTACTTCTCTCTCTATAATGGCTGTACAGTATTCCACTGTATGGATGTGATACCTTAATCCAGTATTTCATTGAAGAACACTTGGATTGTTTCCATTTTTTAGTTTCACAAAAAAAGTACTACAGTGAACATCTTTGGCAAGTTGGATAGATTTTTTGATAGAACACATTCCTAAAGTGGAGTTGCTGAGACAAAGGTAGATGTGTATTTAGAATTGTGATAGTGTTATGGGAAGGCAGGCCTTGAGCATGAGATGTCCAGGTTCTTGGCGGGTTGAACAAAGAGTTGAGCAAAATGCACAAAGAAAGAAAGGAACGAAACAGCGAAAGTAGGGATATATTGAAGCGAGGTAACACTCCACAGGATGGGAGTGTTTTAAGCAGATTAAAAAGATCAGATAATACTGAACTATATATAAAAATATGACATGAAGACCAACTATTTTACCTTCAATACAGAGAAATGACAAATACATCATTTGTGGTTCAGGAGCCCCACTCACAAGGTTTTCTGGGGTTTAAGTACCCCTTTTGAGGTCCCTATTGGCTACCCACTATGTGGATGAAGGATTTGGCCTGTGGCCAATTAATAGCTGCAGTGAGTTCGCCTGTGGCCAACCAGAGGCCAGAGTGGACTGGCACCCTGTGCAGATAAAGGGATAGCCCGCGCTTGGCCCACGGCCAATCCGTGGCACTTTCCCTTTCCACCTGAGACTTAGTGGAACGGAGAGGCTTGTAGAGGGAGTAGCCTTTGATCCTTGTTACTAGGCTGTGGAGAGATGGGGATTTTTCTTTTGATCCAGCTTTAGGAAGTTAGCATGAATTGGCCTTAGGTTCTCTGCCTTCAGACCCAGTGTTTTCTTCCAGCTTTAGGAAATTAGCATGAATTGGCCTTAAATTCCCTGCCTTCAGACCCTATTCTTCTGCCTTAATAGGTGTTACCAAATTGTCTTCTGAAAAAATTGAAAACCTTTACACTATCTCCAACAGTACTTGAGAGGACATACATAGTGACAGCACTAGATATTTTTTTATGTTGTGAGCTTTACTGTTTGATTTGCAAGTAATGATGCCTCATTTTAGTTTGCATGCTTTTTAATAATACTTAATTGATTAGTCTTGCATATTTTTGTAAGTTGTATTTCTTTGTCTACTAATTAATTGCCTATGTACCTTGTAGTTTTGCTGTTTGGTGGTTCACATGTTTCTTATTGATTAACAAGAATCTTTTGTATATTGGATCTTTTAGTTTTTTATTGTGTTTGGTTTGGCATGGTTTGGTTTGGTTTGGCATGGTTTGGTTTGGTTTGGTTTGGTTTGGAGACAGAGTCTCACTATGTTGCCCAGGCTGGTTTTGAACTCCTGGGCTCAAGAGAGCCTCCTGCCTCAGCATCCCAAGAAGTTGGACTATAGGTGTCTGCCGCCATGTCTGGTAGGTATTTTTAAATTCTTTTAGTTATTTTAATTATTTGTATTAAATTAAATAATTTTATTTTTAATTTAATTATTTTAATATATGTTGTAGATGCTATTTCTAGTTCGGTTTTTGTTTATGCTTTAAATTTTTTTATGTTATGATTTTGAATGCATTTTTTGAGAAAAAAATGTCAGAAAGATAACTTACAAAAAGTGTGTTAGGCTCAGAGATTTTAATAGGTTACTTATTTTAAACTTCCAAGGAATAGATTACATTAATACTATCAAAACCTAAGGGAAAAAAAAGCCTTTCATTTCTTGTTTATAAAGCAAACATAACACTGATTCTGAAATCCAATTTAAAAAAGATCCACTTAAAGAAATCTTATATGAACATGGATACACAAATCTTAACCACGTAATGAAGTATTAGCAAATTTAATGTTATCGGCAAATTAAATGAATAATATACCTGATCAAATTGATTCAGGTCAACTATACAAAAATGGTTCAACATTAAGGAAATATATAAGCAGGTCAGAGGATTTTTAAGGTGGTTATCATTATAATAGATGCCAGAAAGATATTTTATAAAAGTTAAAATCTCTGATTTTTATAACCTTAGTAAAATTTGATTACATGAGTAGCTCCTTAATTTCACAAACATTTATCTGAAGACAAAACAAATTACATGTTTAATGGAGAAGCATTAGCAGCATTTGCATTAATGTCAGCAACAAGGCAAGGATGCTTGTTATAAGCACTTTTAGTTTTACCATTGTTTTGGGAACTGTAAGGCAATTCAGTTATGTAAGAAAAGTACAAGATGTAGTTAATAATAAAACTACCTATTAATTACTGAGAATTTACTTTGTGCATGGTACTGTTCTTTGTTACTAAACATTATTTTCTCATCACAGATTGTGATACTAACACAAATAGGTGCCACAAATGTAGAAACTATTTTATGCTCATAGAAAGTTGTAGAAACTGAGGCAGGGAGAGTTTAAGAAACTTATCTAAGCCAGTAAATGTTGGAGGCTAGATTAGACCTAGGCATTCTGACTCCACAGCTTAACACTGTAAATCAGAGGTTGGCAGACCTCTTAAGTTTCACTGGAACACAGCTGTGCTCATTTGTTTATGTATTGTATATGGCTGTGTTCATGATACAACAGCAGAGTTGAGTGGTTGTGACAAATCCCTGTATACATCACAAAGCCCAAAATATTTACTGTCTTGCCCTTTACAGAAAAAATTTGCTGACTGCTGATCTAAACCATTGAACTATGCCTCTAATTAAACTATTAGATCTTTTTATTAGGAAAAGGAGAACAAAATCATGATTTTTAAATTGTATTAATGTATGCTTGGTAAACCGAAAATAGTCAACTCAGAAATAACAATCATAAAGTATAGTAGTTTCTACAAAACTAATGTGCAAACTTCATTTGATTTCCAACTCACAAGAAATGAAAAGCTTGAGAATATAATTTATTATGATTTAAAAATGTGAAAGATCTAAATGAAAAATTTAAAACTACACCAAGTAAAATAAAAGAAGATTGAATAGACATGTCATGTTGGCTGGATGTTGGTTGTCATCTTGACTAGGATGACTCAGTATTTAAAAAGACTTTTTTTTAAATCTAAATTTATAGAATTAAACATCTTATTCAGAGTGCCAAAGGGATTGTTTTAACTTGATGAAATGATTCTAAAAATTCTGGAAGAAAAACATGACCAAAAAAAGAATTTTTGGAAAAATAGGCTTATAAATTCAAGCTCTTAAACTGAGAATATGCTAAAGTCTTGCCCTTCCACAGAAAGCTTTAGATATAAAGGTATTAAAATATTTTGATAAAGTTAGTTTTGAAACAAAAAAAGTTATCTCTGCAATGGAAAAAGAGTAACTCGCCAAAGAAAGAAACAGATGGGCAACTCTAGCAATACCTAAAATCTGCATTACTGATAGACAAGGTTATCTTGTCTTCTGTGTTTGGAGGCCTTTGCCATAGACCAGAAGGTAGGTGCACAACCATAAATCACCAAAATCTGAAGAATGTAGGTATCATGAAACAGGTACAACAAATTCAACGAAAGAGTGACTTAAGCTAGAGAAAGTGGGAAAAATAGAGGAATCTAAAAAGGCCTTTATTCCTGAACAATAAAATAGGGATTTGCCTTCACAAAATAACAGTAGATATTAAAAAACAAGAACAATGAATTATGAAAAAAGGAACTATTGAATATTAAAACTAAGTATATGTGTAGAAGAGGTAGAAGAGTAGATGGGACTCATCTAATGAGCTGATTAGTGGACTGGAAGATAGAGGTGAGGAAATATCCAAGAATATAACACAAAGGGCTAAAGAAATGGAAAGTATAAAGGAAAGGTAGAGACATGGAGAATATTTCCAGAAGTCCTAACATCTATCAAATAATAATTCCAAAGGAGAAAATAGAAGATAGACTATATTTGAAGCAATAAAGACCAAGAATGTTTCCCAGCTGAAAACAAATTTGTAGGATTGAAAGAATTATTGAATAAAAGATTTATATACAAATAGATAAATATATATACATTTTTAATTAAAATATGTAGACACATCACAATAAACTTCAGAACATTAAGAATGAAGGCAAAAATCCTCAGAGTTAACTACAGAAGAGATTATTTACACATCAAGAAAACTCCTATCAAGAAATGACCATCTTGGCCAGGCTTGGTGGCTCACCACTGTAATCCCAGTGCTTTGGGAGGCCAAGGTGGGAGGATTGCTTGAGCGCAGGAGTTTGAGACCAACCTGGGCAACAGAAATTTTAAAAATTAGCCAGGCATGGTGGTGCATACCTGTAGTCCTAGCTACTCGGGAGACTGAGGTGGAAGGATGGCTTGAGCCCAGGAGGTCAAGGCTGCAGTGAGCTATGATGGTGCCATTGCACTCTAGCCTGAGTGACAGAGCAAGACCCTGTCTCCTAAAAAGGGGGGGCTGGCATAGGGGAGAGTATTTATGTTAAATTTGTATTAACTTTCCATCATAAGTTTGGTGTTCTAGTAGCTGAGGAGAGAGTGAAGCAAAATAAAAGTAAACATCTCTTTTCTCATGAAACCATGTATAGTTATTGATCAACTTTTCTCTTTGTTGAATAGTAAGGATAAGCGTTTTGGAGAGGAGAGGACTTAAAAGTAAGTACTGTACTTGAAGAAAATAATGAAATTAAAAGCTTCCAGATCAAGTGGGTGGGAGTGAAACTAAGAGAACTTGATCAATCTAACAAGGTGATTCCATGTCCAAGGAGACATGGAAACATGTATTTATTATGGAAGCATGATAAACAGAAGGTGCAAAAGTGTCAGAAATAAATCCAGCCATATTAATAACTAAGAAAAGTAATATAATCGGTAAAACTCACTTATTAAAGTAATAGTAACTCTCATATTGGCTAAAAGCAAAATCCAGTGAAGTCACACCTAAAATAAAACATTACATTAGAGTGGAAAATAAATAAAATGATTTTTTAAATGCCATTTATTCAGCAAATATTTATACCTGGTAAATATCAAGAAAAAAAAAATACCCCAGGGTAGTAAATAAAATGCAAGGCAAAAATTACTTAAGGGACCAAAGAGAAAATGATGTTGATAGAAGCAACAATTTAACAAGATGGTTTTAATATATATGGCTTTTAAATATATAAAACAAAAACTAGTAGAACTAAAAAAAGAGTGGAACATCCATAATCATATTTGAAGACTTTAATATATCTCTTAGAAAAACGTTAGACAAAAAATATAGAATAACACAATTAACAAGAGTATCTAGTTGATATTTACCTAGAATTCTGACTTTAACATAATTTACATGCATGGATTATTTTCAACATAACTTATGTCGTAGACCACAAAGAAAGTCCTTAAGAATTTTTTTTTTTTAAATGATACCTGGCCAGGCACAGTGGCTTATGCTTGTAATCCCAGCACTTTGGGAGACTGAGGTGGGCAGATCACCTGAGGTCAGGAGTTCGAGACCAGCCTGGCCAAAGTGGTGAAACCCATCTCTACTAAAAATACAAAAAAATTAGCCAGGCATGGTGGCATGCACCTGTAGTCCCCAGCTACTCAGGAGGGTGAGGCAGGAGAATTGCTTGAACCTGGGAGGCAGAGGTTGCAGTAAGCAGAGATTGTGCCATGCACTCCAGCCTGGGTGACAGAGTGAGACTCCATCTCAAGAAAAAAAAAAAAAAAGAAAAGAAAAAAAAAGTTATATCTTAATAATTTCTGGTAATTTCTGGATTAATTAAAATAGAACTGGTAAAAGTGACAACACAAGGTCTTTATATCAGAACTTGTGTGATTCAGACAAAACACAGAGGAAATTTCCTCAGAGAAAAATAATTTTAAATTCATTTATTGGCAAATTAAAACATTATATGAACAGTATATTATTAATGTTTAAAAATGACTTTGCTTATTGTATTATTTCCATAGCTAGAGAACCCTAAAGATTTCCCCCAGAAGACTCCATAAACCCCGATAAATGACTTTAGTAAAGTCTCAGGATACCAAATCAATGCACAAAAATCAGAAGCATTTCTATATACCAATAATGTTCAAGCTGAGAACCAAATCAAGAATGCAATTCCATTTATAAGAACTGCAAAAAAATAAAATAATTAAAATACCTAGGAATACATCTAACCAAGAAGGTAAAAAGATCTCTACAGGAGGACTGAAAAACACTGCTGAAAAAAAAGGATTTTCCATTCATTTTTTAGAATACATCTAACCAAGAGGTAAAAGATCTCTACAGGAGAACTGAAAAGCACTGCTGAAAGAAATTATGAATGACAAACAAATGAAAAAGAATTCCGTAATCACAGATTGAAAGACTGCAGTATCATTAAAATATCTGTACTGCCCAAAGCAATCTACAGATTCAATGTGATTCCTATCAAAGGACCAATGTCATTTGTCACAGAATTAGGAAAAACTATTCTAAAAGTCATATGAGGTCGGGCATGGTGGCTCACACCTGTAACCCCAGCACTTTGGGAGGCAGAGGGCAGACAGATCACCTGATGGCAGGAATTTGAGACCAGCCTGACCAACATGGTGAAACTCTGTCTCTACTAAAAATACAAAAATTTGCTGGGCCTGGTGGTGCATGCCTGTAGTCCCAGCTACTTGGGAGGCAGGAGAATCACTTCAACCTAGCAGGCAGACGTTGCAGTGAGCCAAGATCATGCCACTGCACTCCAGCCTGGCAACAGAGTGAGACTGTCTCAAAAAATAAGAAAAAAAAAAAAATGAAACCAAAAAAGAACCTGAGTAGCCAAAGCAATTCTAAGCAAAAAGAACAAACCTTGAGGCATCATGTTACTTGACTTCAGACTATACTAAAAGGCTGCAGTAACCAAAACAGTATTGTACAGGTACAGACATAGACACATAGACCAATGGAACAGAATAGAGAACCCACACCAACAACCAACTGATCTTCTTCAAAGTAAACAAAAATAAACAATGGGGAAAGGATACCCTATTCAGTAAATGGCACTGGGAAAACTGGATACCCATATGGAGAAGAACGAAACTGGATTTCTACTGCTTACCATATACAGAAATCAATTCAAGATGGATTAAATACTTAAATGCAAGACCTCAAACCACAAAAATCCTAGAAGAAAACCTAGGAAATGCTCTTCTGGACCTTAGCCTATGCAAATAATTTATGACTAAGTTCTCAAAAGCAAATGCAACAAAAACAAAATTTGACAAGTGGAGCCTAATTAAACTAAAGAGATTCTTGACAGCAAAAGAAACTATCAGCAGAATGGGAGAAAATATTTGCCAACTATGCATCCAACGAAGGACTAAATATCCAGACTCTATAAGGAACTTAAATCCGTAAGAAAAATAACCTCATTAAAAAGTAGGTAAAGGACATAAGCACTTTTCAAAAAAAAAGACATACAAGCAGTCAAGAAACATGAAAAAGTACTCAACATCACTACTCATCAGAGAGATGCAAATCAAAACCACAATGAGATACCATCTCACACCTGTCAGAATGACTATTATTAAAAATTCAGGCTGGGCGCAGTGGCTCACACCTGTAATCCCAGCACTTTGGGAGGCCAAGGCAGGTGGATTCCAGAGTCAGAAGTTCAAGCCCAGCTTGGCCAAGATGGTGAATCCCAGTCTCTACTAAAAATACAAAAATTAGCCAGATGCGGTGGCAGGTGCCTGTAATCCCAGCTACTCAGGAGGCTGAGGCAGGAGAATCGCTTGAACCCAGGAGGCGGAGGTTGCAGTAAGCCAAGATCACACCACTGCACTCCAGCCTAGGTGACAGAGTGAGGCTTCTTCTCAAAAAATAATACATAAAAAGTCAAAAAATAGCATTTTGGTGAAGCTGCAGAGATAAGGGAAACACGTACACTGCTGGCAGGAATGTAAATTAGTTAAACCACTGTGGAAAACAGTTTGGAGATTTCTCAAAGAACTAAAACTAGAATTACCATTTGACCCAGCCATCCCATTACTGAGTATATACCCAAAGGAAAATAAATCATTCTACCAAAAAGACACTGCACTCATTATGTTTATCCCAGCACTATTCACAATAGCAGCTGGGCATGGTGGCTTATGCCTATAATCCCAGCCCTGTGGGAGGATCGCTAGAGGCCACGAGTTCGAGACCAGCCTGGACAACATACAGAGACTCCATCTCTACAAAAATAAAAAATTTAGCCAGGTGTGGTAACACATGCCTGTGGTCCCAGCTACCTGGGCGACTAAGATGGAAGAATTGCTTGGGCTTGGGAGGTTGAGACTGTGGTGAGCCATGATTGTACCACTGCACTACAGCCTGTGTGACAGTACAACCCCCTGTCTCAAAACCCAGACACAGTGGCTCACGCCTGTAATCCCAGCACTTTGGGAGACTGAGGTGGGCAGATCACCTGAGGTCAGGAGTTCGAGACCAGCCTGGCCAAAGTGGTGAAACCCATCTCTAC